>NW_026782400.1:0-461427 GCF_031769215.1 Ylistrum balloti | reverse complement strand
ATTTTGTGGGTTCGTAATCTTTTAAACGGTAAAGACCACACCTAATATGTATTGACTATGTTATAGGTACATACTGGAAGGTGACGATGCAGATTTTTTAAGTAGGTCAAAAATCCAATATGGCCGCTATGACGTCTTAAGTTAAAAACTTTAAAACGGCCGTAACTCGAAAACCGTTGAGTGTACAGAGTTCGTCCAATTATGTTATTTGTAGACAATTTCCTTATCTAACTTTTCCCATGCCATTATAATACAAAATATGTCTAATAAAAAAGCTCGCAGTGGGGTCAATATTTGAAAATTTGAAAACAAAATTTTTTTTTTTCAATTTTGATTTTTCTTGAAAATTTCTTTAAAACATCGATGCAGAATGTCCTTCCGATGAATTTAGTAATTTTAGTTTTTCTGTAACGTTTACCACTTCCGTTGTATGCCATTTTGAAAATTTCCTTTGATCTTTTAAAAATGCCGACAATTTGGAAAAACTCAATCTAGATCTTTACCAACGGGTTTTTTTTGGAATAATTTATATCAGAAAGGTTTCCCCAGATGTCCTCTACCATTTAGTGTCATTTACAAAATCATCAGAAAAACAAAATGGCCGCCATGACGTCATATCCGATTTTACCTAAATGGCTGTATCTCAATAACGGCTCAAGCTATTGACTTACGCTTAAAGCGGTTTATAAACATAACCCTGCAAACATATTTCGTCAGAAAAAAATTTAGATAAATGGTGAACTTCCGGTTTCTGGTAGGGGTCAAAGTTGAAAACTGCAATTTCGGGTTACTAACTTTGACGAACTTCTCCTCAAATTCTATCAGGTCTAGAGACTTGATATTTCATATTTAATATGTCCAGTCAACAGTCTATAAAGGGTCGTTATATGAATAACCTTGGTCAACTGTCAAGGTCACAGGGGTCAAATGTCTTAAAATCTTAAAATGACATTTTCTCTATAACCAATTAGTATTGAAACTTAATCTTTTGTTTACATCATTATGTTATCAATTCCCTAACAATAGACATCAGACAATATTGCAAAAAAATCAACTTCCGGTTTCTGGTAGGGGTCAAATTTGAAAAGTGCTATTTCGGGTTACTAACTTTGACAAACTTCTTCTCAAGTTCTGCAAAGCCTTGAGTCTTGATATTTCATGTGTAAGATGTCTGATCAATTATCTATCAAGTTTGTTAATATAAATGACCTTGACCCACTTTCAAGGTAAGAGGGGTCAATTATGTAAAAATCGTTTAATGGTAATTTCTCCTTTGTTAATCTGCCCAAAGTCTTCAACTTTGGACATAAATATTCTGTGGACATTGCCTGTCGAATGATATAAGAGAGACGTACCTCAAAATTCAACTTCCGGTTAGCGGTAGGGGGTCAAAGTTGAAAACTGCTATTAAGGGTACCAATCTTTGAAAAACTTCTTCTCAAGTTCTGAAAGGCCTAGAGGCTTTATATTTCATGTATATGAAGCATATGTAACTGGCAACAAAGTTTGATAACATAAATGACCTTGACCCACTTTCAAGGTCACAGAGGTCAAATAACTAAGAATAGTTAAATGACAGTTTCTCACTTTATAGAAGGCACACATTGATGAAAATTGATTACAAACCTTCTGTGGACACTTCCTATTGATTGTCATAAGAAAAACTTCCTTAAAAGTTCAACTTCCGGTTTTCGGTAGGGCACAAACTTGGAAAGAGCTATTTAGGGTACCAATCTGTGAAAAACTTCTTCTCAAGTTCTGGAAGGCCTAGATGCTTGAAATTTCATATACAGGAAGGATATGTAACTGACAACAAAGTTTGATAATATAAATGACCTTGACCCACTTTCAAGGTCACAGAGGTCAATTAACTAAAAATCGTTAAATGACAGTTTCTCAATTTCTAGAAGGCTTACAATGATGAAAATTGATTATAAACCTTCTGTGGACACTTCCTAATGATTGTCATTAGGAAAACTTCAAGCAGAATGTCAACTTCCGGTTTCCGATAGGGGTCAAAGTTCAAATATACAAAATAGGGTACCAGTGTTCAACAATCTTCTTGTCAAGTCTCACAAGGTCTAGAGAACTAATATTGGTGATATATTGATCATTAGATGTTACATTATAAGGCTTGCAAATATGAATAACCTTGACCAACATTCAAGGTCACAGGGGTCAAATATGTTAGAAACTTTAAAAAGTGTATTTCTTCGTTATTATGTTGTTATATCTCCTTAACGTTTCAAGATTCAAAGTTCATCTTTGAATATGTTGTATGGACTAACAAACAAGGAACATTTCTCATATATCGTTATCAGGATAAATGTCAGCTTCCGGTCAACTTGTCACCAAAGAAGTGAAAAGCCCGCCAAATTGTTAACAACAATTTCTAGTTGTATACTGTAGTTGTTTAATTTTTCTGGGCTAATATTTTGTGGTTGTCCTAGTGAGTGCTAGTTCACATGGATGAAATTCCATGCCATGTCTCTATAGCAATGAACAGTACAGCATGTCTGAGAATTTCACTGACTAGAAATATTTGATACTTAATATCTTTAATGACTTAAGATACTACGAACTTAACTCCCCTGCAATTCTATACAACATCACCATAACACCAGGTTTATGTACTTGGAGGGTAATTATATAACCCTTAGACTTATGAAAGTATCCAAATACATGAGAGAAATTTGGGTTTTTTCCATGTTTTTTTTACCTGAGATAGATGTTTTTCGATGAGCTGTTGGTTTAACACTGCTTTGCTGGCGACTAGACATCTGAGCTCTAGCCTTCGACATCTTTGCCTTTATCTGTTGTGAGTTGTCCAGTTGTTCTTTTGGCTGCTTTTTAGACCTTGACCTTTTCGTTTCAGGTTGAACCCGTGACTTCGAAGACCTGGCAGTAGACAGCCATCCATCCATACTGGAGGTAAGCTTCTTACTAGCAGAATTCTGATAAGGAACCTTTCCTGACTTTTTTGAGTAAAAGGTTGATTTCTCTATCCTAAATGATTCTGATTTTTCACATCTGTTTTTCAATCTCTGAGGTTCTGTTGGCAGTACTGTTTTCTTAATAGGAATAAGATTTTTAAACCGAATTTTATCTATGGAGCTGACAATAGATTTTTCTCTCTGTATATGTTTTTCTTTTGGTATCGGTAATGTAGAGTTTGGACTAGGTAGATCATATTGTGCCTCAACATCATACGACTCTGTGTCCATCTGCTCCTCAGAGTTAACGGGGGTGTTTTTATGTCCGGTAATAGTTTTACTGCTGACATGTGTTTTCCCTCTGTCCTCCTCCTCAGCTCTACTAATTATAATATTGTCTATTTGTGTTTCAGCCATATACACGTCGCTACTGTCCTCTTTTCTGGAGGAATCCCCTTCTCTGTCCATCTGTATCCCATCCAAGTAGGCGTCACCAACTCTGTCCTTCTGTTTTGTAGCTAAGAAGGAGTCAAAGTCTGCACTCCTCTTCTGATCTGCAGATACTTCCTCACCTGACAACAAAGAAAATAACATATCTTCTGAACACTAAATAAACACATTAAAAGCTGGATCTATCATTAAGTCTCTCAGCATTTACAATTTCATACAACTGTTCATTAAATGTGACAGCACAGTCAGTTATAGCATTGATGCTGAGGTGAAGATCCACAGTGTGTGGTTCAATGCTTCCTACCCATGGCGGTTTGTGTTTCTTGGGAAGCTCAGAAATGGGCTAATCTGTGTTGTTGTAGTTGTATCCTTGGTCAAATAAATTTCTCTGGATGTGATGGGCCTCCTGTATGTTGTTCAGGGAAGTAGCCAATGGTTACAAAAAATAAAAACCCTCTTGCTGTTCACAGGACAATAAATATGTCAAACAAATACTCTTTGCAACATTTTTTCAAGACGATAAAAAGATGAATTTGATAACAACTTACAGCATTACTGCAGTAATGATACTGAGGAAATGATATACTGTCACTTTGAATTCATGTTCCAGTTGCTGAATTTTCTGTCCACATACGAAGTTCAGTGAAGGTTAGGTTATTACACTGTGTGTCAATCTTTCAACAAACTTGTGCAATGTAGAATCACTAGACAAGGTTTTTTTTTTATTCCTATTACACAAAAGTTTTCAAAAGCAACTCTTAGCAGATATCACCACAGATTTGTTTTCTGCAGCTGTAATGCGTGGTATACAGTAGATAAAAGTTGGCTGCAGTTTTACACAATTGTACCCTTGTATGCCATACATATATAAAATATAGTATACAGTTATGATAAACAGACACGAAATTACTATACTAATTCAATACCATTGAGTAAGAGGATGACAAAATAGTTATCATAAATTTAAGATTGGCCTACCTGATAGAAGTCGATTCAACTGCAAAATCCCTGCTGTTGTCCCACTAATGTCTTTCTTATGTTCTATCTGAAATCTGGCTCTCTCAACCTGGTTCCTCATTTTTCCTCTATCAAAATGGAATTTCCGCTTCTTACATGGAACAGATGTGTACGCAGCAGAAGAGTCATCACCTTTCTCACTTGTAAATATATGAGTCCTATCAACTTGTGTTTGAGCGGCATAAATATCATCCTCTTCACTATCTACACCATGGAACATACCAACATCATCCACCTGTGTCTGTGCCATATAAATATCTTTTTCATGATCTGTTCCAATAATATCAGTGCCATCTACCTGTGTCTGAGCTGTGTAAATATCCTCGTCATCTGTTCCACTGATGACAGCAGAACCATCTACCTGTGTCTGAGCTGTGTAAATATCCTCGTCATCTGTTCCACTGATGACAGCAGAACCATCTACCTGTGTCTGAGCTGCATAAATATCCTCGTCATCTGTTCCACTGATGTTAGCAATATCATCTACTTGAGTCTGTGCTGTAAACATATCATTCTCATCGTCACCTGTTCCGCTAATGAGACCACCGTCAATTTGTGTTTGTGCTGCGTAAATATCCTCGTCTTCTGTTCCACTGCTGACAGCAGAACCATCTACCTGTGTCTGTGATGCGTAAATATCCTCGTCATCTGTTCCACTGATGACAGCAGAACCATCTACCTGTGTCTGAGCTGTGTAAATATCCTCGTCATCAGTTCCACTAATGACAGCAGAACCATCTACCTGTGTCTGAGCTGTGTAAATATCCTCGTCTTCTGTTCCACTGATGACAGCAGAACCATCTACCTGTGTCTGTGCTGCGTAAATATCCTCGTCATCTGTTCCACTGATGACAGCAGAACCATCTACCTGTGTCTGAGCTGCGTAAATATCCTCGTCATCAGTTCCACTGATGACAGCAGAACCATCTACCTGTGTCTGAGCTGTGTAAATATCCTCGTCATCTGTTCCATTGATGACAGCAGAACCATCTACCTGTGTCTGAGCTGCGTAAATATCCTCGTCATCTGTTCCACTGGTGTTAACAGGGCCATCTACCTGTGTTTGCGCTGAGAAGATATCATTCCCATTGTCATCTGTTCCACTGTTGATAGTGCCATCTATCTGTGTCTGTGCTGTGAAGATATCATCCTCATAGTCACCTGCTCCTCTGATGGTAGCACCATCTACCTGAGTCTGCACTGTGTAAACATTATCTTCATAAAGTCTTTCATGACTGCTAGTAACAGTCTGACTTTTATTTGACTTCTTCAAACTCTGAGATTTTAGTTTTTTTTCAGACTTGTTTGACCAGTCTGTACGATAAGATTTGAATTGTTGGTTGACATTAGATTCTAAATTGCTCCTCATTACCTGATGACCAGGTCTGACTTTAAGATGCCTTTGGTTCATATGAGCCATCTGACCTCTATTCACTGGCATACACAAATCAAATGGGTCAATCTCTGAAACTTCCTTGCCAGTGTCTGCTATGTCTAGTATCTCCACCTTCACATCCACTTTTTCTTCATCTATACCATCAACATCAATGTATACATCAGGCCTCTGGTCATCATCTAGCTGTGTTTCTGCACTGTAAATACTGTCCATCTCATCATGACACCTAGCATTCTCCCCATTTGAGTCCACATCATCAAGCTGTGTGTCTGCAGTATAGAGACTGTCCATCTCATCATGACACCTCGCATTCTCCCCATTTGAGTCCACATCATCAAGCTGTGTGTCTGCAGTATAGAGACTGTCCATATCATCATGAGACCTCTCATCTTTCACCCTGTCGAGTTGCTTGCCCTTATCTACCTGTGTTGCTATCCCATATGGATAATTGTCATCATCGCTCTCATCAAATGTCACCACTTCTTTAACAAATTTCACTTTGTTCTCTGTATCTTTCTGGGTGGGATGATTATATACTGAATCATCACCACTGACATCCTGATTAAGAAGTCCATAACTGAAGTCATCATCACTATCAAAAGTTACCCAGTCAATGTTACTAGCAGTATTGCTGCTAGTCGTGTCTCCATCTACATCTCTTCTATGTCCTCGGACTTGTAAGTCATTGTCATCAGAATCACAATCTGGCAAGTTGAAATATGCTTTGAATTCAGCAGCATCATCATAATCCTGCAATTCATCATCCTCATCACTGCTTATCTCTACAATCTTCTGAGACATGTCTTCATAGTCGGAGTCAGAATCCTCCACAAACACCACATCTAAATCCTGTGTGTAACCATATGAGGGAGGTTCTGTTTTTGGTACAAGAATTTCCTTAATATTACTTTTATCATCCACAATTGATGTTGTGTCTGGTCCTGCAGATTCCTTGTGTGTCGTTTCAGATCCTATAGAATAATTTTGGGTTTCAGGTTCACTCTCTTCTTTGACTTTATAGCAATTTCCAGAATAAGGACCTAATCTGATACGTTTGTCGGACTGTGGCCAAAGATTGAACTCAGAGTTACCATCATCATCCACTTCACTAACCTCGCGTTTTACTGAGGACTGACCTTTTAATGCTTTGTATTTGTTGAAAGCTAGACTAGCCAGAGGCACATCGACATCAGAATCCGTTGTAATGTCCTGGTCTGTGATCTCTCCCCTACCATCTTGTGGTGATTTGGTCGAAACCTTGGAGCTGGAATTAATCATCTGTTCTAGACTTGGCATAGATTGTGTTCTACATTGTGATTGTGATGGAAATTTGTATGGATCGTCATCATCATTTATATGTTGTGACAAGGATGGCGGCTTCCCAAACAAGGATTCTGATTCTTGACTTTCTCCAGAATTCCTATGATGATAAGAGTTTAGGCTGTTAATATCTGTATGTGAAGTTGTGTGTTTAGTAGAAATGTCCTCCCTGTGTCTCCCTACAGGATAACATTGTTTCTTTGAGCTTTTAGAGTTTTTTCTCACCAGGTGCACCATTTTTTTGTCTAGCTCCTCCTCTGATGATGAAGACATAAACTTTAGAGTGAGATCTGGGATATCAGGGACATTCTGATGTAATGGACTATAAATTGTAGAATCACTATCATTAACAGTAGCATCACTATCGACAGTGGTGTCAGAAGACACTATTTTCCTGGCTTTAGGTTTTTGTTTAGCAGGAGTTTGTGTAAGGAACAAATCATCACTACTGCTGCTAGGAGACAAATGATTCATCCCCTTATCAGATATAATTGGTTCAAATCCTTCAGAACTTGGATCAGAGTCCTGATAAGTGATGCATTTTTTATGCAGAGGTTCTTTAGCTTGCTTCAACACATTAGCATCTGTGGACAGTTTTGGAATACTGGAAGAGGTAGATATAGAAATTGGTTGGTCATGAGAAAACCTTGAGCTAATCTTGCTGTTTGGTTGATGTGAATCCCTACTGCCAATATGTCTGTAAGTTTGTGATGATGACAGTGATTGGGATTTTATTGTGCTGTACCATCCATCTTGACTATCTAATTCAGATCCACTGGGCACCCCTTGATTGACCTGGCTGTTGTCTGTGTTTCTGTGCAACCGTTTGGCCAACCCTCGTTTAATCCGTTTCCCGGTAGAAGACCTTCTTTGATGAAGCTCTTCATCACTAGAGTCACTGTCATCAGTCAATTTTCCAGTTTCTGTTTTGGGTGATGATGCTTTTCTCTTAATTCCTTTGTAACCTGATTTATTTTTCAAACCCTTGTTTGATCCCTCTGTTTTTTTATTTGTTGAATTGAGAGTAGATCTATCATCAATCTCGGAGATATTGATGGCTGTTTTTCCTTGTTCAGGTCGTCTGCTTGATGAAGACCTACAGGTGTAATTCCTGGAATCAAGGGAAAATGATTTCTTTTTCTTTTTCTTAGATTTGATTGGTGACTCCTCAATCTCAATGATATCAGAAGGTGACATCTCTAAGTCTGAGGAGTACTCCGAAGTATGTCTCCCATTCATTCTGCATATATATGCATTTCACATTATACAATATGCAGAATATTTAATAAGTCTAGATGGTCCACTTTATTTCTTCCTCTGACATCAGCATTCTTGGATCTATCCCATCTTATTAACAGTCTGAAGTCTTGTCAATCCTAGATCAATCTGCAATAAAAAAAATAGTGTAAAAAATATGTATAAAATTCATGAACATTTACGATAAATCCTTATTTTTATACTGATCTAGAGTGATTATCTAAGTAAAGATGTTTCCA
This sequence comes from Ylistrum balloti, assembly GCF_031769215.1. Taxonomy (NCBI): domain Eukaryota; kingdom Metazoa; phylum Mollusca; class Bivalvia; order Pectinida; family Pectinidae; genus Ylistrum; species Ylistrum balloti. Next base: position 452,815 of record NW_026782400.1, on the reverse strand, counting down.
AGGATAATAGGTCTGGGCATCACCTTGATAGATATCTACATACACATGCAGTTACATACATATTCTGCATATATATACATATAGGCACCTTTGTAGTGAGAAAAATGTAAAGCAAGACTGAAATTCATCAAGCACAAGAACATTAAACACCAGACAGATGCTCCATCTAAGTTATCAACATTTAAGTTAACCAACCAACAGGTAAGAACTTAATGCAATACATCTTAATGACACACAAGCTAATATCTTTGTCTCGTTTATATTTTACCAATATATATAAAAAAAGCATACACAAATTCTAATCAATTGTATCTTTAGTGTTGCCATTCTAACCAAAAGCTTTCACATTTAATCATATATTTCCAAACATAAGGTTAAATCCATCATAACATCACTTACTATATGATGAAATTTGCTAAAAGGCATGTTTCAGTTTTAACACTATAGAAGAGGCCAAAGGGCATCTTGCATGGTTATGCGAGTTCTATATGTTGTTTTTGTTGTTGTAACAGAAATTATCTTGTTAAAGGGAAATTCTGCACAAGTTAAGACCACATATGAAATTTTTTGTACAAAGATTTTAAAAAAGGGTCGACTTATGTTCATATAAAAAACTGTGTGCCTCATTTCATCTTAGCAAGAAACATGTATAACTTGTGGAAATTCTAGAGATCTAGCTAAATCAAGTTACAAACTTTAACTTGGCCATGATTGTGTCACATATTGTACAAATGTAAACTGTGCATATCTAACCAAGTTTTAATATATTAAAGAACCAGACCCACTCCGTTATAGATATTTTTTCATATTTTAATGACTGGAAATGTTGTTGTATACTAATAGATAATATACAAATAAAGACTTGTATAAAGTTTCGAACTTGAAATTGAAAGGGTACCGGAGATATCGGTGCCAGAATTAGTCTCATAAATCAACACCAGATATGAATATTGATGAGGAAAAGTCATGTGATACATTCAGACGCAGTCAGAACCAAAACAAAAATGGAGGAAGAGATGAGTCCATCAAAACAGGTTTTCTTCCCCCCTTCCCTCACACGCTTTCTGCCATATAGGAAGATGATAGATTTATTTACAGTTCTTTGTGCATGCGTCAGAGGGCAGGACTTCCAGCATAATTATAAATTAGCACCATCATTTTTTTTTTTTTATTTAAAATAATATCGGTAGAGGAGTGGGTCTGGCTCTTTAAATTGGAAATTAAACAAATAATGTTAAAAAATATAATTATTCAATATACTCTAATATCAGTTAATCTTTACATGCGAGACTCCAGGGTCACCAAATTCACACTTTTGATAGAGTAACTTAAGACTCTTCAATGTGTGAAGAATATATACTTAAGAAGTAAATGGGATACAGATGCATAATAATCAAATGCATGATATTTCTTATCATGAGGCTTACTTCATTCAGCATTTTGAGAATACAGTCTGAAGACCCTTCACAATAGCCCATGTCCTTTGTGCAAAATGTACACTATGGCAAGCCATTTTAACATTTAATCCTATTTCCTCTAATCAAATAAAACATATGAAGCTTCATACAAGAGGTCTATAGGGTCTGCATCACTCATCTGGCATTGTTTGAATGAAAGTGTTTCATCCAAACTAAATGAAAGGGAAAGGAATTCGAAATATCCAAATACACATTTAAATCTATTTTTCTTTATTATGTTATTGAAACTTTGTATTTTAATGCAATATCATCAGTTTCATGTTACATTTGCCAACTTCAAGAGATATGTTTTTGAATTAACATTACATGGTGACAAAATAAAATGATTGGACAGACCAGGGACGTAGATAAAAGTTATATACGTGCCTGGACAGACTCTGTAATCTTGGACTCCTAATTATAGAAGTAATATAGTACACAGTAGAGGATGACAAATGCAGTGGTACAAATCTGGTCTTTCAATACGCTCATATACTCATGCAGGAGTATTTGAAGGGCAATGTCTGATTCAGGGGATTGTGGATTTGATCCACATAAGAAGACATTGGATTTTTGGCTTTAAATTCTAAGAAATCGTTTAAAACGAAAGAACTTTCACTTTTAGTATACACAATAGAGATGTCGATTTACTTTTAACTTTTTATATTACACATAACTTACGTTCAGCATCATAAAAGTTAACTCAAAAGTGCCGTTGTGACATTCAATTGCACGTTTTGATTTATCCCATGGAAGGCTCATAACTTCCAAAATTTTGCAAGACGTTTCAAGAGAGTGACATTTCGTTGGAGGGATACTTTTTATATATGTAAATAAAGAACCGAAGAAAGGAAAACAAGTTCCGGAAATTTAATATGAACCATAGTTTGTCAGCTTGTAAAGGGGGAAAAATAAAGTTTTATTTATTTAATTACTTATGTAATATAATGTGCGAAATATCTTGCGAATTTGACAAGATAACCTTAGGCCTAGAAGGATACTGGCTCGCAGCTTTATACAAAACACGTAGGGCGCAAACTAACTTTCTGAATGTCGTTAGTTTTTACAGGGACGTATATGACAAGCTGTTAAGCATAAAGTTAGGTTGGTGCACTTCAATATTTCTGGAATCATTGTACTATTAAGTTTGAGTGAAATGGATAGTTTCTTAATTTTAGTTAATTGTTTTTTGCTTGACGAGAAATTCCGAAATAGTGCATTTTGAGCTTTACATGTCCATATCAGGACCAACACCCGGTACATACGGTGCGTTCGTGTATAGCGGAATAAACGCTGTGTGTCCTCACGATCATGTACTAGCCCCGGATCGTCTGTCAATCCTTCATACATCGACAAAAAAGGAAAGTCTTAAATGTACAAATGAAACCATTCTTAAAATACCCATCTGGTATAATAAACAAATACAATTTGAAAACAAGAGCTTATTTTTTAGCTAGGTACCAAGGGAGACTGGACAGCTATTCACCTTACAGTTCCAAATGTCATAATGCTGGACGAGGTTCGATGTAATTATATCGATATACCGAGGACAATGAAATTGACGAATCGATCTGCAAATCCTCAAAACATTGAGGCAATACATATTTTGAGAGGACGGCACATCAGGGATCGACAGCAATAGTTTACAGGACACTCTGTCTATACTTGTCTACTGACTTTGAGAACGGACTCCTTTGCATTATACATAATGGTACTCTAAAGTTAAAGTTGATTTCCAATACATGTGCCGATAAGACTCTGGACACTAGAAGAACATCAATTAATCTGATGAATACTTTAAGAAAAAGAATAATAGAGGCAAAAAAATTAACAAAGGGATATAACTCTGTAACTAAGAAGTTGCGAATTTTGATACATTGCATATATATCGTATCATGTGTTAGTACTAATTTTTAAAAACTTTTTGGTTGAGCATGAACCAATTTTGTGTGTTTTTAAAAATAATTATATCTTTAATTATTTTAACTGCCTTTTGAAATTGTATACATCTGTTGAAAAGATGGTGTAATACGGTCTTTGGTACAAAGAACACGATTTAGTTAAAAGCGGTCTACGCCTAGTTAGGGAATCCTTGAAGACTTTTTTTAATATCTTATTTTATTTCAGACATGTAGAATGTGAATGATTAATGATTTTAAATGTAAGATATCTTCAAACGACAAAATTTGAAAGAATTATTACATTTTCATTTGCTTTTAGGCCATTACAATAGTAGTTACGCATAATGTTGTTAATTCTGAAATCACCCATTGATATAGCCAATGTATACTCTTGTTGAACCAAGTCTCATTATCCTAGTGTAACTAAATGCTAGCGAATTTATGCTCCCGACAAGAAAGGGCGGTCACCTTATGTATTGAATGTGAATATATTCTACTCCCCCCGCCCCCAAGGATGTCTTTGACTGATAAGTTGGTATATTTTGTTTAGTCTCCTCTTGTCCTGTTTCTGACAGATTCCTCACTCCTAAGCTTCGCAAAAATGCATGCTTCTTTGTCGTAAATTCATCCTTTAAACTCTTGTACATTTCAATCACGTCCCTTCGAAGTGATTCTCCAGGGCCTTCATCGTCGACGGTAGGCATATCACAACGCTACATTGAAACCTTCCCGTTTGTCTATTTTAGTTTTCACGATGGCCATAGTACTCTTGTCTTCCGATAAAACATTTAATGAGTGATGTGAATATTTCGATGTCTTAAAATTGAAATGAACCCTAGCTCCTTACCTAACGATAGCAAGCATCGAGATTGCTCACATTGTGGTCTTCAAAGACAATGCTTTATCAATAACCACTTAGATGTTTTCAGTATTTTTCTCTTACATGAGTACATGTTGCATGATATCTGATTTCTTAGATGTTTCAGTTTGCTTCAGCGATCACGTAATGGTCATTCCGTCTTTCGTTTATTTGTTTACTCAATCATTAAAACGTCTCCGAGATCTAGATTCATAAACGAAAATGGCGAACAAGGCATGCGGATTTCTCTCTCGTCAGCTTGTTCCAGCTTTATGCAAGACTTTGAAAGGCCCTCTGAATGCTTCAAAAACAGGTACATTTCAATTTGAAATATACATCAGGTTGTTTGTTTGGAAATTATTTTTGCATTCACTATGAACTGTAAATAAGTTAATAACTTCGATGATTTACTTAGTCAAGGACACCGAGTGAAGTCTAACTGCTCTACCAATGTTAAACAGGTTGAGCGCAAACAACCGTGCATTTTGGTAATAATCCTGTATTTGAGTAATAGTGACCGATTTTAGTAATCAGTTAGTGCATGACCATTTGAAGAAGACCCACATTGAGTACTTTTAAACATTCGCAACAAAAAGGCGTCTTATTTTTAACATGACTTAATAACCGATGCAATTTGTACATTTTTACACAAAAAAAGATAATTGAGTTGTCTCATTTTTTTTCAAATAACAAGTTATCTCACCGTTGTTTATCAACTGCTTAGAACGAGACTAAAAGTAGAATACAGGTAAATTCATGCTCACCTATGATATTTGCACGAAATGCTACAATTATTGTACCATTGGCTATACAGTATACTGTACTAAAGTCAAGAGAGAACAGAGTCAATGATAAAAATTGTCAGGTTATATAACAGAAATGAAATTTTCCTTTGCATTTATATATATTGTCTCATTGGCTATTGGGTCTTGTTAAAAATGTGTGTTTTTTTCAAAGAACTTTATGTGTTTCCATTTCAGTATCACCCTGCATTTGAGTAACTAACTGATTACTCAAATCAGTAACTATCCCTCAAATGCAAGACTTACCCATGAGAGGATTTGTGCCCAGACTTTTAAAGATTTTATCGTAATTTAGGCAACAAGAAACTTATGACAGGCAGCATTTAACACTGTACACAATAATGTCAGATAATAAATCGACTGACCAGCGGCCTCTGATGTTATTGGAACAGTAGTCTAATTACGCTAGGCACAACCCTGCATATAAATAAAAGTTCAGCATTTGAGAGCTGGTAGTTACTCAAAGATCATTTTGTAATAGAAACATTGTGAGCACACAACAATATTGACTTGGCATGTTAAAACTTCATCTCATCTTTTCATTACAGTTGTTAACATGCTTTAAAATTCTTGAATGTCATTGTAATATAAGGAGTTATATTTCTTTGGAACAGATGCTGCCACCTGTGTTATGAGAGGAAAGTACCCTGTTGGCTCCTTCAGTATCAACAGACATTTCCACATTTCAAACAGTACCCACAGGTACGTCTTCATAACATTAATGTAGATTCATGGTTAATTAAAAAATTATTTTCAAAGAATAGGTCATTCTGTATGTGTGTGTGTGTGATGGGTGGGGAAGGGGTTAGGAGGGCCCAAGGCAGTCAGCAAACATTTTGTCTCTTTTGAGCCCCTCCTGCTGCCTTGGGATCATTTCTTGATCCAAAATTAATCTTATTATTGATAGGCTATAAAACAAAGAAAAAGAAAAACAATCAAAATTCAGAAAAGTGGTTTCAAACACAAAGCTGGTTAAAATGGCCCCTTAGGTCAGCAGTTTGATAAGTATATGTATAGACAATGATTTCTTTCTGGTGGTAATCATTGTTGTCGATTCATGTTAAGGTCACCTGAGCTAAAGGCTCAAGCACAAAAGATGATGTTTTGCTATTGCTTTTTGTCCATGGTCATGCATCATCTGTTAACTTTTTTTCGAATTTGAAACTGTCAACATTTGTTATGGTGTGTATATGAATGATGCAAATATTTTTAAGTCACTAGGTCAAAGCTAAGGTCAAGGTCCACAAGCTAAGGTTATTGGGTCAAAGCTAAGGCCAAAGGTCATCAAAACTGTGAAGAAGTAAAACTATAATTTCACCTTTTTGTTACTGTCAATTTCAACTTTTTGTATAGGCATATGCATTTCAGAGCTGTAGGGAATCATTGGAAAATTGTTTTGGGCTAAGTTTCAAAGTAACATGGTCAAAGGTCAGACTTATATGCAGTAAAACTGGCATTTTATGGCATATACATTTGAAACATTATTTTTTTTATGTCTAACAAAACACCACATCCTTAACCAACACTTTGTCCAAATGCCATCTTCAGGCTACCTGTGGGTTTGTGCAACTGAAATTATTTAAATTTACATGCCCTTAAAGGAAACAGTCAACATGTGGTCATCATGAATAAATTTTTACCCCTGCCTTTCGAAGATTGTAATGAATATTAACAAGACATACTGGATAGAAAATTCTAAAACATGGTTATATACATTCCTTTTTGTCCTTAGTTGCTCATCATGCCTTATTTTTAGCTGATTGAATTGAGGAGAAAAATGGAAATAGAAAGCTGTCTTGGATTTTGACATGTGCAGCTTGCAGATTATTTTTGTTATTTGTCAAAGGTCCTATAGGGACCATCCTTCATATTTAGGTAACAGGTGGAATATTGTTGCCATTTGATCTGTTAACCTTCTGTTAAAAAAAGGAAAATAGAAGAGAAAAGATCTAACTTACATATAACAAAAGAGATCTTAGACAGTTTGCACCAAGATCCACCAGTAATCACATTTTCCCCTCCATATCATACATGTAATATATATTCATAAGTAAATTTGCCTCAATGTAATCTTGTTGTTTTAATTGTAGTCGGAGATTTGGCACAGCTGCAGAGCTGAAGTGTTCTCCCGAAGTCAGTAAAAGTAAGAATTTTTACCCTGAAATGTAACTACTTTAATGTCAACTGAGATAATAAAGACAAACATTTCTGTTCAATTCATTCAGTAAATTCCTCTAGTAAATCTCTTGAATTGATAAGAAGTAACAAATACAGCATGTTTGATTTATACACTTTCATAAATTTCAACCTCTTAAAAAATACTTTTAGAAATTGTTAAAGATGATACATGGCTATATGTATTAACTTTATGTATAGCTGCTGTGGACTTGGTGAATGAAACATTGGCGTCGGAGGACTTAGGGAGACTGTTTGCAGTCGTACAAGTGGCAGGGAAACAACGTAAGGTTACAACAGAGGATGTCATCATTGTAGAGGCATACTTCCCACCAACTGTTGGTGACCGAATCAGATTAGAAAAGGTCAGTAATAATTATATGAACAAAATATTGTTAAGTAACTGGAGTCAGCTCTGTGAAGATGTTATGTGACCTCAGCTGTTGTCGCCACAGTAATGTCATCTGTTATTGCTGAGAGACCTCATCTGATATCATGTGTGTGACTTCACCTGTTATCATCAGTGTAATGTCATCAGTTATTGCTGTAAGACCTCATCTGATATCACGTGTGTGGCTTCACCTGTTATCATCAGTGTAATGTCATCTGTTATTGCTGTTAGACATCAACTGTTATTACGCATGTGACCTAAGCTGTTATCACCTATTTGACCTCAGCTGATATCACTGTTATGACTTCAGGTCTGGTGTGATCACTGGAATAAAAAATACAAAAATAACATCAAACATTGGTAAGTCTAAATTCTTTATGTGTGAAATGTGCTGTGAGGCATATATAGTGGTGTTTTATCTATGATTATCTCTTTTATCAGGTGTTGCTGGTTGGTGGGAAAGATTTTACCCTTATGGGGATGCCCATGCTAAGGTAAGACATTCAGAAACTCTTAATTTTTCATAGGAGACCAAAGCTATACAAAAACTATTTTTTTGGAAGCTGACATGATGTACGTATCAATGAATTATTTAAGACTTTGGCTCATTTTGTATATGTATACCCACACAGGGAATGTACATTCACACATGTTCACAAGCATTACCTCTCATGCAAGTTTATGGTTCAAATTTGTGCATTGAAAAACTATGTCATTGTTGCTTTAAATAGAAATTTATCACCACTCTACAAGCTGCATTCATATCCATTCTTCACAATACTTCACACATGTGCTCACAAACATCACTTCATATGCAGATTTGTGATTTCACCTTCTGCAATCAAATGCCATGTCACTGTAACTATAAATAGAATAACAACCTCACTGTTCTACAGACTTCATTTCTTATATGATTGTCACAATACATGACATATATGTTCAAAAAAATCAACATGTTGTGACTTAAGCTAGCTCATGAAACTGGTAAAATCACTGTACATTCCTGTTTACACTTAACATTCTGTACAGCTTTGGGTCGTAGGGTATTCATATCATCTGCAATGCTGTGATAATGTATGGTTGTTTGTAGCACTTGTACTTAATACATTAGCAATATAAACATTACTGACCATATCATTTTAATTATTTCTGTCTTTTTCTTGACAGCCGACAACAAGTTTGTGTCGAAGCCACAGTCATTGAGAAAACCTTATCACATTACAAGATTAATTTTGGGTACAAACGCAGACATCGGCATTCTCACTTCAAATGTAAGTAGAAGAGTCACATGCAGTTTTCTACTCCAGTATAGTATAATTATCTCCCTCTTGATCTGTCGGCCCCTGTTGTCATGCACAAGTAGAATATTGTTACTCTCTTGATTGATTAGTAGACAGGTTTGTGTCGATTTCTAAGCTAGTGTTATTGAAGTTAGTTGAAGGCTACAGTTTTAGCTCACCATTATAAAATTGTGAGCTATTTAAAATGTTGTTCTGTAGTCCATCCGTCCTTACATCTGTAAACTATTCTTGTTATTGCTATTTCTTGAGAAGTACTAGGTTGATCTTTTCCGAGCTGTGCCTTTTTGATACTAGGACTTAACCAGAAAAACAAAATGTCTGTAAGCAACCATCTTTGACTTTATCAATGAAAGTATGTGATGGATTTTTCTCAAATGTCGTATGTAGGTTCCCCTTGGTCTCTGGTTGTTTACTTTTGATTCTGAGACTGATCGGAAAAACAAAATGGCTGACAGATGGCCATCTTAGAGTTAGAAAATGAAAGTTTGTGACAACTTTTTCTCAAGAAGTGCTGGATGATTCTTTCTCAAATTTCTCAAATACCCTCTAGAGTCTCACATTTCCCCTGAGGAGGGGGATGAAGTTTATTATGGTTTATATAAAAATATTTCATACTTTGTTAGAACTATCAGAATAGGATGAAAGTTTGTTGGTATGTATATCTTGACACTGGCTGACTCTCAGGGGTTGATCTGTGGAGCAAAAAATGATAAAAGTTATTCTAATTTCAAAATTTTCTTCTCAATATGGTAGAATGAAAATGTTTTGAATTTAATTATATATAGGTTTCACTATTCCCCTGGGATGGGGTTAACTTAACCAGAGTTTATACAAGAAATGAATACTTTTCAGTATTATTTGTTAAGATTCCATGGAAATTATTCAAACTTGGTTAAAATTATCAGTTTGGATTGGTAGTCAGAGAAGGAATATTCATATCTTTCAGATGTTTCTATGTTAAGTTTAATTTTATTATTAAGATTTTTAAAACTTTGGATAGAAATTTAATGAACTCTTTTTTTGTGTGTGTGTTTACAGTGACGAGGAACCAACAGACAGTCCTGCTCATTAACAGTATAGAAGTGAATAGAAGCATTGAGTATTAAAAGTAAAATTGTGACAAGGAGAAAGAAGTTATAAAGTATTCTGCTGTATATGTGTAGCTAGAAGTAATTGATTACCTGTGACTATCTGGGAATGAATTACCCTTGACTACCTGGAATTGATTACTTGTGACTACCTGGAATTAATTACTTGTGACTACCTGGAATTGATTACCAGTGACTACCTGGCAGTTGATTAGCAGTGACTACCTGGAGTTCATAACATCTCATTTCCTCCAATGTATAGCATGTGGTGACCTTGAATTGATTATGAGTAAAAGTTAACATGTGACTGCATAGAATTTATTACCAATAATTTTCACTGGTTGTCCAGCAACACTTTAGCCAAAATCTACTTCAGGATAAGTTCCTAATTCACAGTGTTGTGATCGTATCAGTGAGCTGTGTCAAAATGACACAGATGTGTTCAGAGAATGACATGAACAATGAACATAAATAAATTTCATGGTATTACCCTTCTTGTTTGTTCATGTTCAACACACATTTGGGTATATTGTAATGGACAGTTCTTTGTTATGGTTTATGTCAAACAAAGACATGATCACATGACATTGGATGTCATGTGACACTTGTTGTTTATCACTGATCATGAGATTGTAGATTTCAAGAAAACATTTCAACTTTTTCATTCAATTGTATACCATCAATAATTCATGTCATGACATTGACTCTCAGCTGACAATTGAAGCATCAAACTCCTTATGTAGAAATAAGTAATAAAACTGTAAACTTTGAGATGTAATCTTGTTATATATATATCTAAATTACCTAGAAAACAAAGGTCATGTTGTGGGCCAGTTGCTGCCGGAATGATTTGTTCTCAAGTTTTTTAAAAGTTGACGTGATCGTTATGGCCTTTAATTATTAATAATGTTGTCTTATGTGTTAAAGTCATGAAATAGTTTCTTTGGAATAGTCAAGTGTCTTGATAATTGGCTATGAAAAAGTGGAGACAAATAACTTGAACTTTGAAGGTAATAGGGCCATTGTCAAAAGTGATCATGTATGGCCGGATACCTCTAATAAACAACAAATATCTTAGGAGGACAAATCCTTCCAGCTGGAAGATGAAATGTTAGATGGGGCCCATGTTACATAATAAAATACTTATGCAAGAAAATGTTAACTATGTGAATAAATTTTAAAACTGAAAGTAACTGATTTTACAATATTCTATTAAATGAAATCCCAAGGGGCATAACTGCGAGATAAGGGGAATAAGCTGCATGATGGAGGGAAATGCATATCTTCCTATCATACTTATACTGTTTACCAAATTTGAAGAGAATTTGTTTCATCTGGAGGATTTGATTTTATGTAATGCCATTTGCCTCAAAATTACCCTGTTTCAGTGTAACAGCATTCATTTTATACATTTTGTTATGAATAATGCTTAGCAGAGCTGGAAATTAACATTGCTTCATTTGCAAGTCAAAAGTATTGTGACTTTATCAAAGAAAGAGATATGGAATGAGAATATCATCAATTTAGGTTCTGTATATGATTTATAAAATACTGTTTTTAGCCCACAATCATAAAGCTAGGCATTCATCTTGGATTCTGACAATGAAAATTTGTTATATGTATATCTTGAGCAGTACATACTAAATGGATCTTTCTCAAATTTCAAAGGTAGATTCTTTTTGTTCCCAAGTTGTCCTCTTTTAAATTTTTAGACTGGTTAAATAAAAATGACAGCCAGGTGGCCATTTTGATTTGACAGTTAAATATGCTATTTCTGAAGAAGTATTTCACACAATTAAGACCAAAAACAGAGGAAAGAAAAGAGGGGGAAAAATCAAAGATGTGCTAAAAAAATCTTGCATTCAATTCCACTTCATACTATGAAAGAAGTAATGAATTTTAAATATTACCACTAGAGGCTTACTAAAATAAAATTTTCTTTGACTTGGTCAATAAACCTCGTACGAAAGTAAAAATTTATATTAACTGAATTCCTGTAAGAGAAAGGTGCCCATCCCAATAAAGCAACCTATACCAAGAAGTGAAATGCCAGTAAACTGCAGGAAAAGGTTTTAATGGATACCATACCAAATCAGAATTGAATCCAGTAAAAAGAAAGTGTAGCTCACCCTTGCTTAAATTAATTAGAATGTGAAGCTTTCATGGTAGTGTAGCTCTCCGTGGTCATTACTAGAAAGATTAGCTCTCTTGGTTGTTACAAGAAAGTTGAGCTCTCTCAGTTGTTACAAGAAAGTGTAGCTCTGTCAGTTGTTACAAGAAAGTGTAGCTCTCTCAGTTGTTACAAGAAAGTGTAGCTCTGTCAGTTGTAACAAGAAAGTGTAGCTCTGTCAGTTGTTACAAGAAAGTGTAGCTCTGTCAGTTGCTCTGTCAGTCGTTACAAGAAAGTGTAGCTCTCTCGGTTGTTACAGTGTAGATCTGTCAGTTGTTACAAGAAAGTGTCGCTCTCTCCATAGTTACAAGAAAGGATAGCTCTCTCCATAGTTACAAGAAAGGGTTGATCTGTCAGTTGTTACAAGAAAGGGTGGCTCTCTCCATAGTTACAAGAAAGGGCAGCTCTCTCACTTGTTACAAGAAAAAGGTAGCTCCTCTCTGCTTTAATAAATTAGAATGTGAAGCTATCATGGAAGTGTAGCTCTCCCTAGTCGTCACTAGATTGTTTAGCTCTCTCAGTTGTTACAAGAAAGTTGAGCTCTCTCTGTTGTTACAACAAAGTGTAGCTCTGTCAGTTGTTACAACAAAGTATAGCTCTCTCGGTTGTTACAGTGTAGATCTGTCAGTTGTTACAAGAAAGTGTAGCTCTGTCAGTTGTTACAACAAAGTGTAGCTCTCTCCATAGTTACAAGAAAGGGTAGCTCTCTCCATAGTTACAAGAAAGGATAACTTTCTCCATAGTTACAAGAAAGGGTAGCTCTCTCACTTGTTACAAGAAAGGGTAGCTCCTCCCTGCTTTAATTAATCAGAATGTGAAGCTATCATGGAAGTGTAGCTCTCCTTGGTCGTCACTAGAATGTTTAGCTCTCAGTTGTTACAAGAAAGTTGAGCTCTCTCAGTTGTTACAACAAAGGGTAGCTCCGTCAGTTGTTACAAGAAAGTGTAGCTCTGTCAGTTGTTATCTCTCCATGTTTTGAAGAAAGTATGTCCATTAGAAAAAAAGTAGCTCTCCCCCTCTCTTACATCATAACCTCAGGCTCTCTTGCTCGTAATGAGGAAATTAAAGTGTAGCTCTCTACGGCTATCACTAGAAAAGGTAGCTCGATCAATGTCTCCTTTCTTATAACATAACATAAGTGAACCCCCCCAACCCACCCCCCCCCCCCCCCCCCCCCCCCCTCTCTCTCTCTCTCTCTCTCTCTCTCTATATATATATATATATGCAAGGTAGGTTAGTTACATGAAATCTCTTTTGAACTGGGACATATACCTTGAATATGCGATGCTGATTGTTGCTAGTCTAACGTTACATGTACGCATTTAGGATACAATTGTACCAACCTACACTATGATGAATCCAAGTAGAGAACAACATGTATGAATCGGGACATGTTTGGTCGAGTAACTGAGCTTACGCACTTTGGGAAAGTTTTGACCCAGCCCCAGCACACACGGTTCCATTCTAACAGGACCTCAATTCTCATTCACGATAAACAAAGAACCATGTATGAGAGAACTATGAAATCGCTACGATACTGTCAACCAAAGACACCAGAATCTAAACGTGAGGTAGTTCCGTTGTATTGGGGAATCCCAGAATCTATAACGTGAACTCGGTTTATACTTCAGAGTTTAATTGCCGGGGATGCCTTCAAGAGGCTATTGTCTTATGACCAAACCACAAGAGACCTGATAATTTGATATGGTCTAGGCAAATATCGACCTGTCATGGTCTATATATTATGACAATATTCGGGAAGTCATTTTGACCAAATGCTGATATTCAACACAGACCACAATGGGTCAATATTCACGTAGACTGTAACAAATTATCAGGTCCTTTGGATAAGACCAGAATCCGTCAATATAGATATTAATAATAGATATAGTAATGAATTCCTGGTTCCATCTGGACTAATACTCGGTGTATGGAACAAGTTTATGAAAATTTTAATTAATAATTTGGCGACATCCTTGTTACCTAATACAAGAATGGCTCGGTCGGTTGAGTATCAGATTTGGGATCCCCAGGTGGATATCCTAGGTGTGTGCCTAACCCTACCCGTGGGGGTTTGTATTTCTCGGGTGAAAATTCGAGATGTGTGCATCAAACCCTACCCGTGGGGTTTGTATTTCTCGGGTGAAAATTCGAGATGTGTGCATCAAACCCTACCCGTGGGGTTTGTATTTCTCGGGTGAAAATTCGAGATGTGTGCCTCAAACCCTACCCGTGGGGTTTGTATTTCTCGGGTGAAAATTCGAGATGTGTGCATCAAACCCTACCCGTGGGGTTTGTATTTCAGGGGTGAAAATTTGAGATGTGTGCCTCAAACCCTACCCGTGGGGTTTGTGTTTATCGGGTGAAAATGTGAGAGCTTCTTCTCGGAGCACTTTGTGTTTCTAGGGTGAAAATCCATAAAGTGTGCTTAACCTCGTGGGTTGGTTCGTTTTTCACGACTGGACGTTTGGCAACATGGTCACAACTTTGATTTGGACACGGGGACACAATTGGGCGTTTGACACGCAATCACGACACGACATATCCAGTGGTCATTTGTGACCAACCTTAAAGTCTGTTTCACACCAGCCGTGCGATTTTTTCGTCGTACGATTTCCGCCGCAAACAATATCGCTACCCATTCGCACCCGTCGCACATATTGCAAATTTGCAAAGCGATCTCCGTACGTTGTTCGCACGGTTGAATCACGAACCGTGCGGTGTTCGCAGGTTGAACGTACGAAAAAAAACGACATGTTCGCACGGCTGTCATGCGTTTATCGTGAGGCTGCCGCACAAATTCTCACGGCACCCGCAAGGCTGCCGTTAGAATTTGCAAAGTTTCTTACAACCACCGCACGGCAAGCACGAATTTGCAAGACAGCTGTACGGTGTTCGTGCGATCGCCATGAGGAGGAGGAATTATCTCCTCTGTCCAGATTTGGATATATACACACCTTGGTATGCGGCAACAGCCTCATTCTGCAGCAGGCGTTCACGGGCTCATTCAGTCGTGTAGCTATGATTTCTAGTTGCTTGTCCTTGTTCTGCTTGTTGGCGTATCTCTGATGACTTTTTTGGTAAAACTCTGGATGTTCGCTAAATCACTGCACAAGTGTATTCTCTTGCTGTGAAGTAAAGGCATATTTGTCACTCCTGTACAAGCACGTGCCTTCTTCATCTGAATCCTGGGTTGGTGGTACTTCGGTTTCCTCGGGTTCAATGGGGTTCAGCAACCGGAATTTTCCCTTTCCCTTCTGAGATCTTTGTTTTGGAGGCATGACCTTCTCTTCTTGAAATCTCGACAGTGACTGATGACGAACAAGACAGACGAACTTTTAAAAAGAGGAGGGATGACGCTAACTTTTCGCAAGGCATTTGCGGGTCAGCCGTGCGAATCTATACGTTGTTCGTACGTTCCGCAGCAGTCTTTAGACAGACTATCACTAGACGCGAGGTATTCGCAAGTCAGCCGCAAGATGTTCGTACGATCACTGTGCAGCCTTCGCAGTATGAAATCGTACGATTGACGTGCGATGGTCTCAAGGTAGCCGTACGGCTGCCGTGTGGCAACCGTACAGTTGCCGTACTAACTAAAAAAATCGCAAAGAAATTGCAAAGAAAACGAGCATGTTGAAAAACCAGCTTGCGACGTCTGCGGCGTTGCGAATTTGTACGGCAGTCTTGCGGAGTCCGCATGAAGTCCTGCGATTTGCAAAAAAAATGTGCCCGTACGGCTGTCGTAAGGCTAATGTGAAACAGGCTTAAGTCGTAATCATGTCGTGACTCTGTGAACGTTAAGGACACGGGGTTATTACAGAGCATTGGGCATAGTGTGTCGTCAGGAAATTGAACACGATGTTACTGATTACAGGTATCCGGTGTGCATGGGCAGAAGAACTTTATTCCGTATATAATGTAACAAATAGCATGTTTATCAATAAGTACAAGCCACAACCATTCTCTCCACCCAGATCCTCCTCGGATTGTATGCATTGTAGTGACTGACTTCTGATAAGAGAGTAGCTAGGATTTAAGGCAGCAGAATCCGGTAGTAAAAGCAACAGCTGGTAGTAACGGCTGAAGTCGGGAGCAAAAGCAACAGCATCCGGAATAATGGCATCAGAAGGCTAGAGTAAATGGTGCAGAACCCAGACGTAAAAGCAACAGAATTCGGGAGTAACGGCAGCAGTAATTGACAGTAAATGGTGCGGGACTCGGAAACAAAGGCAGCGGAAGTCGGGAGTTTAGGAAGTGGTAGCCGGAATCAGTGGCAACTGTATCCGAGAATAATGACAGCGATAACAGTTGTTAACGGTAACCACGAATACCAGAAGCTGTCAGTGATCATCAATAAAGTGGTAATCAGGAGTCAAGACAAAAGAATTCAGAAGTTTAAGACAATGGTATCCGGGGGGTAAAGAAGCGGAAGCCGTGGGTAAATCCGGAAGCTAAGCAAAGGTAAAAAGATGAGTCAGTGGCTACCGAGGCAAATGACTGCGGTAACCGTCATTAAAATTAGATATGAGAGAACATGCATGTAATAAGTGTGTGTGTGTGTGTGGTTGGGGGTGATATGGGATTGCAAGCGAGAAGTCTACTTATCTGTTTCGTTTTTTGTTACTGTTTGTAACAACACCAGAAACACGGGGTTTAGAGAGATACAGGTTGATGAAAAGTTCTATGGCCATCATGGTGATTTCATCGAGAAATATTCAATTTCTTTGTGCGATATGAAGCTGGATGTGTTTGATGCTCGTTAGTTTGTTCTTTTTTGAGAACGTGACATTACTTGGATTGATTTACATGGCGGTTGTCGTCGATGAAGCAGTAGACGACGCATAGTCTTCCGAAACGCCTGGTCATATTCTCCTTGTTCCTTGTCTCTGTGTAGATGTTTCTTTTTGTTCGTTTCGCCTTCGTTTTATCGGCTTTGTGTTTAGATTATAATTTTATTCACATGTCGACATTTTCTTGTTGTTTTTGCTCCATGTGTTGAAGATTCGAATAATATTAACACAGTTAGATCGCATTTTGTGTTTGGGATGAGACATTGAAATGAAACGCTGGAACCAGGAAAAAGAGCTTGGAGTAGAAGCAGTGCAGTGACCTGCGATAAACTGCCCGCATCCTAAGTACAGGGAAATATATTTATTTGTCAGCTGTCTGTTGACAGTAACAAACAGAAAGCCATTTAGCTGTACACTATTGCCTGCCATCACTACGTTCTGTAATTCATTTAGATATGTTTACCACTATATTGTGTACTACGGAGCTTCCCCGTCCGTCGTATCTAACAATTACTGTGGTCTATAATCAAATTTATAATTAAATCACAAAACATCGACTGTGTCAATTCACAAGGAAACAGTTTATTATTGAAACATTTTGATCAGAATAATTTCAACAATTGTGATATTTTTTTACAGAATGCAAATGCATGTGTATGCTAACTAAACCTCCATATACGTGCGCGAACGGGAAACACGCCTGTGGACATTTCATTTTATGTGACGTCACCGAGACAAAAATCGTCAGCTGAGCGGAAAATACCGATTCTTAATACAGTAACATTACAAACACTACAAAAATTGAGTCGTGGACAAGAGATATTATTTGGAGGAGTCAATTATAGCGTGAGGAAGGCCCGTCAGAGAAGATGAATGCAAACGCGCTGCTAATAGATAGTTATAATTATCTCAGGGATGGAAGCTGAAATTGAATGTAATGCTACTCACTGGTCCGAAAAATGATAAGAAATGATTTCGATATATAACGGGTACCACGTATTTCCCTTCCATATCGGTCTGTGTCGTCTGGGAACGTTACAGGTAAGTGTCATTTTATATGTTGATCACTGAGTGTCTTGTACTTTGAGTGTGTGTGTGTTTAATTAGTATATATACAACTTCATATCATCTTACTATGTGTTAAATGTTTGTATGGTGATGAGTTCTATGTCAAGTCATCTTTTCTATAATGTTTCATTTTCATATTTTGTTATTGTGTAACATTAGAAAATAAATATATTTGTGTGTATTAAACGATACATTTCGGACCTATCACAATAAAATACCAATGTTATACTTCTTAAATAAAATCTGAATAGAAAGGATAGAAAGAAGTAGTAAATAAAAAGGATAAATAAATATATCATACCATATATATGAGTACTAAAACCAATAAAGTAACGTTCATGTGTATCGTGTATGATACAAAAGCAGATGAGGACCAGATAAGAGTATAAAAATACTGGGCGTTTTATCGTAGGCTTTTTCTGGTTGATTGATTTTAAGAAACACGAGACACTAGATATTATAGGTAAAATTTAAAAAAAAAAAGAGAGAGAGCTGCTGACATTAAGATACTTTTATTTTACAAGATATCGCATCTAACGCCGCTTGATATTAACAATGAAACATACTAGAAACGCTGTTATTGCGACAGACTCGCTTCTTATATAGAAAGAAATTATAGTGAAACTACATTATATAATTCCTTGATGGTTTTACAGGTTGTCCACCACAAAAATATCTATCAAGATATTTAATGGTTTCCGTTACAACATTAAATATATTTCACGGGTATGGCAGTATATCTCCATTTTACACGACTGCTTCTCCTAAAATGATGTAGATATATTCCGTCAGAAGAGTGGAATATACATGATATTCAACAAGAAAAGAGTGACGTTTTCAACAAAAAAAAAGCGATTAGAAAAAGCCGACGTTTAACAACCATAGAACGCCATTTTGAATTGCCACTTTTTATTTGTGTTCTACAATTTTATGCCAGTGTTAATCTGGTAAGAATCCTTAAAAAACTGTCTTAAGTATAAAATAGCGAAAACAAGAACTTAAAAGTATGATAGAAAAAGAAATTATTCAACTTTCATTTTCGTCTGAAAATTAACCAAGGTTCAGTAAAGTAACCATGAATATCATTTTTATTGTTACCCGTCTTCATATGATACCTACAGTTGTCTCTCTAAACACCCGTCTTCATATGATACCTACAATTGTCTCTCTAAACACCCGTCTTCATATGATACCTACAATTGTCTCTCTAAAACCCGTCTTCATATGATACCTACAATTGTCTCTCTAAACACCCGTCTTCATATGATACCTACAGTTGTCTCTAAACACCCGTCTTCATATGATACCTACAGTTGTCTCTCTAAACACCCGTCTTCATATGATACCTACAGTTATCTCTCTAAACACCAGTTTTCTTATGATACCTACAATTGTCTCTCTAAACACCCGTCTTCATATGATACCTACAGTTGTCTCTCTAAACACCCGTCTTCATATGATACCTACAGTTGTCTCTCTAAACACCCGTCTTCATATGATACCTACAGTTGTCTCTCTAAACACCCGTCTTCATATGATACCTACAGTTGTCTCTCTAAACACCCGTCTTCATATGATACCTACAGTTGTCTCTCTAAACACCCGTCTTCATATGATACCTACAGTTGTCTCTCTAAACACCCGTTTTCTTATGATACCTACAGTTGTCTCTCTAAACACCCGTCTTCATATGATACCTACAGTTGTCTCTCTAAACACCCGTCTTCATATGATACCTACAGTTGTCTCTCTAAACACCCGTCTTCATATGATACCTACAATTGTCTCTCTAAACACCCGTCTTCATATGATACCTACAGTTGTCTCTCTAAACACCCGTCTTCATATGATACCTACAGTTGTCTCTCTAAACACCCGTCTTCATATGATACCTAAAGTTGTCTCTCTAAACACCCGTCTTCATATGTTACCTACAGTTGTCTCTCTAAACACCCGTCTTCATATGATACCTACAATTGTCTCTCTAAACACCCGTCTTCATATGATACCTACAGTTGTCTCTCTAAACACCCGTCTTCATATGATACCTAAAGTTGTCTCTCTAAACACCCGTCTTCATATGATACCTACAGTTGTCTCTCTAAACACCCGTTTTCTTATGATACCTACAGTTGTCTCTCTAAACACCCGTCTTCATATGATACCTACAATTGTCTCTCTAAACACCCGTCTTCATATGATACCTACAGTTGTCTCTCTAAACACCAGTTTTCTTATGATACCTACAATTGTCTCTCTAAACACCCGTCTTCATATGATACCTACAGTTGTCTCTCTAAACACCCGTCTTCATGTGATACCTACAGTTGTCTCTCTAAACACCCGTTTTCTTATGATACCTACAATTGTCTCTCTAAACACCCGTCTTCTTATGATACCTACAATTGTCTCTCTAAACACCCGTCTTCTTATGATACCTACAATTGTCTCTCTAAACACCCGTTTTCTTATGATCCCGACTGTTGTCTATCTAAACACCTGCTTTTTATGATCCTAACTTTTGTCTCTCTAAACACCCGTCCTCATATGATTCTGACTGTTGTTTATGTTAACACCCGTCCTCAAATGATTCTGACTGTTGTCTATCTTAACACCCGTCCTCATATGATTCTGACTGTTGTCTATGTTAACACCCGTCCTCATATGATTATGTCTGTTGTCTATCTTAACACCCGTCCTCAAATGATTCTGACTGTTGTCTATCTTAACACCCGTCCTCATATGATTATGTCTGTTGTCTATGTTAACACCCGTCCTCATATGATTCTGACTGTTGTCTATGTTAACACCCGTCCTCATATGATTCTGACTGTTGTCTATGTTAACATCCGTCCTCATATGATTATGTCTGTTGTCTATGTTAACACCCGTCCTCATATGATTCTGACTGTTGTCTATGTTAACACCCGTCCTCATATGATTCTGACTGTTGTCTATGTTGTCTATCATAACACCCGTCCTCATATGATTATGTCTGTTGTCTATGTTAACACCCGTCCTCATATGATTCTGTCTGTTGTCTATGTTAACACCCGTCCTCATATGATTATGTCTGTTGTCTATGTTAACACCCGTCCTCATATGATTCTGACTGTTGTCTATCATAACACCCGTCCTCATATGATTATGTCTGTTGTCTATGTTAACACCCGTCCTCATATGATTCTGTCTGTTGTCTATGTTAACACCCGTCCTCATATGATTCTGACTGTTGTCTATGTTAACACCCGTCCTCATATGATTATGTCTGTTGTCTATGTTAACACCCGTCCTTATATGATTCTGACCTTATCTTTCTTCATATGATCAATTTTCCCTGTTAACATCCTTATCCTTATCCTTATATGTTTCTGACAGTTGTATATCTAGACACACGGCTTCATATCACTGTTGTCTCTCTAAACACTCGTCTTTATTTATGTCATTTTTTGTTTGTTTTTTGTTTTTTGCTTACTGATGTGTAAACTGAATTTATAACAGATATTTCAAGATAAAGCACCTTAAAGCTGGTTATGTTGAAATATATGTTTAAAATGCAGTTCCCACACCAGTAAACAACTACGATAAAAATACTTCTTTTCTTAATATTTTGAAAGTTTTTTTAACGGAACATCCCGACATCTGATGGAACATCAAAACCGCTGATTCCAATTTTGAAAAAGATTGTCAACTACAGGAAGTAAACAGAAAATAGTCCCACGATAACGTCATCTTTTTATTACAATTTTGTGAAATATTGTAAATATTTCCATTTCCATTCACATATAGCTTGGAGTTTTCTACTTTAAACTAAATAAATTCACAAAATAAAAAAAAAAAGAATCAACACAATCGCCAGATTTGACATTTACCGAAGTGTTAACATGATTTTGTTGGTTAAGCCCAAATGAGGATAGAAATCAAATATATACATATATGATTCTAACTATTGTTGCTCTAAAATACCTTGTTATATCCTCTTGACTGTTGACGCCTTAACATACCTCTTCATATCATCCTGAGTGTTGTCACTCTAACTCTTAACATCCACTTTCATATGATCATTACAATTGTCACTCTAGACTGTAAAAGATTCTGACTGGTCGCTCTAAATATCCGCCTTCACATGATCAGTCTTCTCATCGTTCATATGATCATGACTGTTGACTCTCTAAACGTATGTGTTCATATGATCTCGACAATTTTCCTTCTTGACGTCCATCTTTATATGATTCTGATAGGTGCCGCTCTAAACACCAATCTTCATATGACCTTGGCACCCGTCTCTCTAAACACTGGTCTACATATGACCTCGACACTCGTCTCTCTAAACACTGGTCTACATATGACCTCGACACTCGTCTCTCTAAACACTGGTCTACATATGACCTCGACACTCGTCTCTCTAAACACCCATCTTCAAATGACCTCGATACTCGTCTCTCTAAACACACATCTTCATATGACCTCGACACTCATCTCTCTAAACACCCATCTTTATATGACCCCGACACTCATCTCCCTAAACACCCATCTTCATATGACCTCGACACTTGTCTCTCAACACCCATCTTCATATGACCTAGACACTCGTCTCTCTAAATACTGGTCTACTTATGACCTCGACACTTGTCTCTCTAAAAACTGGTCTTCATATGATCTCGACACTCGTCTCTCTAAACACTGGTCTACATATGACCTCGACACTCGTCTCTCTAAACACCCATCCTCATATGACCTCGACACTCGTCTCTCTAAACACTGGTCTACATTAGATACTTAATGTTGTCTCTCTAAACACCCGTCCGCATATTCTTCATATAATCATGACTGGTGTCCCTCTTAATACCCGTCTCCATAAGATCTCGAAAGTTGTCTCTCTAACCACTGGTCTTCATTGAATACTGATTGTTGTCTTTCTAAACACTGGTCTTCATTGAATACTGATTGGTGTCTTTCAAAACACTGGTCTTCTTTGAATACTGATTGCTGTCTCTCTAAACACTGGTCTTCATTAGATACTTAATGTTGTCTCTCTAAACACCCGTTCGCATATTCTTCATATAATCATGACTGGTGTCCCTCTTAATACCCGTCTCCATAAGATCTCGAAAGATGTCTCTCTAACCACTGGTCTTCATTAAATACCGATTGCTGTCTCTCTGAACACTTGTCTTCTTTGAATACTGATTGTTGTCTCACTGAACACTTGTCTTCATTCGATCCTGATTGTCTCTCTTAACACAATTTTTCAAATATTTTACATATGATACGGACTACTGTCTCTTTGGAGTTGTCTTCTTATGTTCCTTAATATGGTCCTGGTTGTTTTCATCCTTATCATTTTGTATTGTATCCTGACTTTAAATACTTCTCGCTGAATCTATTTCATTCTTTTACAGTTATGCGGCGCGTGACGTCATTCTGTGTTTTGGTCGCATCCATGCTGATTCTTATACATGGAGCTCGCTCAGAGCATGCGTTTCGGCAGAACGACCGACCTCCAAACGCTCTAGAACGAGATGCTGATAAATACAACAAACCACAAGTTTCCACCAAATTGCTGGTAAACAAACAAGAACCGGTTGATGCAAGTCCAGTGAAAGCAGATGCTAAACTAGAATCATTGACCATAGTCCAGATATACACTGATTCATCGACAGTTGCAATGTCACACACCAGGCGAGACGCCAGACAGAGGTCTGCGAGACTATCCAGGAGGAAGGGCATACGTACCGGTACCGCGGACGTAGGCAGACAAAGTACTGCCACGAGACGAAGGCGGAGGGATACAGGTAGCATGGATGTCGTTCGACAAAGAACTGGGAAAAGACAAAGCCGGAGAGATTCCCGTAACAAGGACGCCGTTCGACAAAGAACTGGTAGGACACATAGGCAGAGGGATAATATTACCAGAGACATTGTTAGACAAAAACCTGCAAGGAGACATACCCGGAGAGACACTGATACCAGAGACGCTGTTAGCCAATATACTGTTAGGATAAACAGACGGAGGGATACACGTACTACAGATTCTTCCAAACAGAGTACAAATCGAAGACAACTTCGGAGGGATTCAGAGACTAGGCGAGTTAGACAGATGCTTTCTTCAGACTCCAGGCGCAATATCCGATATAATCGGGGCATGAATGTCAGTTCGAGGTCTATCACTAACAGAAATGACATACGGAAAAGAAATATCAGAACCTCCAGACGAGAATTTCGAAACATAGTTAGTGAAAGAAGTGCCAAACGAACCATTCGAGTTTCTAGAAACGACGTCCGCGTGTCAACTTACCCGCACGAGGAAAACGTAAACTTATACCCAGTAGACAGCACTCCTACTACTAGTGAAGATAAAAAAGACATGATGAAAATCACAACGGCACCAACACAAAGCCGATCTACTAGACATCGTCGACAGGATGTACGTAATTCTCGGAGAAACAGAAAGTCTGACAAACGACAAGTCTTCATACATACAAGGCGACGTGTTGAGTCATACGCCGAATTATCAGCAGCTCCGCGTCTTCCGGTAAATGGGCAGGGACGTCGAACCGATGTGCGTCGCCGCAGCCGACGCAATGTTAAGCGAGTGGGTAGGGAAATTAAGCATGATGAATTATCTGCAGTGAATGGTGAATTTTCTATGGACATTAGCAAAGGACAAAGCATACAAGCAGCTCATGTTCGTGATGGCAGACGAGTTGTTCGCAGAGCAAGACAGACAAGAGGATATAGGCGTATTTCTTCTAGCTTTGATTTAAGAAAGACGAACAAAGTTGATTTACTTGGTAAAACAACTGAAGGTGTTGAAGATGAGGGTGTCGGTGTGGAAATTCTAGATAATTCATCTAATAACATGCAGTATGAGATGACACAGCCAAAACTGAACGAAAAACCCTCCCTAGATTTGATAGATGCTAGCACAAAAGAATTAGTGGATAGGTACAATACTGCACCGACAAAGGCGATGAGTGTTTCCAGTAAACGCGTCATCATGCACAGGCATCGTCGTCATGACCACAGGCGCCGTACAGACGAAACACGGCGCAGTGACTATAGATCTAGTCGATCTAATGGTTTACTGAGTCGTCGAGGAGCAAGACAAACGTTCATTCTACGTAATAGTCGTATTGTCAGGCTCGGTGAAAAGACTGCACAGCGGAGAATTGACAGGTCTGTAAGAAGGAATTTGAATCATAGAAGAAATAGATCTCGAGACTCTAATGACGACACAAATGATAAACACAAAACTATGAGAGAAACCTCTTACATCAGTTCAGAACGCAGGACTCGATACAAACGTACACAAGAGAGAAAGCGGTCTTCAAGAGGGGTTCGCCGCCTCAGGCGAGAGCGTGAAGCTAAGAGTAGGAACAACAGGACAAAAACAGGAAATGACCATCACTCAGTTTTCAGCAAAAGACAACAAGCACGTAGAACAACACACATAGCGACAGACTATCAATACCTTCTCCAGGAAACTCCACAGCAGACAAGTCGCTCACGGCAAACTGGAGAACGCCGTAGAAGAAAAGAAGTTCGTACTCAACTAGGAAGCCATGGACATTTGGAGAATAGGTTATCGCAATATCAGCTGAATTCATACAATGTCAAAGGACACGATAGCTTATACACATTCGATCTGCCAGTAACTGTTTATTCCTCAAGAAATTCACGATATTTGGTTCGAACTTCCAGGTCGAAACGAGTTAAAAGACAGTCAAAGACAGGAAGGCGTTCACCGTCACACTCACCAAAGGCCTTGATACTCACAACGAAAGCCCTCGGCGGTCAGCTTCCCGACATAGTCGACAGTGATACTGTGGACCAGTCACATGTCCCTATATCCAAGCAACAAATATTCGAGAAACATTCCATGCCTGGCACTCTCCATTACTTTCTGGTAAGTTTCAAACGACTCTCGTTGTTAATGGTGAATGATGTCAGAATTCGGACCTAAGAAAAATAACTCTTGTTTGTATCGTGATTGGCTGACAGAATTCAGACCTAAGAAAAATAACTCTTGTTTGTATCGTGATTGGGTGACAGAATTCAGACGTAAGAAAAATAACTCCTGTTTGTATCGTGATTGGCTGACAGAATTCGGACCTAAGAAAAATAACTCCTGTTTGTATCGTGATTGGCTTATGTATTATGGGACACACAAGTGAATAGCACATTTAGAATTATAATTTACTATAGATAGAGTAGAGCCAAATAATTAATTAAACTTACTACAATCGTTTTTTTCTTGGGCTCTTTAGATGTCTTTTCGGAGAGACATTTTAACGTCTTCACCTAATTCGTGTTTGTGAAATCCTACTCAAAATTTAATTCAATGCATATAATTTTTCATCATTAGTATTAATTGCTCTCTGTCTCTCTGTCTCTCTCTCTGTCTCTCTGTCTCTGTCTCTGTCTCTCTCTCTCTCTCTCTCTCTCTGTCTGTCTGTCTGTCTGTCTCTCTGTCTCTCTCTCTCTCTCTCTCTCTCTAACTATATGTATATTATTATTGCTATCTTCAGAACTACCTCATCTTACGTTTAAAAGACTTCCGGAATAACGAACATCTCAACAACAGGTACGTATGATGGAGGAGACAGATTTACAATACATTCTAGTTGCTAAATTTTTACATAACTTTCTTTGAGATAGCTTACTCATTCACAAATTTCAGTCAGGTTTTCAACCAGGACATTCCACTGTACGTCAGCAAATTGAAATTTATCATGATATATAAATAAATCTCACGGTGTTTAGAATTTTGTGACATTTCTAAGGCATTCGATCTTGTGTGACATAGGGAAGTGAAATTGACTAGTTATGGGATAACAGGTAAGTTACTTGACTGGATAATGAATTATGTCGGTAATAGATAAAAACAAGCTTTTATTGGAAATAGCAAATCCTCTGATTATCCTTCGAAAATAAAATTTGCAGATCAATAAAACACTAAAATATATTTTCTGACTTTGCACAAGCTACAAAAAGGACAAATTCTGTTTTTCTCTAAGCCACTCCTGCGTTTATCAGATTGCAGATTGAACGACACATGTAAGTGTAGATATAAACTTGTGAAGGGAGATCTAGCTAAAACTTTGTGTAAAAGTTAATATTGCTCCCAAATTCTTAAGTAGATTTGAATGTTTCATTCATCGTTTACCTGGGAAACGTTGACACATGTCATCATTAATCTGACAATATTTTCTACAAGTTACTGATTTTTGGCATTTCTTTAATTGTCCATTCCATCAAATTCTACTATACAAACTTCGAAATGACATAACCACAGCTCTCCGTAAACCATAGAGTATGAAGTCAATGTTTTACAGGACTACTCAAAGTCTTGCAGAAAAATTGTCTCCCTTCGTCAATTTTCTTCTCTCTTTCAATCTGTACAGAAAATCGACTGAGAGTATTGACCAAGGGATGGACAACTGTTTCCGCGGTGTGCTGCTGGGCGCGGCTGCGATTCTGAGTACCCATCTAGTCCAGAGAGTATCCGCCCCGACCTTGTCCCTAGGACGGATTAGACAAGGTCTACTTGCCTAAAACACCTACACACATGTTTTTGGAGTTCAGGCGTGATAGGAAGATAAAAACAACCGTTACAGTGTGAAGAAATATTATGATTCTATAGCATTATAATATAGTACAAGAATAATCGATTGTTTTTGTAGTGGCGATTTTCTAAAATCACATTCATCTGAGTATGTCAATAGACGGCAGCATTTACTTTACATGAATACGTTTAGTAGTTGTGCTCATCTTTGTGTGGTTATCTCATATCTGTATTGTCATTATTATGTATAACAAATGTAGATGTAAATAAAGGTCATCAGAATGAAATTATGTCGTCATCAGTAGAAATTTATGTCGTCATCAGCGCAGAATTATGACGTCATAAACACTAAATAATAACCAGGTGATGGCAGGTCGCCATCAAAATTGAATTCTGTCGTAGTCAGCACAGAATTATGACGTCAGCTGCGCTTAATATTTTGTCGTCATCAATACTAAATAAAAGTCAGGTATGAAATTTGTTTTGCTCTTACACTGGGCAGGTGTATGTACGCTTTTACCTGTGCGAGATTTCCTTGTTCCAGTCGGTGTTTGAGACTGGGACTTACCTTCCATATCTATGACGTTACGTCATCAATACAAAACAACTTGAAGATTGCAAATCAAGAAGACAAGCAGGATAAGAGAAAACAGTCATTTTCATGTTCTGCCGTTGTTGATGAGATAGAAAGACTCGACCCTAAACGGAAGAGGATCATTATGTTACAAACACTCAGCAAACCTTGCATTGGTAAACTCACTCATCCGATCTGTCTGGCACCTTTACGATATTTAGACGAAACGTTACCTCACAATTAAACTCTTGGCCCAACATTGAGAAAAAATGGATAATTTATGTTATCGTTCTGACTCGGAATGGAGAAACGACGAGAGGTTACCCGGCCGTAGAAACGGTAATACTTAGAGACGACAACTCTGTGGTATCAGCAATCTAAAGAATTGTTTTTTCCAGCCAACAGCGATCTCATATAAGAAGCCGAGAAGACTCAGATATTTTTTTTCAACCAGCAACGACCTGAACAGTAGTCGTCATTCTCCTTCCACCGCTTTCCTTACTGGCTAGAACAACAGGAGTTCTATTATTGAGTCATTGGTATAGTACTATAGTTCCAAACGAGTTAGTTAGACCGATGGTGATCAGTTACCGTAGTTACAGACGAGTTAATTAGACCGACGGTGATTAGTGATACCGTAGTTACAGACGAGTTTGTTAGACCGATGGTGATCAGTGGTACCGTAGTTACAGACGAATTAGTTAGACAGATGGTGATCAGTTACCGTAGTTACAGACGAGTTTGTTAGACCGATGGTGATCAGTTACCGTAGTTACAGACGAGTTAGTTAGACCGATGGTGATCAGTTACCGTAGTTACAGACGCGTTTATTAGACCGATGGTGATTAGTGATACCGTAGTTTCAGACGGGATTATTAGACCGATGGTGATTAGTGATACCGTAGTTATAGACGAGTTTGTTAGACCGATGGTGATCAGTTACCGTATTTACAGACGGGTTTGTTAGACTGATGGTGATCAGTTACCGTAGTTACAGACGAGTTCGTTAGACCGATGGCGATCAGTGTTACTGTAGTTACAGACGAGTTTGTTAGACCGATGGTGATAAGTGATACCGTAGTTACAGACGAGTTTGTTAGACCGATAGTGATCAGTGGTACCATAGTTACAGACGAGTTTGTTAGACCGATGGTGATCAGTGGTACCGTAGTTAAAGACGGGTTTGTTAGACCGATGATGATCAGCGGGATTTCCTAGATATGACGAGATCCTGTTAAAAGATAGAAGTAAAAATGAAAATATGGCCGAAACACATTTTCGCCTCAGCGCGTCATTGATGTTTTCTGACATCTTTCCATTTTCTTGTCTGCGCATAAGACATCAAGATTATGTTGGAATTTTCCGATGGTCATCGATAAAACAAATCTTTGTACGGACACATGGGCAATTCATAACAGCTAAGGGTATAAAAGAGACAACGAGAAGAAACTACCAACATGTGAACATAATCATTATCCAAACTCAAATTCAAGAAAACTGGGGCAAAATATAAACAAAAGAAAGATTTACACGAAGATTCTTGAAAAGTGCAAGTGAAAAATACCTAGTATTATTTAAAAAATGAGCGTCTTCTGCTTCATTGACGACACCTGCCATGTGAGTCCTGTTATCAAATGAGAACAAGCTATAACACAACGGAGCCAACAGGCAAACTAACGAGCATCAAACATGTTCAGCTTCATAAATAACCTTCTATATTATTTTCATTAATCCTCATCTTTTTAAAACCTTGTTCTATGAATTTGTCAGTTGACGACATGTAAACACCAAAAGTTGAGGATATACAGGATTGATGCTATCCAGAAATGGAAAATTCACAATAGGGAAATTGCGACCAACTTGCGGCTGGTGCAGAAGAGTCTGTCATGTCATTGATTTCCAGTTCTAGTGGGTACGTGCGATGGCATGGTCAATAAATCTCTTCTTGTTAAAAAAACATGACGTCATTTATTTATCTGAATGTAAAATTGAAGAGCCTCATATGAAAACAAAGCGCTCATAACAAGAGAACGAATCTTTCCGTTCGGTTTAAATGGGGTATAATGATAGTGATAGAGCGGAGACATAAAATTTTATTACAGAAGACGATCCAGCAATGAAACATTGTTTATATGGCTATAACAATAATTACAGAGTGTGAATCAGTGTAGGGGTTATGGGAACGTTTTTTTAAGCTGAACACGCTATGTTATCTTTAGTAAATGATTACTAGTTTGGTAACGTGCAGTTTCAAAATAAGGCGGAACGAAAACAGAGAAATGATCACACAATAGTCGTAACGAGTCTATATGACGAGTTGATGATCACCACACTGACCGGGAAAACGTCAGATTGATGTCGGATCATTGAACACATCAGTCTACCATTTAACTTACTTCCCTAGTTGGAAGCGTAAACACTCAGCTGGCCCTACAATCGACTAGAAAGAGAATGCTATTGTTTAAATGAAAATTTCCGCCTCGATTAACATTCAGAAATGGGTATCATTATACATAGGCTTGAGCATAGGGCACATACTGTACCTCCAGGTCAACTCATAGAAAAAGTTTCTCAGAGTTTCTCGTGTTGTTTAGGAATGATAGCTCTCAATTTTTTTCTATTGCTCTCTCTGGCTGCCTAGGAGCGACAACACGTTCAGTGTTATATCTTCCTTTGTGTTGTATCAGAGGGATGACGCTCAGTGTTTTATCTTCCTCTGTGTTGTATCAGAGGGATGACACTCAGTGTTTTATCTTCCTCTGTGTTGTATCAGAGGGATGGCACTCAGTGTTATATCTTCCTCTGTGTTGTATCAGAGGGATGGCACTCAGTGTTATATCTTCCTCTGTGTTGTATCAGAGGGATGGCACTCAGTGTTATATCTTCCTCTGTGTTGTATCAGAGGGATGACGCTCAGTGTTTTATCTTCCTCTGTGTTGTATCAGAGGGATGGCACTCAGTGTTTTATCTTCCTCTGTGTTGTATCAGGGGGATGACGCTCAGTGTTTTATCTTCCTCTGTGTTGTATCAGAGGGATGACGCTCAGTGTTATATCTTCCTCTGTGTTGTATCAGAGGGATGACGCTCAGTGTTATATCTTCCTCTGTGTTGTATCAGGGGGATGACGCTCAGTGTTTTATCTTCCTCTGTGTTGTATCAGAGGGATGACGCTCAGTGTTTTATCTTCCTCTGTGTTGTATCAGGGGGATGACGCTCAGTGTTATATCTTCCTCTGTGTTGTATCAGAGGGATGACGCTCAGTGTTATATCTTCCTCTGTGTAGTTGAGAAGTGATGACGCTCCGTGTTTTATCTTCCTCTGTGTTGTATCAGGGGGATGACGCTCAGTGTTTTATCTTCCTCTGTGTTGTATCAGGGGGATGACGCTCAGTGTTTTATCTTCCTCTGTGTTGTATCAGAGGGATGACGCTCAGTGTTTTATCTTCCTCTGTGTTGTATCAGAGGGATGACGCTCAGTGTTATATCTTCCTCTGTGTTGTATCATTGGGATGACGCTCAGTGTTTTATCTTCCTCTGTGTTGTATCAGAGGGATGACGCTCAGTGTTTTATCTTCCTCTGTGTTGTATCAGAGGGATGTCACTCAGTGTTTTATCTTCCTCTGTGTTGTATCAGAGGGATGACGCTCCGTGTTTTATCTTCCTCTGTGTTGTATCAGGGGGATGACGCTCAGTGTTTTATCTTCCTCTGTGTTGTATCAGAGGGATGGCACTCAGTGTTTTATCTTCCTCTGTGTTGTATCAGAGGGATGGCACTCAGTGTTTTATCTTCCTTTGTGTTGTATCAGAGGGATGGCACTCAGTGTTTTATCTTCCTCTGTGTTGTATCAGAGGGATGACGCTCAGTGTTTTATCTTCCTCTGTGTTGTATCAGAGGGCTGGCACTCAGTGTTATATCTTCCTCTGTGTTGTATCAGAGGGATGGCACTCAGTGTTTTATCTTCCTCTGTGTTGTATCAGAGGGATGGCACTCAGTGTTATATCTTCCTCTGTGTTGTATCAGAGGGATGGCACTCAGTGTTTTATCTTCCTCTTTGTTGTATCAGAGGGATGGCACTCAGTGTTATATCTTCCTCTGTGTTGTATCAGAGGGCTGGCACTCAGTGTTTTATCTTCCTCTGTGTTGTATCAGGGGGATGGCACTCAGTGTTTTATCTTCCTCTGTGTTGTATCAGGGGGATGACGCTCCGTGTTTTATCTTCCTCTGTGTTGTATCAGAGGGATGGCACTCAGTGTTTTATCTTCCTCTGTGTTGTATCAGAGGGCTGGCACTCAGTGTTATATCTTCCTCTGTGTTGTATCAGAGGGATGGCACTCAGTGTTTTATCTTCCTCTGTGTTGTATCAGAGGGATGGCACTCAGTGTTATATCTTCCTCTGTGTTGTATCAGAGGGATGGCACTCAGTGTTTTATCTTCCTCTGTGCTGTATCAGAGGGATGACGCTCAGTGTTTTATCTTCCTCTGTGTTGTATCAGAGGGATGACGCTCCGTGTTTTATCTTCCTGTGTTGTATCAGAGGGATGACGCTCAGTGTTTTATCTTCCTCTGTGTTGTATCAGAGGGATGACGCTCAGTGTTTTATCTTCCTCTGTGTTGTATCAGAGGGATGACGCTCAGTGTTTTATCTTCCTCTGTGTTGTATCAGAGGGATGACGCTCAGTGTTTTATCTTCCTCTGTGTTGTATCAGAGGGATGACGCTCAGTGTTTTATCTTCCTCTGTGTTGTATCAGAGGGATGACACTCATTGTTATATCTTCCTCTGTGTTGTATCAGAGGGATGACGCTCAGTGTTATATCTTCCTCTGTGTGGTTGAGAAGTGATGACGCTCAGTGTTTTATCTTCCTCTGTGTTGTATCAGAGGGATGACGCTCCGTGTTTTATGTTTTTCTGTGTGGATTTGTGGGGATGACATTTGGTGTATTTTGTTTCTCGGTGTGGTATAGAAGCGTTGAAGGTACGTCTTTGAATCGATGACATTAGGTGTTTCTTTGTGAGGTTAAAGAACGATAACTCTCGGTTATTGACGTTTTTCTGTGTGTTTAAGGAACGGCTTTTTGAACTTGGGCGTTTGTGGTTTTTGTATTATTTAGAAATGATGACTCTCGGTGTTCGACGTCCCTGTGTTTGGTTAAGGAGTGAAGACGCTCGGTGTTTGACGTTCATGTGTTTGGTTAAGGAGTGAAGACGCTCGGTGTTTGACGTTCCTGTGTTTGGTTAAGGAGTGAAGACGCTCGGTGTTTGACGTTCATGTGTTTGGTTAAGGAGTGAAGACGCTCGGTGTTCGACGTCCCTGTGTTTGGTTAAGGAGTGAAGACGCTCGGTGTTCGACGTCCCTGTGTTTGGTTAAGGAGTGAAGACGCTCGGTGTTCGACGTCCCTGTGTTTGGTTAAGGAGTGAAGACGCTCAGTGTTCGACGTCCCTGTGTTTGGTTAAGGAGTGAAGACGCTTGGTGTTTGACGTTTCTGTGTTTGGTTAAGGAGTGAAGACGCTCGGTGTTTGACGTTTCTGTGTTTGGTTAAGGAGTGAAGACGCTCGGTGTTTGACGTTTCTGTGTTTGGTTAAGGAGTGAAGACGCTTGGTGTTTGACGTTCCTGTGTTTGGTTAAGGAGTGAAGACACTTGGTGATTGACCTTTGTTTGGTTTAGGAGTGAAGACACTTGGTGATTGATTTTGTTTGGTTTAGGAGTGAAGACACTTGTTGATTGACCTTGGTTTGGTTTAGGAGTGAGGACACTTGGTGATTGACCTTTGTTTGGTTTAGGAGTGAGGACACTTGGTGATTGACCTTTGTTTGGTTTAGGAGTGAGGACACTTGGTGATTGACCTTTGTTTGGTTTAGGAGTGAGGACACTTGTTGATTGACCTTTGTTTGGTTTAGGAGTGAGGACACTTGGTGATTGACCTGTGTTTGGTTTAGGAGTGAAGACACTTGGTGATTGACCTTTGGTTGGTTTAGGAGTGAAGACACTTGGTGATTGACCTTTGTTTGGTTTAGGAGTGAGAACACTTGGTGATTGACCTTGGTTTAGTTTAGGAGTGAGGACACTTGTTGATTGACATTGGTTTGGTTTAGGAGTGAAGACACTTGGTGATTGACCTTGGTTTGGTTTAGGAGTGAAGACACTTGGTGATTGATTTTGTTTGGTTTAGGAGTGAAGACACTTGTTGATTGACCTTGGTTTGGTTTAGGAGTGAGGACACTTGGTGATTGACCTTTGTTTGGTTTAGGAGTGAAGACACTTGGTGATTGACCTTTGTTTGGTTTAGGAGTGAGAACACTTGGTGATTGACCTTGGTTTGGTTTAGGAGTGAGGACACTTGTTGATTGACCTTTGTTTGGTTTAGGAGTGAAGACACTTGGTGATTGACCTTTGTTTGGTTTAGGAGTGAGAACACTTGGTGATTGACCTTGGTTTGGTTTAGGAGTGAGGACACTTGTTGATTGACCTTGGTTTGGTTTAGGAGTGAAGACACTTGGTGATTGACCTTGGTTTGGTTTAGGAGTGAAGACACTTGGTGATTGACCTTTGTTTGGTTTAGGAGTGAGGACACTTGGTGATTGACCTTTGTTTGGTTTAGGAGTGAAGACACTTGGTGATTGACCTTTGTTTGGTTTAGGAGTGAGGACACTTGTTGATTGACCT
The DNA here is from genome assembly GCF_031769215.1 of Ylistrum balloti. Taxonomy (NCBI): domain Eukaryota; kingdom Metazoa; phylum Mollusca; class Bivalvia; order Pectinida; family Pectinidae; genus Ylistrum; species Ylistrum balloti. Next base: position 418,006 of record NW_026782400.1, on the reverse strand, counting down.
TTGTTTGGTTTAGGAGTGAGGACACTTGGTGATTGACCTTTGTTTGGTTTAGGAGTGAGGACACTTGGTGATTGACCTTTGTTTGGTTTAGGAGTGAGGACACTTGGTGATTGACCTTTGGTTGGTTTAGGAGTGAAGACACTTGGTGATTGATTTTGTTTGGTTTAGGAGTGAGGACACTTGGTGATTGACCTTTGTTTGGTTTAGGAGTGAAGACACTTGGTGATTGACCTTTGGTTGGCTTATGACAGATGATGCTCAATGGTGTCCACGCCTTTAAACCCAACCATATTAAAACATCACGTGATTCATACGACACCCTAGGAGACATGATTCTTTTGAAACTAAATATTACGCTATTTAACATGATTTAAATCCGACCAAAGTCAGTGACTCAAGCGTACCTATGTAAAAAGTTATGACTTCTGAGGAATATTAAGTATTGTCCTATAGAGTCGTACGAAGAAAGTGCATTACAATCAAGGGGGTGTAAAATAATTCCCAGTAACATATCACATACATATGCAGTACCAAGGCTCACATCACCACATTAGTAAATAACAGTCTGATGATTGATATAAACCAAATTTAATAGTTATATATCATAAAATGGCGAGTTGGTGTAGAAATGATAGCATGAACAACATCATTTACATAATGCAGTGACATTTATCTACTTTGATTCGTCATAGAACAATATTCGAGTCGATTTAATAAAAAGTTTGTAGATGATATTTCCTTATCTTGTACATTACTGCATCAGACTTCCTCGAAGAACTTCAACACTACATCTAACTCCTGATGGGACGACTCAGCGTATCCTTTTGTAATATTAATTATCACGTGACCTTCGTGAGGATCATGTGACTAGAGCATGTCCACGTTGTGTGCGGTCGGGGATATACAGAGACACATCTCGAGTGGATAGAGACAATAGCTGTGGGCCCGGTTTAAACACTTCATGTTGTTGCAGCATTTAGTTACGTCAGGTATACACGAGTCCATCGGCTTACCGCACTTCTGAAACAGTTCAATTATTAATCTGAAGCAAAGACCATCATACAATAGCAAAATTTGACTATCACGGTGCTTACATTGAGAACGTGACATTACCTGGATTGGCATATGGTGAATTTTATAAATGGTTTCGGTCAACTTCTTTTTTCCAATGATTATGATTTTTGTACTTACTTGGAATTTTAAAGAAACAAACAGAGATTCTATCCGTTTTGACGGATATTTTGAACTGAAATAATTTTAGTTTGGGTTGTAGTAGGAGAAGTAACATGTCATGTAATTTACATGTATAAGTTTGTTCTGGTTATTTATTTTTCCATAGTACGGCACTTTCTGGTTGTATTCTTAGCATCAGTCAACTGAATCAACTGATACATAAAAACACTACTTCAAAGTTCTACTGTCGCAACATGTTGCAGATGAGTTGAAGTTATGTGACTGTTCAGAATAAAAATATGTTCAATGGACAAACAACTTATTTCGTATGATGTACGTTGATAAATGCTGTCAGCATATTTTGTGTTCGTAGATAATATTCTTGTTCTCTGTTCATTCTGGAGAGCGACCTATAAAAACGCGCATTAGTGTGCCTTGCAGTGTTGTAAATATGATAGTAATTACTCAGCTGTGATCATTATAAGTATCCGTGCACACATTCGTGTTAACGGGCGTCACATCGCTTCTTTGGCAAAAATCGAATAAAACTTTCCTAAAAACAATATCATAGGGATTTTACTTGGCAGCAGTAGTCGTTATTTAGGTATCTACTGAACCATGGGAGTCTGCTGACGGTACTGGTGACATAGATTGTGTCATTAGATGTCAGAATACGGATAAGTTAATGGAGGCAATGTACTAACCGAGCTCGTGCGGTGACCGCGCGCCCTAAGTGAGGCTATTAAGATCACGTGATGGACATTTTTGTTGAAACCGTGTCATGTTAAAATATAACATCCGGCAATTCTTATTACGTTTTAATGATTCAAGGATTTCGCCATTTTGATTGTCAAATCTCATGGTGATTGATTTAAGATACCATAGCCATGGAAAAATAATTTTCTAATAACGTTGAAGTAGAATAAAAGATGGTTTCGATTATTAATTCCCATCGCTTGACAGCCCGTCATTCCCTTAATGTAAGAGGATGCGTGTCATATCAGATTAAACTGATGTTCCGTATTAGTTGTCATGGAGATGTACAAGTGTCCACTAGAGTGTGAAAAATGAGACCATTGTTTTTTTGTCGAATTAATTTTCTATAGCTATTTGACAGACCAACAGTCGGCCAGCAATGATGTATAGACTTGTTCTGACCTGTACCAACACCAGTATATATTTCCAGCCGACATTAGTATTGAATCGCACCATCTCCTTCTGGCCCTTTGGGAGGATTTGTCAGTCTCACTCGCGCGTAATAGTGACACCTTAAAACATATTTGGCGGGTTATCTTCTCCTATGCAAGCAAACTATGTAGACATAGTTAGATAGAATTTTATCTGGTCACATTCTTGCTTGACATATTTTCAGGAACAGTGAATACTGCAGTCCTAGAAAAATATGTCAAGCGATAGATGTCAACAGAAATTAACTGATGTACAACAAAAGAAGAGCATTGTTAGAAATGGTGATATACAGTATACGTACATCTTCGACATGCGGCTCCTGACTGCGTCCCGACGATTCTAGGTATACCTGAAATTAAAGGGCCAAGTTTATTTCTATCTGTCATTGAACACAAGAATGCTATCATTCAAACGATAAAACCTTTAACCTGATATATGATATAAATACGAATAACCCTTAGTGTAGCTTTAAAACGTTCGTTAATGATGGTTTTACTCCTGATTGGTTTACAAACTAGATATATCCATATTTATTGATGATGTGAGATAGAAGGCATAATGATCCAGACTTTTCTAGATTTTTGTATATCCATGATTTTATTTTGTCCACATTATGAAGGGTAGCACTGACATTTTTCCTGGACATTTGAATAAGATAAGTAATATATATAGCTAGGTTATGTCTGTTTAAGATATACCTAAAAAACAGATTGCCCCTGTCAGTAGGTACCGGATAATGGGAACTCTCACTGTTTTAGTACTTACCAGCTCCATTTTAGGAGATCCACTTCCTGTCTGCATGTACCGGATAAACGGAATTCTGCTCTGTGTTAGTACTTACTTGTTCAATCAGGGTAACCCCCTCTTGTCTGTAGATATAGGAATAATATGTTTTAGTACTAACTCGCTCCATTATGGGTAATCCACTTCCTGTCTGTAGATATCGGATGAACGGAATGATCTGTTTTTAGTACTTACCCGCTCCATTATAGGTGATCCACTTCCTGTCTGTAGATATCGGATGAACGGAATGATCTGTTTTTAGTACTTACCTGCTCCATTATAAGTGATCCACTTCCTGTCTGTTGATACCTGATAAATGGAATTCTCTGTTTTTAGTATTTATCCGCTCTATCATATGTGAACCACTTTCTGTCTGTAGATATCAGATGAACGGAATTCTCCGTGTTTTAGTACTTACCCGCTCCATTATAGGATACCCCCCTCCTGTCCGTAGATACCGGATAAATGGAATTCTGTGACTGTGTGTGAGTGATATGTATAGGGAACAGCTGATCAGACAAAAGAGAACATTTGCTGTGAAACCCATCGTCCTTGTTGCCTGAAACACGAAAAGCACACACTAACCACGACATAAACAAGGTTCATTTATATAGTAATCCCCTCAATCTTAACTCACGAGAATGGAGCTTTTGATAATCTTAACTCTGAAGGATATTTGTGATCATTGTCACATCTGTTGGCCGATTTCTGTTGTCGTTTTTCTCTTTTATCTCTCCCGCTAATTTTCTTTCAATGCGACATAATAAAATGACATTTGGTAGCAGTACACAGTTTCATGGTGTCGCAATGGGTGATATTTTTGTTAATTAGATTACCCCATTATAAGTATTTTAATTAAAACAAAAAAATAAAACCTTGCTAAAATTGGTCTTATCATGTTTAAGTGGACAATGTGGGGTTTCATTTTTTTCAGAATAATATTTTAGCTTTGTGTTGGAGATTACCGTTTAGGTAGTCTCGAAGCTGTGTCTACGCACCAAAACCTAGCTTTACAAGAAGTGAAATTTTCATAGTGTTTACACGTGGCCATGTTGTGAAGAATTTCCGAGTTGGAATTTGCTGAAATGTAAGTAGTTTGTAACCATGACAGTGTTGTTGATTTTAAGACAGGTGTTCAGAAATAAATTTCTTCTGTAAAGTTGTAGTGTTAGGTGGGAATTAACAGTATTTCAGCATTTTTAACATTTCTTCAAAGGTAATCATGGCCATCACCTGTCAGAAATCAGAGGATTTTTTTTTATTTCCACAAATTTTATATTTCTATTATTAATATAATTGTTTTTTAGTTTAAAGATATAAATTTATATGTAGTGATGTATTTTTCATAACCAAACTGCTATACTTTTATATCTCAAACATGACCAATAATTTCAGGAAAAATGCTAATTAACTGTTTCCTGCTGCCTTTTACGCGAAGTAACGAAAACATTAAGTCACTAACTTGTTAATCACATGTCTATTGTCGTCACTGTCATATACATCTCTATGTATAGCTATGAATGACAAAATAATTACTGTAACTGTTCCAATATACTTAAAGAGACATCACAGAAATGCATTCCTTTTGTTATAGACTGTACGTGTTTAATATATTTCTTCTTAGTTTCTTAAATTGTCCGATATTTACTGTAGATTTCCAGTGTCCAGCTTGACCACCTCTCTGATTCGGGAAATTTTTCTGAAATTTAGCACCCGTAAGAGGTATACGTGATAGTTTTGAAAACGAGACAGTTCTATTTTGTAAGATGATCACATGATCACATGAAAACGGGTGGAAATGACAGCAACAGAAGTGACAGAGTTAATAAAATTCCGTTTTTCAGCACCGAATTTTGTTAAAGGTGTGGCAAATGTTTGATAACTCAGAATCAATTAAGAATTACGAAATAAGTGACATTAATCACCAACAACGTCTCGATCAAGGTGGAAGTGTTTTTTGTTTACTGACGGCGGTGTTTTAATGACCAACAGGTAATAGTTTCCTTTTTTAGAATCATTAATTAAGCTCTATATGTGCATATTTCTGCGAAAACCAACTGTCCTTGTTTATAAGGTGACACACTTGACATGTAATTGTTACCGTGATGTCACTATAAGAATAAAGGTTGTAAAACTGCTGTTATCATTTTTCATCACGTGATACATAATAAAATTTTTGTTTTCACTGGTCATCATCACAGGATAAGCATCGAATTCTTGGATGACTTCGAGAAAACGGAGAAACGAGAACAAATTTAACAGGATATCTTTGCTAAGGTTTGTCAAGTCAAATAAGTTGATAGTTTAGAAAGAATGGCAGATCTAAAGTGAAAACCTAGACAAGAAACCCTCACTACATTCTGTAAGGTGCCTATCGAAGTGTACTTTTATGTCGACAGACAAGGCAGACGATAGAATGACACTCGACTTACAAAAATAAATTACATTATATCTAGCTCGAAATTCAAGAAACTTTTACAAATATCTAAAAATCGAAATACTACACTTTGAATGGCATCTTTCCGATACTGGTTCATAAGGACAGAAATCTTATATTCAGTTCAATAGTCGTAATACAAGTATACAATTCCTACAGCAACACAGTATGTATACTGTAGAAGGAAAAATATCGAAATCCAATATCGAAAAAATACTTTAAGGAAGCATCTAGTTGCGTGATAAATTTTTTTCTGTCAAACCATCATACTTGGTGGGAAAAACTAGCATTAAATATACAGATGAAAGAACCGCGAGTCGTGTATAGTGTTACTCTTTTGAAAATGAAATGTAACTTCCTACTCGGCTTTCTGATGCGGTACTTATGATTTCACGCACTCGAAGTTAACATGTTTCTGGGTAACTACTTCATATCTATGTGTTTGGTGAAATATTTCTCATCGTTAAGACGCCTGGACAAGATCAGAACAATGGCGGGGACAAGGTTATTACAGCCTGACCACCTAAGCAGTTTGGTTACAAAAGCTTTATCATAAAATACACAGGCGGGGATATGTCTGTTCGTGTTAACCTCGGAATATCTCACAAAACACGAAATGAAAGTCTACCGAAGCGGTAATATGGAAATATCGAAGGAAATTAAGGATTCTGACCTTAACACCAGACAGCGGAAATGAACGATTACAAACCTCGGAAAGTTTCTCCAATATGTATGTTGGAGACAAATTACTTTTGCGGAATTCAAAAGTGTAAGTCACTTTAATTCAATATCATTTTCAATAAAATAAGATTAAACAAAATGTTAAACTATAACAAAAGATAAATTCTCTTAACAATAAAATAATAAAAAAAATCACAATATCGAGATTACTTGTATTTATCCTGCCGCATATATTTTGCTGTAATCGGTACTGACAGAAAAACAGCTGTATTTTCAGCACGTGCGAATTAATTTCTGAATTTCTTCAATATTACGTTTAACAATCAAAATAACTGTTGAAATGAGTGATTTTTTTTTATGTTGTAATTAACAAGTTTATTTTTGAAAATTCATAAAATCGCTGTCATATCCATTGCAGTTTGGGACTACATTTCTGTGCCAGGCAATTATTTTGGCATACGTCATTAGGCAAAATTCAGCTTAAACAAAAATTGAACAACAGAACTTTGGAAGTTTTGATGGTCTGATTTTCGATCAGATTTGCAGAATAAATAGAATACATGGCCAGTGTCTTAAAATATAAACATTTTGGCGGGGATGAAGAAAGACAAAAATGACAAGCTCCAGTCTTTCGTCTTTTTTTCTGTCTACATTAATAACCCGACCCATATCAATTATCCTACCTTCGCTAATTACCCAACCTACATTAATAACCCTACTTACAATGATAATCCCTCATACATTAATAACCCTAACTACAGGACCTACCTACATTATAACTATATTACTTATGTGATCTAACGACCTGTGAGTTGACGTTGTCCACCATGGCGCGTGTTCAGGGCCCGTATTAATGAAACCATTCTCATGTTCAAGCATAGATTTTGTGCTCAAGATGACTTTTTTTTATAATTCGCCTAAATCATATAAAATAATACATATATCAAATATAAAAATTGGATATAACTTTGACTTGAAGTCCTTTCAATTCTTTTTTAATCTTTGGCAAAATCAGCCTTATTTATTATTTTTTAACTTAAACAAGACAAGGCTTGAGCACAAAATTCATGCTTGAGCATGAGAACGGTTTCATGAATACGGGCCCAGATGTCAGGAGCTTATAGCAGTTCCCTACATCCAGCAGTGTGTTCATCGGTAAACAGATAATATAGTTAACTATATATCACTAATAAATGTTTAATACATCATGTTTTGCTGAGCTAGATGGAAAAGCGAATGGAAACCTTGATACCGGGAAATATTAACGACCCAGTCTTGATCCCCACACATTATGGCATACCAAACATAGGTTCAATTAATATCATAATCCTATTATCTGCTTTCGTCTCCAGTGTTTTTTCCCGTGATATCATTACTGGTGTGTTTCAGTCTATCTCTCTGCTTTCTTGTTTCTTTTCTTTTTATGTGCTTGTTTCCTGTCACATTTTTTTGCAACTGACCTTTCGATGGGATTGGAATGGTAGAGTGTGGGAATGGAATGATGGTTACTTTGGGGTTTACTGTCAATAGCAATACCTCTTTTCCTACTCTATCTGATACCAGCCATGCGTTACGACAACACACGGACACACTATTTTCTTTTCAGTTTTAATTACCATTAGAAATGTCAACAACGGAAATTTAGTTGAGGATGTTTTACAGTGTTAATTATGAATTTGTTAGATATTGTCATTTAATTACTTTAAATAGAGGTTTCATCCTTAAGCTGTATCATATATCTTACTTCAGATACACTGTCTTAATGTCATTCGCTACAATCCATAATTACACAGTCAAAAACTCGCATTACACCATCGACACATATAAAATTACTTCAATTATTTATCGCTAAAATCATATTTATGATACAATATTAAAAATGAACCACCCACAACAGGAACTTAGATTACATCCATTGGGATGACAACCAGACAGTGATATTAGTATTATCGGGGTAACAACTAGACAGTGATATTATTATCATTGGGGTTACAACCAGACAGTGATATCAGTATCATTGGGGTTACAAACAGACAGTGATATCAATATTATCGGGGTGACAACCAGAGTGATAGGAAATGAGATTTATCCCTATAACGAGAGGAAATGAGATTTTTCCCTATAATGAGAGGAAATGAGATTTGTCCCCATAACGAGAGGAAATGAGATTTGTCCCTTTAACGAGAGGAAATGAGATTTGTCCCCATAACGACAGAAACTAAGATTTGTCTCCTTAACGACAGAAAATGAGATTTGTCCCTATAACGAGAGGAAATGAGATTTGTCCCTATAACGAGAGGAAATGAGATTTGTCCCTAAACGACAGAAACTAAGATTTGTCTCCTTAACGACAGAAAATGAGATTTGTCCCTATAACGAGAGGAAATGAGATTTGTCCCTATAACGAGAGGAAATGAGATTTGTCCCTATAACGACAGAAAATGAGATTTGTCCCTATAACGAGAGGAAATGAGATTTGTCCCTAAACGACAGAAACTAAGATTTGTCCCTATAACGACAGAAAATGAGATTTGTCTCTATAACGAGAGGAAATGAGATTTGTCCCCATAACGACAGAAACTAAGATTTGTCCCCTTAACGACAGAAAATGATATTTGTCCTTATAACGGGAGGAAATGAGGTTTGTCCCTATAACAAGAGGTTATGACAATTAAACTGCATCACACAGCTGTTTCGTCTTTCTTGCACTCTGAAGCTCTCCTGAAGCCTGTCTTATGAGTTTGTCAGTTGACAAAATCACAAAACGCGACATTGGGAACAAGCCTTTGGAAATCAAATCAGTTACAACATGTAAACGATGGGATGTGGGATGCGCGAAAGTTGCCATGCAGAAAATTGAAATTCAAGAGAGGGAAATTGAAGTGCATGCTTATCATACAGCTGTCACTGTTGGTTTCGGTATGAGGAAAGATCTAGGCTAGCGACTAAGTTAGAAGAGTACTCGTGTAATGGAATTCTAATTCTGTTGGGTATATGTGCGATAGACGTGGCCAATAACTCTCTGGTCGTTTGAAGACGTCGTCTATATCCTGTGTTACCTGCTTTGCTGAGCTCTTCGACAAATTCTGTCTCGTGTATATTCTTTCAATATTGTAGATACCATGGAAAAAAAGAAAGACTTCAGACCCAGGAGATGTTCAGACTAAGAAGGGGAAATGGTCTTGTTCACATTGTGACAAAGCATTTGAGCATAAAAATGCACTTACGAGACATATTGCGGAACACGGAGATAGACGGTGGATACGTGACGAGTGTAACAAAGAGTTTGGGAGGAAGGATAGGCTTACGAGAATGTTCACGTGGAACCCAAACATACCTGCTGTGGTAAATCGTTTAGGAGGACTGACAGATAAAGCGAACATTTAAAATCTCACGGGAGATATCAACAAGGATGAGGTATAGATCAACACGGAAAGGAAGGCAAAGAAAACGATCAGCCTCATTCATCTGTTAATCAATCTTTTAACGAGTCTGACCGGGAAAGTAGCCGTAAAATGGATGAAGAGGCACACTGTACAGAGAAAGCACTAAGTGGATCCTTCAAAATGATCACCGTTCCAGCCGAATGTTAAGGCAAATTAGACGTCACAACCTTCCTTAATCGACATTGCGGTACGATAAAAAAGAAAATAGAGAGCGGGGAAATCCAAAAGTTATAGAATACTAGTAACGGGGATTGACGATCAATGGTCTGCAGATCTCATGGGCATTGTTAAGTTCCAAAGTGAAAACGATGGCTATTCTGATATACTCTTGGTGATCGACGTGTTCTCTAAGTACTTGTGGATGAGACCGCTTAAAGACAAGAAAGAAGCATCTGTTATTAAGGCACTTTATTTGAGGAATCCGTTCACGAGGGAGTACGACCAGAGGTGGACAGGGGTGATATTGATCATTTCTCAATAGGTCCTTCGCGGAGGAATATCCCTCTAACGAGTTCAAGACTACGATGGGGACGAAATCAATCGAACTTTTTATCAGTCCGAGATACAAAAAGTGGATGTAAGGAACAACGACCATTTTGAAAACCAAAGGGAAAGGTTCAAAACAAACAGTATCTTGTGAAATGGCTGCACAGGCCAAAGAAAATCCAATTCCTGGATACACACTTCTGATGTAACCGAGGAGAGTGAACTACACCAGAAAGATCCAGTGTCGGGACCCCGTGTTACATATACACAAATTGTTATATTACTATAACAAGGGTGGTAGAGGATGCTCGTATAGTTATAATTTCTTATTTTGATTTATATACTACAGTAAGTAATGGTATTGAGGATGGTGAAGGATGGCTCAACGACCTACATTCTTTCCATGGCAACGGGGAAAATAAAATGTTGTACATATGTACCGTCTTCTCTTTTTTATTTTGCATGTAATAGAATGTTTTAAAACCCGGTTAAACCCGGTTTGACTGTTTCTAAATGTGATGCAATCGCTCTTGAAGTAGATACGACCTGGAAAACCCCAAATACGTCATCAATGAGATACATAGGACACCATCGGTCGTTACCCCCTTGCCACAGGGGAGTGTACTGGATGACTCAGATGGATGGCCCAGAATCGGCACTTTTGTACTACTGTGTAAAAACGCAAACAAATCAGCCATCAGACGGACAATTTGTTCACATAGATTTGCCAAAAGTCTCCTGGAAATTATTACCATCAAACTCGATCATTTTTATTATTTCGTCCTCCTAAATTCACATTCACATATCTATGGTCCTGTATTAAATATGAACTTACAAAGTTACCACCAAGAATATTCAACAACTAAGCTATATAAGTGTGGCGTTACATTTCTGAATATACACCTGCTTCCCCACCTGTGGGTGATTACATGTCATGACTGATTCGATTTCCAAGGGCAGTTCATATATATTACAATAATCGTGCTGGAGAAACATTAATACAAACCAGATTTCCGAGAGAGATGTTTTATGACCATCTTCGTGTTGCAGAACATGCTCGAAAATCATTCGTATACCTGCTAAATCTCTAAAGTGAAATATCCTGGAGTTATCGTGGGTATCATCAGGAATACAATTTTGAGCAAGAATGATTTATAGTCCTTAATTAAAATGCTTTCATAGCTCTACGGATTGAAATTAGTGGGGATGATTTGTCACGTGCGGCACAAACGGCACATTTTCGCACGAATGTGTTAACTGTGTTAAGTATTTTCCTAATTTTTACTTTGATGTGACAAATCAGTAATACATCTAACGCCGTATATCTTTTCTGTTTCACTGAAAAGTTTTTTTATGTTCAAATTAATTTTAAACATTGCATTTCATTCTCTGTAACATTTGCAATTATAATGTCTCTTTAATTACGCCCACTTTAACAGTTCATACCATTTCCTTCTTATTTTTTGTGCGGTGGAAAGGGGAAGGCAGTTGGATTTTTCTGATTGCAAAGTTCTCATTTTCAAAACAATTTCATAGCAGATTAGGAGTAGATTAGGATGTTTTTACAATCATATCATCAGCGACATAAACACATTGTATCGATTAATTATTTATAGTTGTATTAACATTCCCCGTATTTCTATAAAAAACAATTATACAGAAAATGTGATGAGTAGATTGACAACCATTTTATAGATACTCTATGTCTATCATTTAAATAGTGTTTTGACTATTTCTTCCTATATTTCATGGAAAAGCACTTCACAGCCTTTCTATATTTCATAACATGTCAGCAAAAAAGCGATTCACACATTTCAGGATATAAACGGATCGTAATATAAAGCGTATAAATGTATGTCTCACCAAATGTGTCCACATCTCTGATTTATAGGCATCAGTTAACGTTATAGGAATCGACCAACAAACTGTACGTCACTACAGACAACACCGTGACAATTCTGATATCTCTCGACAGAATATTCTACAGAGATGGGTGACAGATTTACACCACGCTACCATTTAACAGCAAACACATGGGGATGAAGACTGTATGGAAAACGGCACATTAGTTCGTTCATATGAAACGTTCAACACGTCAAATCTACGTCGGAATAGGGGTGTTGGAATGAAACGTGTTATATCATATATACGATATATAGCCTGGTAAATAATTCATTACTTCGAATTTACGCAGTTATTTCAATAGTGACATAGTAAGGGTTTTAAACATTTTTTTCATATCATATGTGAAAAGTATTGTCTTAAGCATGTAACGTATTTCTATCGTTATAACGTTAAGTATAATTAGCCACATTAATGTTACAGAGTTATTCTTTTTAAATATCAAAAAATAGAAAAGAAAGTTTACACCAAATTTTCTTGGCAAATACCTTTAATGGGTGCAAATAAGATGTTGCCTGTTCCTTAGATTGTCAGGGGTGTTGCGTGTGTTTGTGGAGGCGAAGATGGCAGCGTTTCGCGAAGAGACAGCTTTGGCAGCGGAAGTGTAACGGTTTGGGATATATCGGTGGGGAAGTCGTTGTTCTGTTAAATGACAATTTAACTGATATTTAATATCGGAACAAGTGTATCTACCATTTTTATGACACCTTGGCCTTGGCGCCATTTTCAAGACGCGTCTGCAGACATTTCCTGCAGCAGAATAACGTGTAAATGCTCGATGGGCTATCAAAACCATATGATTTATCACCAGTTGAGCAAGTTTGGGACGTTCTTGCACAATTATTCACTTTTAAAATTCTTGTCAAACATGTACGAATAATGGAATTGATCGATCAGGATAAAACTGTCTTGGCTATTGTCAAAATTTTACGTTCGATTGGTTTTATTCGACGTCAACGAAATGACGTTGGGGCCAAGTTAAACTACGAGGTAAACATTATTGCGGAGACGCCGTATGGAACTCGTAAATTCCTCTATTATAAATATCTTTCTTCTTCTTAATGTTTTCCTCCTCACTGTCTCGTTCACTCTTGTAATGAAATTTTTTATTGTTGACAATGGTTGAAACATACCAGATTCTTTTAAAATATACATCGTAGTTACCATTCCCTGATGAACGTTAAGTAATATGGTAGTGGTACAATGGGTTCATTCGTTGTCAGTAAAATGTGACCGCTTGGGTGACATGCTTATGCGTTTTTCAGAGGTGTGCCACTATTAAGTCCGCTTCAGATCCGCAGTTACAAAAACATTTTTTCAGCCTCCCAAAACACACAGCATTCATCACATACACTCACAGTACATGCACCGGGAGGCCGTCCTTAACTTACCCTAGCTGATTTTGACGTTCTTTCGCACCTTGAATGGTACACGGCAACTTCTACTATTTTGCTTAGCCAAAGGCATAACTATCATGCTTGTTCCAAATACTTTAATCCTGATAGATCATGACCGATAATAATACTTTCTGCATGCCATGTCTCCCATTAAGCTATCAAAGTCTCGCATGAAATTTGCAAATAGATAAAATGTAGCTTTCTTTCTCAGAGCTTGTTCTATACAAAATGTATACGATTTTGGCGGGTTTTTTTTTTTTTATCTTTTCTTCTTTTTGTGACCGGTGGCGAAAATGTGGAAGGAGATTCTTTCATGCTTCTTTCGAATTTTTGTTAATTTATAATTAGTACTGAAAGGAACGTTGTTGTTCTTTAGAAATGGCAGAAAACGTTTTCAGGATGAAAAATATACAGAGAAATCAATCTTTTCAAGGAGAAATATAACATTCAACATTCACAATTCAGCAAGCTGAGAAGTGGCAAAGTGTTTGAAACAACCGAAAAAGTATGTGGAATGTGCATATGACAGGCTGTAGGAATTTTTCCTGTGTTCCCAAGTTTATACGATTGTCTGGCAAGATATACATGTACATGGTGATAGTGCTCCAAGACACTGGAAAACCCAAAACCATCCCATAGTAAGGTCGCAATGCTTTCGGAAACAGTTGATAATTTAGTACATAGATAAGCCTACAGTAATTTAACAGTGATACTACAATAACGGTAGGAATCGTCACAATGTCTTCAAGTTATGTACTATTCTGATAACAATGGGAATATGTCAAGTATACTTTTGACTCGCCAACGAAAAACATTCGAAAAATAATTGATAAAATTCGTGCCTCATTTTTCTCACACGAACTCAAAACTTGTATGAATGGTTTTTTTTTATTGAAAATCTATCGCGCAATTGATTTCAGTGTTTTGTCTAAATGTAAAAATATAATGTAAAATCAATTATCTTAATTACTGATTCTATTGTTTTGAAAGTCAAATAAGCTTGCAATAGATTTTTTAAGCAAAACTTTTTCGATATCGTGAGCGATCCATTTTGGTTGCCTATCTGTATAGTACAGTAAAATGAAGTATCTACATTCGGCTTTTTTAACCTCTGTAGTTAAACACCAATAGTTCCCAAACATATTCAACAGATATTTCCCAGCAGAAAGAGCTCATTTACGAATGCAGAATAACATTAATGTACAGATTGGTCACAACATAAGTTGTGTTGTCATTGTTGTGTAAAACTGCTACAGTAGATGCAAGGTAACAATACCACAATTATACTTCAATGGTAGCAGTTCATTAGCCGCTAAACTTAACTTTCACACATAACAACTGTAAATTACAATAAAGGAATTCGGATTAAATGTCTTTTTTAATCCAGAAAAATTACTGCCATATAATAGTAACAATGTAAGCAGTGCATTTTGTTTCAAAAGATGCACTTACCTGTAGTTGAAGCAGAAAAATGGCCTGTTCAAACTTCCGTCACTGCCAGTAAGCGGTCGTCTGCTTGTTGTAGTTGACCGTGACAATGAAGGCTGCTTGCTCGTTCTTCCTCATCTATACGGCCTCTTTTTATTGGTCCAATATAGAGCCGCTCCTGTTTATCTGCCCACGGAGTTTGAATGCATTACGTGCAGATGAAAGAATTACTTGTGTCCAGAAATGGACAAAAGATAAGTAGAACAGAAGCCATTCGTAAAACGTGACCACGTTCTCACGCGATCTTATCTCAGATATCCATTTTATTGATACTGCAAGATAAATGTTGTATGTAATACCAGCATTTTTTTTCAAAAAGACGCTGATTATTTTCCATCCGTTTAACCAAAAGTAAACAAATAGAAACACGTATTTGCTTCAAACGTTTGTCTAGTACGTTAGTACACTGTGCATAGGTCAGGATACAGATGCATGATGATTTTATCACAGGCGATTGATGCTCAGAACATCTAATGAAGACAGAGAATGTATGATAACGTATACGTTTTATACTGACAATAATAAGACAACTTGGCTATACGTAGAAAAAATCAAGATTATACCAAGATGTCAACATAATCATAATCCAAACTCAAATTCAGTAGAATAAAAGCGAAATATGAAGAAAAGAAAGATCTAAACGAAGACTCCTGATAAAAAACCAAGGATAATAAGAATAAGAGTTCCGGAAGAGTTAGCGTCGTCTGTTCCATCGACAACACACTCCGTATTAGGAATGTCACATTCTTAAATGAGTAGAAGGTATACAATGATGACCAACTGGTAAACTAACAAGTATCAACATGTCCAGTTTCATATCGCACAAAGAAATCAGTATGAGATCAGTATATCGACAGTAAAAAACTTGACACAGAATAGTCGGTGATTAGTTTCTTACGTTAGGCAATATCATAGAATACACATTCACACCAAAGTTGTATCGCTATGAAAACTTATATGTTTGAATTGTCACCAAATTATTAGAAACAAGTCCATTTTGTGGATAATACTTAAGCAAATATTTCTTAACTGCAAAGTCACAGAACAAACGAAATATGACCGATTCAAAATAAAATGAACAACAATACCACGACTATGTTAACACCAAGCAGTCGCGGCGAGACCTGTTTATAGTGACATTGTTATATCATATGGATGACAAATAAAATAACCTTAACATATGCCTTTTCAAATTTTCAATGATCTACAGCGTAAATAAGGTTCACATAGGTGTATATCTAGAATGGTTTGTCCTTATTCGAGTCACTGTCTATATACACCACTCTCTGTCTATATACACCACTCTCTGTCTAAATACACCACTCTCTGTCTACAGAAGTCAATGTTTATATACACTATTCTCTGTCTACAAGTCAATGTTGATATACACCATTCTCTGTCTACAGAAGTCAATGTCTATATACACCATTCTCTGTCTACAGAAGTCAATGTTTATATACACCACTCTTTGTCTACAGAAGTCAATGACTATATACACCATTCTCTGTCTACAGAAGTCAATGTTTATATACACCACTCTCTGTCTACAGAAGTCAATGACTATATACACCATTCTCTGTCTACAGAAGTCAATGTTTATATACACCACTCTCTGTCTACAGAAGTCAATGTCTATATACACCATTCTCTGTGTACAGAAGTCAATGTCTATATACACCATTCTCTGTCTAAATACACCACTCTCTGTCTACAGAAGTCGATGTCTATATACACCATTCTCTGTCTACAGAAGTCAATGTTTATATACACCACTCTCTGTCTACAGAAGTCAATGACTATATACACCATTCTCTGTCTACAGAAGTCAATGTCTATATACACCATTCTCTGTCTACAGAAGTCAATGTCTATATACACCATTCTCTGTATACAGAAGTCAATGTTTATATACACCACTCTCTGTCTAAATACACCACTCTCTGTCTACAGAAGTCGATGTCTATATACATCATTCTCTGTCTACAGAAGTCGATGTTTATATACACCACTCTCTGTCTAAATACACCACTCTCTGTCTAAATACACCATTCTCTGTCTACAGAAGTCAATGTCTATATACACCATTCTCTGTGTACAGAAGTCAATGTTTATATACACCACTCTCTGTCTACAGAAGTCAATGTCTATATACACCATTCTCTGTCTACAGAAGTCAATGTTTATATACACCACTCTCTGTAAATAGTTTTTTTTTATTATTGCATGTTTGTTTCTTTTTTTGTGTTATTTGATCAGATTGTTCTGTGCTTTGCTTTGTTTTGTTTACGGTTTTTCCTTTCTTTTGTTTTTAGTTTGTATTTATCAGAATTGGTTTAAATGCACAACAACGTTGGGCAATTAACTGTTCTATAGCGGAGAGAGTGCCTAACGATGAGATCGGGTGATGATTTAAACTCGTTTACAAGTGCCAATTCCATTGTGACACCTGGTTGGTATCAGTGCATCTCTCATGCTCCCCTTTACATTATGGATTTTACAGACTGCTGGTTTCATCTTGATCTTATACTTTTAATTGACGAAAACAAATATAAATGTAGTCAAAGATAATAATCAACTGTTTTCGGTCCAGTATCAATTTGTATCTAAATCAGCCCCCGTTAGTTTTTTTCCCTTTCGCTATCGCCTCTGTTCCTATCACTGACTGGTGATTGTTCCTGTTATAGTCTGTTGGTTTCTCCATGGTTCCTGTTACTGTCTGTTGGTGTCTCCATGGTTCCTGTTACTATCTGTTGGTGTCTCCATGGTTCCGGTTACTGTCTGTTGGTGTCTCCATGGTTCCTGTTATAGTCTATTGGTGTCTCCATGGTTCCTGTTACTGTCTGTTGGTGTCTCCATGGTTCCTGTTATAGTCTGTTGGTGTCTCCATGGTTCCTGTTATAGCCTATTGGTGTCTCTGTGATTCCTGTTATGGTCTATTTGCGTCTCCTTCGTTCCTGTTATGGTCTACTGGTGTCGCCATGGTTCCTGTCATGGTATGTTGGTAATCCATTAGATCCTTATATGGTCTGTATTTCCTTGGTTCTTTATACAGTTTTGATGTCTTAGTTTCTGTCATGATGTGTAGGGGTTTTTCCCCAACATGGTCTTGAAATTTTTCAATCCTAGAAACGTCTTCAGCTTTGTGCTGTTCAGATTATCTAGTATTTTTTATTATCTTACAGAACTAGTGGAAACTTTACCAGGTATTTCAAATATTGTCGGTTTTTTTCAGTTACTGTTGTGAGCTGCAACATACACTAGGGACAGAATTGTATTTTATCACCGATAGATGATAAACTTTGCACGTTTGCCGAGCCTATCGTCAGATTGTGTATATTTTACCGCCTATTCCCAGGCTCTCTCTGAGCTTTGGTTACCACTGCCCAGCCTAATGAAGCACATTATTGATGCTTAGTTATAACTCCGTTCAATAACTTTCTCCCAGCTGACGTTTTATCGGTAAACAGCTTTAGACGGTGATTTCCGGCATTTTTTCTCACTAATATGAAGGATAGTCTGTCATTAGGCTAAACACGCTGTCCAGAAGTAACTCCGGTAGTTCGTCCCGAGATTTCTGGCAACAGCGCTTTATATAACTGGCATAAGCCATTATGGTTTATTGGTAAAATGGACAAACGTTTACAATAGTATCTTTCATTACATTGCACATTCATTTCACACTTGAATGAAAACATAGCTATGTTCTTTTTTTATATATAAATCATGAAAACCACGTCTTTCAGTTACGTTGACGTGTTGTCAGTTGGACATGATTCACAGATTAGCAATCCTTTCATGTTTCCTTTGAGACTGTACAAAAGACACGTGGGTGAATGGCACATTTCAATACAAATTTAGACTTCGATAAAGTAAATCAAATTAATGTATTAAACTACGTCATAAAGTTGTTTCGTCCTTCTATTTCGGTGATGCTACGGGCCTAAATTTCGATATCTACGATGTACGATGTGACTAAGGAGAATTTGTATCACGGAAAACCACGAAGACTACTAGTCCACCAGTAGTGTTTACCACCTGCAATCTCGAAGATTTTACTAAAGACACACATTTCAATACAAAAGACATAGACACAGAAAAGCCAAATAATGACATACGGGGTGTTTCAACTCGTTAACAGCAAACATATTGTACCATGCTAATTTTCACTAATGAGTTGTTTGTTTCTGTTATAACGTTTCCATGTGCGATAAGAATGATCGTTGGTTTACTTAATCTTGGTTATGTCGTACAGTAAAGTCAAACGTTTCATATATATGCATATTTACATTTAACCGGAAATTGCTCTGATTGGTTAAAAATGGCATTTTAGCCAAGATTGCAGAAATGGTCTCGATCCACTTACACGTTACTGTCTCGAGAGCAAGTGTGCTTCTAGTACTCTAGCAATGTCACCCAACCAGTTTCTGTGACCTGAGTTTAGAAAAAAATCTTAATCGATTTCTCTGTCACAAAAAATCAACAACTTCTGTTCGTACGTACTCTTCCTATTCTAAAGCGTCACCCCCTGGAGTACAGTATTGTAAAAAGTTTAATAGTTCTGTATCTAGAACGACGTAATAAAACACGGTTGATCAAATGCTGGTTAGAGATACCCAGTGACTATAATTTTTTTTTCAAACATGAAATAAACTTAATTGAAACATTGTTTTTATTAGTTCCAGGGGTTTTCTTAAGGATTTCATTCGTACTTGTCCAGACGGCAAGTACCAGGAATTTTTACTTGTCCCCACTGAAATGGGCTTGACCTATATAAGTGTACACCTTTTTTTATACGGACATGCGTAAATCACATGCATTCAAATATTTTGTATTATACAAAATTTTGATATATTATAAAGGTAAAAACAAATTTACATTTGATTTTTTATTTTGTTTATCCACAAGGGAGTTTAATTTTAACTCAACAAACAACTTAAAAACTTTAATTAATATGAATTTCAAACAATTTAAAAGTGCCCTTGCAAATACAGTAAAACTTCGATGTGTCGAAGTTCAAGGGACCGTCGAGAAAACTTCGATACATCGGGACTTCGACTCATGAATGGTGACCGTCCAACCACAAAAAATACACCTGTAAAAGATGTGTATTGTGTCCGTTTGTGTTATATGCAGAGTCCCTTATCAATATCTCGTGTTGATCGCTTGCATAATCTATCAAATGTCTGTTCGAACGCAACTTTGTCACAGAATATCGGAGGAAGGAAAAAAATTCATATGAATTTTAACATGTTTATTAAAAGGACAAGAGACATCAAATAACAACGAATAACAATGCAGCATACCACTTTCATCGGGTCATTCATACACAGGGCAGCATGGTTGTATCGGAGATTAGAGTTCGGTTCACTTTCGGTATGTGTATCTTAAATTGTATTGGGCGGCACCCCGTACTTCTTCGCAACATCTTTCTTCTTCAATCCCTTCTCTACATCTAATATGGCCTGGTATTTATAGCTAAATCAAAATAAAAACAGACATTGCATTTAAAAAACACATTTTGCATATAAATCTCTATTTATTCACATGGGAGTTTAACTTCAACTCAACAATCAACTTAATAACTTAAAATAATATAAAGTTCAAACATTTAACAGTACACTTGTGACTAGCTAAATCAAAATAAAAATCCTGTAAAACACTAATTAACAGCCTATACTTTTCATTTTAACTTTAATACATCTGAATTACATGATTTTCTCAGACATTTGCAGTTTTATTTTCAGATTTGAATACAGAATAATTTGAAATCATCCTAAATTCCTTTGAAGCAGTCTCTAGTATATGAGGCTAGCAAATTCTTTATAAGCTTTTTTGCCAGTTTCAAACGGTCCTCCCTGTGACATGTTTTTCAAATTAACTTTCATCCATTTCATCTTCATAGAAATCAGTCACTAGTATAGCTTTCAGTTTCAGCTTCCCAATCATCTTTGTAATCAAGTTCAAATGTATCAGTTTGTGTGACTTTTGGATTACAATTTAATAAACATAGACTAGTCTGAGTAGACTGAGAAACAAAATCTTGTCTTTCTAAAATACCAGGAGTTTGAGGCTGAGTTTTTGTGTTTCCTTCAGGTTGAGCAATAAATTCTACGGATGTTTTTTTTCGATGATTCAGTTGAAGATTGTTTTTGAAATATGGAAAAGAGTTTTTTGTTCTCTGCCATTTTCGATTGCAACAGTCGTTACTTTTAGATTTAATCAAAACGAACACTCCCAGACAAGGCTGTCTGCAGAAGACCCCATTTTCATATCGCTGTCATAGCGTATATGTTCCGTGCAACATCATTGGTCCGATCCCATCCTAATGACCAATCAAAAATGCTTTTACACACGCATACCGGATCCAGGAGCAAA
Organism: Ylistrum balloti; assembly: GCF_031769215.1. Taxonomy (NCBI): domain Eukaryota; kingdom Metazoa; phylum Mollusca; class Bivalvia; order Pectinida; family Pectinidae; genus Ylistrum; species Ylistrum balloti. The sequence continues at coordinate 396,650 of NW_026782400.1, read as the reverse complement.
TTAATGACCCGAAAGGAAAACAAATACGCGAATGTAAAGATAACGACGGACGCTCGCTAAGGAAATTTTCACTTGTCCGGGGGGCAACCGTGATAGAAAACAGACTTGCCCGCGCCGATTTTAACCCGGCACGGGCAATCGGGCGTCCGCTTAAGAAAAACCCCGGAGTTCACAGCTGTACATTTTTTGAGTCGGGTCAGATCGATATATTATGAGTGTTAATAGGAAAGATCGATTATAGCTACAATTTTTATGCAATGCAACGGCAGATTGCAAATGAATGTTTTGAAGTTTTGGGGAATTAGATAATGTCGACGATAGCATTATGTAGAAGGTAAACAGTCATATGAAATTTGCCAGAATTTTCAGACAGTTATCAATTCAAAAATATTTATTGTCAACCTTAGAACAATTGTACGCCTTCTCACAAAATACAATGCACATCTACATATAGAAAACACTGATTTCTATCATGGAAAATGCAAATATCTACAATAAGTATTACTGTTGTAATAAGCTTTTGTTACTGGACTAACTGAAAAACTGCACGTGTCTGAAAATATTTCAATTAATCTTTGCGATTAGATGAAGATATCTGAACAAAATTTCGTGTTTATCCTAAATGAACGCAACATTCAAAGTAGTGAAATTTTAGATCAAAATATTTCTTGAATTGGTATGAAGATGACTGTGAAAAAATCACGGACTTGTTGCTTGAAAATTAAGAACATGGATTAATGTTGCAACAACCAAGCAAATGGTTACACATATGAATTGACTTATTAACTGCTATTTATAATCTTACTGAGAAATAAAATGTACGAGTTCAATGAATTCGAGATTTGCTATGTACTATGTATCTATATTGGGTAGAAACATTGCCACAGTAGGGAAAATGTCTTTTTAAAAATGCTTTGATTAAACAATTTCTTATCATTGTCGTTCTTTCCCTAGTTGTAATGGGCTATTTGAAGATATAGTTAACGGTAGATGTTGTTGATCCCGTCCAATCCGAATCCTTTATCAAGAGTTTTCAGTTGTAAATCTTTAAATTTTAATTGCTACGGTAATAACCAACTGTTCTTTTTTCAAATTCTAGATCTTCTCGCAGTTTTTATTTTTTTTTTTTAAACCAAATCCAATGATGTCTTTATCATACGCAACCTGACCAAATCAGATGATTTCTTCGTATATTGACTATAGTATTGTATGAAATCATATAGGACATAGAGTCAAACGATGAGAAATTATCCCATGAAAGAGATGGTTATAGTTCACACGTGTTCAGGTAAAGCACAGGGGTTCTCAGTTGGGGTTTTTACTGGCGCGTCCTTTGAAATAACTGACCATATGCACTCCGACATGCTATGTGTAACCTTTATGAAGACTACAACAGATACTTATATAACCATGTCTTTACGGGTCTCCGAGTAAAATGCTATCTACTTAGTGTGTAATAGTAATTTTATAAAAATACTCATCCATGACTAGTCCCATTCTTCCTGTGGGCTCTCGTGCCTACGACTCGACAAACGCTAAGGGGACGTAACCCATGGTGTCCCTTAGAGATAGCTGGATATGCACTATAAAAATTAGTGAAAGACGTTTTCACAAGGATTACCACAAAGTACACAAGGCTTTGTTACAAGTGAGTTTAATCACAGACTTCATATCTAAGAACGTGGTTTACTTGCCATCAAACGGACGACTCATGGGCAAGGAAGCCTGGTGGCATTGAATACAGTTTCTTTTGTAAACTTACCAAAAGCAAAGTCTTTGTTGAAGTAAAGTTTTCGAGCAAATGAGCGGAAATACTTGGTTTGCAATTGAACATTTAATTGCTTTGACAGATAACGCAAATTAGTAGAAAAATGGTGTATCTTTCCATCGATGTATGATTTACAACTATCGCGCTGTTGTAAACCTTATAAAACGTTGTCTGCATGCCGACCCTCGTAAATGTCGCTAGTTACATATGGAGGAGTTCCGACTATCGGTCCGCGACAAAGACAAAATAAAATCGCGGATAGATAATCAGAACCCTTCGGATTAGGACATACTATGTCCGTGACCAAGTGTAAGGGAGACAGCTCCCGGAACCCATTTACATTTTTCTGCTCTAGGTAATGGTTTCTACCACTCCTTTAATATTACCTACATGTAAATGTAATCTGACCACAACTACATTGCTTGTAACAGTAACATTAGACAAGTTAACTTAAAACCTTAGTGGTCGAAAGCTTACAATAATCTTTATGATATAGAAATAAGAATTTATTGATGTCACGGATTTAGTCTCTACGCCCGTGCTCAAAAGTTGTAATGTCGACGTGTGTTCTACTATCATCCTGCAGCACGTGCTACAATATATATTTGCTGTATTCGGCAGTTACGGAAAACAACTGCATTTTAGCACGTGCATTAGTTTCTGAATTTACTTTAAAATTACGCTTGATAATATAAATAACTGTTGAAAGGAGTGATTTATATGTTGTAATGAGTATGCTTAATTACGAAAATGCATAAAATCGCTGTCATATCCGTTAAAGTTTGAAACTACAGTTGCGTGCTTTCTGTGTTGGAGCACGTAATCATGCAAAATTCAGCGTAACGTCAACGACAGGTAAACAAAGATTGAACAACAAAACTGTTGAAGTTTTGATAGTATGGTTTTCAATCAGTGTTGCATGATAAATAGAATACATAGTCAGTTTCTTCAGATAAAAGCTGCATTTTGGCTCTTGACAGAAAGACAAAAGTCTGCCAGAGACTCGCCACTTCTATCTTCCTTCATGTGTTCTCTATTTATCTTGCAATTGACGGTGTCATTGTCGGAATACGCCCGCCATATATGTTTGTTGTAATCACCAGTGACACATACGGCAGATTAAGCTCGCTCACTTAATTTGCATATCCGCCATCTTTATTTCTGAAAAAAAAATTTCTCAAAAAAGGTATAGCAGGAGAACAGAGAATGGGTGCATTCTTATAATTAGCGGGGCCGGGCACATTTTATCTGGTCAATTATTAAACGTTACACCATTTGGAATGCATTGATATAAAAAATATCATTATGCTATTTTTTCGAGGTTCCCAGAAGAATCACAAAACTGAAGCGGTAAGCGATGACTTCGATGACTTTGGATGACATTACTGGTGTCAATGCTTCGATAACGGCAAGGTTCACCGTATGTAATACACAGAACCGACTTGATATTTTCAGGTTCCGGAAACAATACCGAAGAAGAAGCAGATTTAAAGGTCCCTGAGACCTTTGAAATGGTCAATAACGCATTTGTGATCAAAATTTTAAGGGGTCAGCAACGAGGTAACTAGGCTTATAACTTGCAAAAAACCGTATGAAGAAAAAAATCTTCATCAGGTATCCTAAACCGGTGTCACCGTTCAACCGTTTTTCTTAATAATGATTAGATTGCTGCTGTATTAGAGGCCATCATAAAGTCACAGTTCAAATGTAAATATGACTGCCGAATTCTTTTTAAATACTATTGAACAAGTGCAGTTCTCGAATAAATAGCATAAATTTACATCCTCGTGCATTCAACTTCATATACATTATTTGACAAATAAAAAGGAATTAACTTTTGTTTTGCCCCTACATTTAATATTGGCTACAGAGTAAAAAAATGAACAATGTATTTGTACCCCCTCCTAACCCCTGTTTTCATGTTTGCCACCTCTCAAGCTTTGATGGCGTCACAAATATTTTGCCGTTTTTCTTTTATGAATATTAATTAATTGAGCGAGCCTATTTCTTCACATGGGAAACAGTTGTATTTAGCACGTGCAGATAATTCACCCACTACTCTCTAAAAAATACGTTTAACAATAAAAATAAAGATAACTGTTGAAATAAGCGAATTGATATGTCGTTATGAACAAGCTTATTTACGAAAACTAATAAAATCACTGTAAAAATCGTTAAAGTTAAGAATTATATTTCTGCGCTGAACAGTTATTTTGGCTTACGTCACTGGTAAAATTCGGCATTTGTACAACAAATCTGTTGAAGTTTTGATCGGAACAGATCGGGACAGAAACACAAAAGTGGCTTTCCACATTTGTTTTTATAAAATAATCCCACGACGGAAAAATGTCCGGGTTTTAACTATTATTAGAAAAAGCCAAATCAAGATAGCCCGAGCGCTTGAAAGAAACGCCAGTTAAACCCGATTACGGGAAAACATAACTCAACCTAGATCATGTGATCAACCACTGTTTGGTTATCTATCAATTTGGTTTTTTGTCGTAATATACTGATGGTATGTGCTATTCCGTATTCAAATATGAAGTCCATAAAAAGCCGTGTATGACATTTTGAATTTATTATTTATTTAGCGGTTTCTATGTTCGACTATGTTATGTGTTCATTTCCAAGGGAGTAGGTCAAGAAAATCATTCTATTTACCGACCCGTCCATCCAGGTTTCTTGCGTAAGCGTACTCGTATCAATACATAAAACCAGGATACCACTTGTGATCACTGTAGTCGGTTTATTGATCATCAGACAAGACGCCTGTCAACCGGATCAAGTAAGTTAAATAAATTTCCTTTTTAACATGTTAACAGGTGGGACACAATTCATGCAAGCCTGCATTTGAGAGATAGTAACCGCTTTGAGTAGTAAGTTAGTTACCTAAATACAGGATCATTTGAGATAGGAACAAAAAGTTCTTTTAAACATTTGCAACAAAAGAAGACTAAAATCACCACAAACTCTATCATCTCCATTGATTATATTGTGGCTTAACATAGAATGCAGGTAGATTCATACCCACCTACTAAATATTTCCAATGTCTATGCACTGTAGTTGCTGGAGAATGATGTCAATGTTCTAAATTGTGATTTAAGCAAAACGTTAGATAACAAAAATAAGTATATCTTATCCAGATATATTCAGTATCATAATTGCTATTGGGTCATGTTAAAAAGATGGCATTTTTTGTTGCAGTCATTTACCTGTTTCTATTTCAAATTAAAAATTCAGAGTATGAGGGAGAATTGTAAATACAATTTATGGTTATAAATTCATCATTAAAGCAGGGTGAATTTGCTGAATTGTATATTTTATAGAAAATCAAACACTTGACATTGCAAATGAATTAGCTAACATGTTCAGGTCTCGCAGCCATCTTCAGTCGATTGTATTACATTACATAGTAACATACCTTGTGATATAATGTTATTATTAAAATATAAGGGGAGTTAATAGCATTATTAATTATAAATGGTGTCGGGACACAATCTTCAGTGTGTATTTACAGACAGGTTAAACAGTCTGACAAAGAAATTTTAATTATATATTTATATATGTATTCATCTCAATATTAATGGCAAGGGGCAAGCTGTTGTACATGCAAAAAATGAATCGTGGACAAGTTTCATTTTGTTCATTTTATGATCACAGGCCATAAAACAACCATTTAACACCTGTAGTTAATTATGCACCCAAAGGTGAAATAGTGTGGCAAGTTATAACCTCCATACAGTTTCCCTGTTGTCTGTTGGGATGGGTTTGTTTGGAGAAAGTAGCCACATAAAAATCGCCCCAGGCATTACTTTAATTGTCAATGAGAATATATATTGAAATATGACAAAAGTAAGCAAAAGATATTGGTCATAAGTTTGATTCCAAGGTGTTGCTGATAATGTGAATACACATGTAGATCAATGCTGTGACACATGTTTGTACATCCATGTTACAGCATTTTCATTACATTTGAAAACATCTAATATCGTGTTCTAGGTATATAACAGCTGGTAAGTAAGCAATCATCTCGGACAAGATTATTCACATAACTGCATATAGTAGTGATCCATCAGGGATTCCTTGTTAAATTTTTTTCTTCATAAATGTATAAAGAAAAAACATTTTATTTTTTGCTGTCATACACCATTATGTAAACAATACACCACATGCGAAGGTAGATTCCTCTTTAAAACGATTTTCAAAGTATGCAGTGAATAAAGGTACCGGGTATGACATGTATAATATGCAGTTCCTATTAGGTTTATAGAACTTACTATCGCCAAAGTAACACTTTTGTTGTCATGCATCACATGCCTTGTTCAGCCCTCAAAATATACATATTCACCAGGCAAAAGTAAAGGGGTCAGAACAAGCTCCTGTCATTGTCTGTGTGCTTAGAGCTCAAGATATAGCATCATTTTAGACTAAAACATAAAATTATGAAAAACCAAAACATGCCATAATTGCTTATGTTCACTTATGGGAAAACATAATTTATTGCATTGTCACTTGAGGAATCAGGACAACATTAGAATTACTAAAGTTGGCTCTATTGTTTTCACCATTATTTGCCTGTACATATACATACATTAATTACAGATTATGAACTGAGTGTATGGTATGGAGCTTCAAGGATATGAGAAGAATTCTGAAGGTATTTTATAAGCTCAAAATTAACAATGATGACTGAGGAAGCGAAAAACTCTGATCATGATGAACGGTCTCATCTGATGTCTACAGAACAAGGCTGCAGTGAGTATCTTCTTATGGTTATACCTACACTAACAGTTATGGTTATAAATACTAACACTAATCAAGGTCACATTAAATTAACTACCAACAGGTTAACAAAGTCACACAAAATTTACTTTCTTATTTGGTTACAAGTTAATGCCATAAAGAATTAACTCACCAACTGGTTACCAATTTGGTCATACATAATCAGCTACACCAACTGGTTATAAATTAAGGTCACACAAGGCCACATGAACTGAAAGGCCTAGAGGCATGATATTTGGCTGGTATGTTCTTTTGTGAAGCCCAACAGAATTTGCAAAAAGAAATGACCTTGACCTATAATCAAGTCACCAGGGCTAAATTTGTTAAAACTTTTTAATGACTTCCTTTCATGAAAAGTTTAGAGGCATGCTATTTGGGTGGTATGTTCCTATGATGAAGATTGACAAAGCTTGCAAAAATAAATGACCTTGACTTACATTCAAGGTCACAGGAGCTGAATTTGTTAAAACCTTTAAACAACTTCTTTTCATGAACTAAAATGTCTAGAGGCATGGTATTTGGCTGGAATGTTCCTCAGATAAAGCCAAACAAAATCTGCGAAAAAAAAGATGACCTTGTCTTATATTCAAGGCCACAGGGGCCAGATTTGTTAAAACATTTAAATGACATCTTTTTGTGAACTAAAAGGCCTTTAGGCATAATATTTGGCTGGAATATTCCTCACATGAAACCCTACAAATTTTTGCCAAAAAACATGACCTTGACCTATACTCAAGGTCACAGGGGTCATACTGTTAAAACAGTTAAATGACTTCTTCTCATGAACTAAAAGGCCTAGAGGCATGTTAGATGAGCACTGCAGGCCAATTGGGCCTCTTGTTTTTATTTGCATTTTTTCTATCAAACAATTGTAGCTATAGGTTTCATGTTACTTATAATCCATAAATTCACATATATACCAGTATTCTTGATACCCTCTGCAAATGGTGAACAAATTATTAATTCTCAGTATTAATAGTTAAATTAGATTTGGTTCTCAATGTAATTTCTGATAAGTTATGGAATTTTTACATCATTATTAGGCCTGTCGAGTATAAACCAATTCTCATAATGAAAATAGCAATATTGATCACTTAGTAATGAGAGATATTGAAGTACAAGGTATGACGACATAGATTAATAAATATGTTAATTTAGCATATGTTCATGTACACATCTGTTGATTGTGTTTTATTTATCTTTACGATTTTGTTTTACAGTGTACTGAACTCAGTTCTGTGGTCTTATATTTCCTTCTATCATGCCACCTTTATCAACTTCAATTTATTAACCCAAAGCTTTTGATCATCCACTTCTCTGGTTTAAATCTATGCTTTTACACCTTTCAAAGCTTATATTAATACTCACAACTTCCTCTTAATTTACTCACAGCTTTTAATGGGCAGTGTTTCACAGCTTCTCACTTATATTTACTCATAAATTCTCACATTTAATTTACAACATCTCTGTCACTCACATCTTCTCTATGATATTAACTCGCAGTCTCTCTCTTTCATTTACACACAGCTGGTCACTTACATTTACTCACAGCTGGTTACTTACATTTACTTACAGCTTCTAATGTTACTTACATCAAATCAAAGTTTTCACTTAACATATATTAACTTCTCACATTAACTCACAACTTCTCACTTTACATTTATTCACAGCTTCTCACTTATGTAACTCACAACTTCCCTGTTACTTTTCATAATAAACTCACAGCCTCTCACTTACATAAACTCCAAACTTCTCACTTTACATTTAGTAACAGCTTCTCACTTCACAGATATCTCATAAATTCTCTGTTACTCAAAGTTTTTCACGTAATCTCACAGCTTCTCACTTACATAACTCTAAACTTCTCTGTTACTCAAAGCTTTTCATTTTAACTCATAGCTTCTCATTTACATTAACTCAAAAATTCTCAATTCACATTTAGTAAAAGCTTCTCACTTCATATATAACTCACAAGTTCTCTGTTACTCAAAGCTTTTCATATAATGTCACAGCCTGTCACTTATATTTATCTAACAGCTTCTCACTTAAATTTATCTCACAGCCTTTCACTTACATTTATCTAACAGCTTCTCACTTCATATATAACTCACAAGTTCTCTGTTACTCAAAGCTTTTCATATAATGTCATAGCCTGTCACTTATATTTATCTAACAGCTTCTCACTTAAATTTATCTCACAGCCTCTCACTTACATTTATCTAACAGCTTCTCACTTAAATTTATCTCACAGTCTCTCACTTACATTTATCTTACAGCTTCTCACTTCATATATAACTCACAAGTTCTCTGTTACTCAAAGCTTTTCATATAATGTCATAGCCTGTCACTTATATTTATCTAACAGCTTCTCACTTAAATTTATCTCACAGCCTCTCACTTACATTTATCTAACAGCTTCTCACTTAAATTTATCTCACAGTCTCTCACTTACATTTATCTTACAGCTTCTCTGTTACATCAACAGCTACTCATGCTAATCATATTCAGTTAAAAATCATTTCATTAGTTGTGTTAGTATTTAGGGAATTGATGCAGATTTAGTAGTTCATGGAGTCTCATTTGAGTAGAAATAGCAGCATATAGTAGATATGCCATGTTTCTTGGTGAATAGCTAATACATTTCTGAGTAGACAGCAGGAATAAAAAATATCAGTTGCACTACCTGAGATGAAATTATTGATGAAAGGTGAGAGCATATAGTCATCACTTTGTTCATCTGTCTGTCCATCCATTTGTTTCGTTTATCCATCTGTCTGTCCATCATAATTTTGTCCAGAGCAGATCAGAAAATAAATACAAAAGGTATCAACATGAAACTCCATAGGTTGATAGATCTCGATAAGGAAAAGTGCAGCATACAAGAACCATTCTCTGTTACATAATTTAGGCGCTATTGCCCTTTGCTATTTTTCATACTTAAATTTTGTCCTAACTTCTTTTTCTCCGATGCCTTCTTGCTGCCCTTTGTCATACATATTTTCATGCTTGGTAATACTGTATTATGATTTTTTTAAACAGAGATATTGGAAAAAATTATAAAAAAGAAAATGAGCCCATTTGTATTTTTTTGGGGATTATCCATTGGTTCTACCAATTCTCTTGTTTGACATTGCAACTGGCAAGGGTAGTTCCAGATGCAGTTTGGCATAGCAACAGACAAGTGTAGTTCCTGGCTCAGTTTGGCATAGCAACAGACAAGGATAGTTCCAGGCACAGTTTGGCATAGCAACAGACAAGGGTAGTTCCAGGCACAGTTTGGCATAGCAACAGACAAGGGTAGTTCCTGGCTCAGTCTGGCATAGCAACAGACAAGGATAGTTCCAGGCACAGTTTGGCATAGCAACAGACAAGGGTAGTTCCTGGCTCAGTCTGGCATAGCAACAGACAAGGGTAGTTCCAGATGCAGTTTGGCATAGCAACAGACAAGTGTAGTTCCAGGCACAGTTTGGCATAGCAACAGACAAGGGTAGTTCCTGGCTCAGTTTGGCATAGCAACAGACAAGGGTAGTTCCTGGCTCAGTTTGGCATAGCAACAGACAAGGGTAGTTCCTGGCACAGTTTGGCATAGCAACAGACAAGGGTAGTTCCAGGCTCAGTTTGGCAGAGCAACAGACAAGGGTAGTTCCAGGGACAGTTTGGCATAGCAACAGACAAGGGTAGTTCCAGGCACAGTTTGGCATAGCAACAGACAAGGGTAGTTCCAGGCACAGTTTGGCATAGCAACAGACAAGGGTAGTTCCAGGCACAGTTTGGCATAGCAACAGACAAGGGTAGTTCCAGGCACAGTTTGGCATAGCAACAGACAAGGGTAGTTCCAGGCACAGTGTGGTATTGCAACAGACAAGGGTAGTTCCAGGCACAGTTTGGCATAGCAACAGACAAGGGTAGTGGCATAGTTTGATGTATTAAATGATAACAGCAAAGTGTAGCAGATTTTAACAACTGCTTTTTATGACATTGGGACTCATGCACATGCCCATTCAAGTTTTTTTAATCTGATTGTTAGATGTTCTCTCATTAGCCTCTCCCTTGACCTGCTGTTATTTTTATGCACTACCGAACATGTCATCAGATGTAATTGATTCATATTCCAAAATATGAAAGCTATGAAAGTAAAAAGAAAAAAAAACACAGAATTAAGAAAATAAATATACATTTTATAAAAAAATAAATTTGGTAATATAAAAAAAATAGTATGGCATCATTCTGACATTTAGGTTAATTGTTGAAAGCAATAGGGAAGATGGTTCTTAATTCAATCCAATTCAACTTTCTTCAAGACAGGGATAAATCATGTGATTTAAACATTGTATTAGTTTCTAAAAATTGCATGATTATCCTGGATTGGAAAGCAATTTAAATTATTGTCATTAAAAACACTTGTTTAACAAGGTTCTGTTGTTATCATACAGGAATACCCAGTAAAAAAGAATCATACAAACTTCATGCAATGATATATAGTTTACTTGCAATTGTGCATTTGTAATGAACAACATAGAGAAAATTCAATTAGCACTTTCATATTTTAGCATAATTATATTAGCACAAATAGATCTAAAATATATTTCTGTTAAGCTATTCACTTACAGTAATTGAGTTAATCCATATGATAATATTTACAATGAATGATGAAAAATATAAGGGTGTTTTATTCAATTTCCGCTCAATTTCTTTTTTATTGATGATGTTTGTAGCAGAGTTTAACTTTGTGTTGATTTATTGTTCATCTTATGTAAACATTTTACATGATGTATTTTAATTACCAAGGTATTTGAAGCAGTGTTTTATAAAACAACATATAAAGTTTTATTGTTAACCAACAACCAATTAGCGATTGTTGCTTGATAACGTTTTTCCAAAGTTAAGTGATAAGGAAGATCTCTTTGTACAGTATTCACCATGTCCAGAAAGACATGTCATCTGTATATCTAAACATATTGCTACTGTTCTATTAAATAATTAAGTTAAAGATCAGCCCAGTTAGAGTTCACCTCATCTCTCTGTTGTACAATGTTATATGCAGGGCAGTTGTGTAACATTGAAAAATAAAATAACACACAATTACAAACTAAGGGAGGTCAGAATTATTGGGTAACTGTATTCATTACCAATCTTTCCATTGTGAGTATTGGAAAGTTTGTAGTAAACAATCTAGTAACCACACTTTTCATTGTGAGTGATGAGAAATTTATTGTAATCAAATCTAGAAACCTCACTTTTTATGCTCCCCAAAGGGAGAGCATATAGTGGGTGCATTGTCCATTTATTCATCCATCATAATCTTGTCCGGGGCATTACATAAAAAGTATAAGAGGTATCAACATAAAATTTTAAAGGTATATAAATCTCATAAAAGGAGAAGTGCATTGTACCAGAACCATCACTTTCCTTAGCATAATTTATGAGGTTATATTTCATGCTTTAATTTCGTCTTGAGCACTACACTAAAACTATAAGGTATCAACATAACATTTCATAGGTCAATAGATCGTAACAAGGTGAAATGCAGTGCACAAGAACCATCACCCTCTTTTGCATCATTTTGAGTTATTGCCCTTTGTTATTTTTCTTACTTAAATTTTGTTAGGAGCACTACACTAAAACTAGAAGGGGTATAAACATGAAATTTCATAGGTAGATAGATCTCAATAAGGAGAAGTCCAGTGCATAAGAACCATTACTCTTTTTGCATGTTTGTGGTGATGCTTTTCCATTGTGAGTGATGGGAAGTTTTAGTACCCAAATCTAATAACCACAATTTTCAATTGTGAATGATAGGAAGTTTGAAGTAAACAGTCTTATAACGACGCATTTCCATTGTGAGTGACAGAAAGTTGATAGTAACCATACTTTTCCTTAGTTAGTGCTATGAAGTTTGGAGTAACTATGTCTAGTAACTATACTTTCTATTATGGTGGGTTGCACACTATTCCTTTGATAGCAGTGGGATGTTTGTGACGTCCATATCTAGATATCACACTATTCCATGGTGAATGAAGTTTGGGTAATAACTTCAGGTAACTGGCTTTTCCACTATGGTTAGCTGGAAGTTTTTTGTAACAATATGCAGTTACCATACTGGTACATTCCAATTTGAATGGAGGGAAGTTTCGGGTAGTTGTAACTAGTAACTTATCCATTGTGAACAATGGGTGAATTTCCCTAAAATAGTAAGTGTCCAATTTACATTGTATAAGATGGAAATTATGCTTAGCAATATAAAATATCTTCTTTATCCTCTAGTATAATACATTATCAGTGAAGTGATGATGCATTAACACTGTTAATAAAGAGCTGTGACCTATATTTAGTTGTTGTTACTGAAGTGAATCACTAAAAAATGTAAAGCAAAAAATGTTTTGCAACGATCAATATGTTAATGCACAGACATCTATAGAAGTATAATTGAGGTATTTCTACATACATATACTGTACAGTCCTGGCAACACATTGACTGTTTATCACACTGTAAGTGAGATTTACTAGCCTCACTATGACAGAAGAGGAAATATCACAGCAACATCTCCAGTACTCAGGTATATTTTTATTTGCCATAACTTCAATCTGAAAAAAACCATCACAGTAAGGTTTACAGATGTAATAGAGGATGTTATGATGTTATTATCAAACAGACCTCACTGTTAAATCTGAAAAACACCATCACAGTAAGGTTTACAGATGTAATAGAGGATGTTATGATGTTATTATCAAACAGACCTTACTGTTAAATCTGAAAAACACCATCACAGTAAGGTTTACAGGTGTAATAGAGGATGTTATTATCAAACAGACCTCACTGTTAAATCTGAAAAACACCATCATAGTCAGGTTTACTGATGTAATAGAGGATGTTATGATGTTATTATCAAACAGACCTCACTGTTAAATCTGAAAAACACCATCATAGTCAGGTTTACTGATGTAATAGAGGATGTTATGATGTTATTATCAAACAGACCTCACTGTTAAATCTGAAAAACACCATCATAGTCAGGTTTACTGATGTAATAGAGGATGTTATGATGTTATTATCAAACAGACCTCACTGTTAAATCTGAAAAACACCATCATAGTCAGGTTTACTGATGTAATAGAGGATGTTATGATGTTATTATCAAACAGACCTCACTGTTAAATCTGAAAAACACCATCATAGTCAGGTTTACTGATGTAATAGAGGATGTTATGATGTTATTATCAAACAGACCTCACTGTTAAATCTTAAAAACACCATCATAGTAAGGTTTACAGATGTAATAGAGGATGTTATGATGTTATTATCAAACAGACCTTACTGTTAAATCTTAAAAACACCATCACAGTAAGGTTTACAGATGTAATAGAGGATGTTATTATCAAACACAGTTACACCTCAAATACACCATCACAGTAAGGTTTACAGATGTAATAGAGGATGTTATGATGTTATTATCAAACAGACCTCACTGTTAAATCTGAAAAACACCATCATAGTCAGGTTTACTGATGTAATAGAGGATGTTATGATGTTATTATCAAACAGACCTCACTGTTAAATCTGAAAAACACCATCATAGTCAGGTTTACAGATGTAATAGAGGATGTTATGATGTTATTATCAAACAGACCTTACTGTTAAATCTTAAAAACACCATCACAGTAAGGTTTACTGATGTAATAGAGGATGTTATTATCAAACACACTGTTACACAACTACACCATCACAGTAAGGTTTACTGATGTAATAGAGGATGTTATTATCAAACACAGTTACACCTCAAATACACCATCACAGTAAGGTTTACAGATGTAATAGAGGATGTTATTATCAAACACAGTTACACCTCAAATACACCATCACAGTAAGGTTTACTGATGTAATAGAGGATGTTATTATCAAACACACTGTTACACCTCAACTACACCATCACAGTAAGGTTTACAGATGTAATAGAGGATGTTATGATGTTATTATCAAACAGACCTCACTGTTAAATCTTAAAAACACCATCATAGTAAGGTTTACAGATGTAATAGAGGATGTTATGATGTTATTATCAAACAGACCATACTGTTAAATCTCAAAAACTCCATCATAGTCAGGTTTACTGATGTAATAGAGGATGTTATTATCAAACACACTGTTACACCTCAAATACACCATCACAGTAAGGTTTACTGATGTAATAGAGGATGTTATTATCAAACACACTGTTACACCTCAAATACACCATCACAGTAAGGTTTACTGATGAAGGTAGAGAACGTTATTATCAAACACAGTTACACCTCAAATACACCATCACAGTAAGGTTTACTGATGAAGGTAGAGAACGTTATTATCAAACACAGTTACACCTCAAATACACCATCACAGTAAGGTTTACTGATGTAATAGAGGATGTTATTATCAAACACAGTTACACCTCAAATACACCATCACAGTAAGGTTTACTGATGTAATAGAGGATGTTATTATCAAACACAGTTACACCTCAAATACACCATCACAGTAAGGTTTACTGATGTAATAGAGGATGTTATTATCAAACACAGTTACACCTCAAATACACCATCACAGTAAGGTTTACTGATGTAATAGAGGATGTTATTATCAAACACAGTTACACCTCAAATACACCATCACAGTAAGGTTTACTGATGTAATAGAGAATGTTATTATCAAACACACTGTTACACCTCAAATACACCATCACAGTAAGGTTTACTGATGTAATAGAGGATGTTATTATCAAACACACTGTTACACCTCAACTACACCATCACAGTAAGGTTTACTGATGAAGGTAGAACATGTCATTATCAAACAGACCTCACTGTTTCACCTTAAATACACCATCACAGTAAGGTTTACTGATGGCAGAAGAGGATGTTGTCATCTTTATACTCCTCATCATCGTTATCATCATCATCATCATCGTCAGGAAGCCACACTTTAGCTTCAAATTTTTTATCATCACCCATTTTTTTTCATGTTAAGATGTATATGTCATCACTACCATTATATACCTAACATTAAGATATCAACATATTGACAGCTGTCACCTCTGTACATCATTATCATAAAGATATCATTATCATTAGAATCCATTATATATGTAAACATCAAATGAACATTTCTTTTTGTCTCTGCAATGAATCACCTGAAATCTGATACTACCAGAAAGAAAGTTTATTTCCATTACTAAAGTAATACTCACATTTTCCTATCATATTGTAAAAAAAACCAGATATATATATAAACATATAGATGTAACTTAAAAATGCTTTGTGTATCGATAAGGCATTCTTTTCAAATATATATATATATATACATACCAGTATATGTATATATTTGCTTTGTATGATACCAAAACTGTAGGAATAGGGGTTTGGGGAGTTTCCTCTAGCTGAGGTGGAGGGACCAATACCATTTAAATGAAATAGTTAGTTTGATGGTGTTACTTACATTCAAAGTTTATAGCAGGGAGCATTTTGCTTGGCCCCCAACCCGGGTGGTGCGACCCCTTTGCTGTGCTTGTTTACTATTCAAGTGGTAAAGAATGTGGGATGGAGCACAGAGAAGGAGACTCCAGACCTACCAAAGTCTCAGTATATATTAGTTGATGGGAGGATTGGTAGTTATCAACCCTGATTCAGTCTCCCTGGGTACCCTGGGGATCTTATTTTGTGTATTGTACCATTTTTTATTTATTCCAAATGTAGTTGTTGTCCTCCCTACATTATGATAATTGCAATGGAGTAGCCACAAGGATGTGGACTGAGTATAAAGATATACACAACTTGTAGTCTAGACCAACTGTACAACATTGCTAGTTTTTTCCTGTTTGTTTTGTGTGTATGTGTTCATACATTTTTAAGATGGGCACCTGACAAGGTAGCAGTGCTGTAAAATACTCGTTTATGTTGGAGTATTTGATTTAACTTATTTAACAAATGTTTGGAGACCTGCTGTGCTACAGCACCCTAGGTATGGACCTCTGTCTTTTGTCTGATGCCATTATCTATATGGCGTAGTTGTGATTTTATACATTTTTTTAAATTTGCATTTTGATAATGTACTTTTTAATCCAGTGCAGCAAAACGTTAGCTGGTTGTTTATTAAGTTCTTGGTAGATTTCTATTCTAGTCATTAAATGTTTCGACAAGAGAAGAATACATGGTTGTCAACATCCTCACCTGGGATGTTACTATAGAGATAAACGATGGTTATCAACATACTCATCTGAGGTATGACTATTAAAGAATGACTCTCAACATCCTCTCCTTAGGTCTTATTCTCTTCTCAACATGATGACCTGTGTTTTTAGGAGTATGTAGATTGTTTGTGCTGTTGTAGTCAGATTAGATACTGCATTATCTTCAATATTGTATTTTCTACTTACAGATAACCTGTATGCTGTAACTTATGAGGAGGCAATTAGCAAAACAGGTACGCATTGAGGCAATGGTTTCAGATTATTGTCATTTAGTGTTAATGTATAATTCATTAAATTTCAGTATTTCTAACCATGGAACAATTGTCATATTGTATTTATTGGCAGGATCAATACAATCTGGGTGACAGATAAACAAACATTAGAATATTATCTATCTGTCATCCAAACTGCATTTGTATTCAAAATAGATACAAACTGATTACCATTCAATACTTAAAAATATTAATATTTCAGTAATTTAAGGTGAAAACACACAAACATATGATATATCTATTCAATAAAAATATTAGGTCCTGTATTGAAGATACAAGTGCCTGATGTCTGTTTGTCTGTCTGTCTGTCTGTCCACAAATTCAGTTCCCAGCTGATAGTGTTTATTGACTGATTTGCATGAAATTCTTGATAATTATAAAATGATTTACATTTAGCTGTAACATTTGTTATATGAGGCGATATGCAAATACAGGCCAACATCACTCAACATCGCTCAAAAATAATGTCATCTTTTTGTCTTGTGATCTAAAATGTAAATGGGAAGCCCCTTGTGTGATGGTGTGTTAGATTGTGGTACAGAGTATGAGAAGTCTGGTATGACGATATGTAAGATTGTGATGAAGAGTATGAGAAGTTCTTGTTTTGATACTTTTCCCTGCATTACACTTCAAATGTTCCCGTTCATATTGGCCTGTCTTCTCTGTTTCTATTTTGTTTTACTGTAAGCTGTACTGTGTTTTAATTTAAGGGTATGGAAAATTCCATTTTATGGTGCTGGCATTGTGTGGATGGGCTGTGTCCAGTGATGCTATAGAAGTCCTGTCCATCTCATTTGTGTTGCCAGCAGCACAATGTGATCTTAACCTGACTTCGAACGACAAAGGATGGCTCAACTCAATCATATTTGTTGGTAGGTGTGATAACAGCTCTTCTTAGCATACCAGCTAATAGATAATGATGTGAGGTGATATTTTTGTTGATAACAGGTAAGGATGTCTTAGGCAATATTTGTTAACATGTATGATGCTAGGTAAATATTTGTTAACAGGTATGAAGTTAGGTAAATATTTGTTAACAGGTAGGATGTTAGGTAAATATTGGTTAACAGGTATGATGTTAGGTAAATATTGGTTAACAGGTATGATATTAGGTAAATATTTGTTAGGTAATGTTAGGTAAATATTTGTTAACAGGTATGATGTTAGGTAAATATTGGTTAACAGGTATGATGTTAGGTAAACATTTGTTAACAGGTATAATGTTAGGTAAATATTCATTAACAGGTATGATTTTAGGTAAATATTCATTAACAGGTATGATGTTAGGTAAATATTTGTTATCAGGTATGATGTAAGGTAAATATTTGTTAACAGGTATGATGTAAGGTAAATATTTGTTAACAGGTATGATGTTAGGTAAATATTTGTTATCAGGTATGATGTAAGGTAAATATTTGTTATCAGGTATGATGTAAGGTAAATATTGGTTAACAGGTATGATGTTAGGTAAATATTTGTTATCAGGTAAGATGTAAGGTAAATATTTGTTATCAGGTATGATGTTAGGAAAATATTTGTTAACAGGTATAATGTTAGGTAAATATTCATTAACAGGTATGATTTTAGGTAAATATTCATTAACAGGTTTGATGTTAGGTAAATATTTGTTATCAGGTATGATGTAAGGTAAATATTGGTTAACAGGTATGATGTTAGGTAAATATTTGTTATCAGGTATGATGTAAGGTAAATATTTGTTATCAGGTATGATGTTAGGTAAATATTTGTTAACAGGTATGATGTAAGGTAAATATTGGTTAACAGGTATGATGTTAGGTAAATATTTGTTAACAGGTATAATGTTAGGTAAATATTGGTTAACAGGTATAATGTTAGGAAAATATTCATTAACAGGTATGATGTTAGGTAAATATTTGTTAACAGGTATGATGTAAGGTAAATATTTGTTATCAGGTATGATGTTAGGAAAATATTTGTTAACAGGTATAATGTTAGGTAAATATTCATTAACAGGTATGATTTTAGGTAAATATTCATTAACAGGTATGATGTTAGGTAAATATTTGTTATCAGGTATGATGTAAGGTAAATATTGGTTAACAGGTATGATGTTAGGTAAATATTTGTTATCAGGTATGATGTAAGGTAAATATTTGTTATCAGGTATGATGTTAGGAAAATATTTGTTAACAGGTATAATGTTAGGTAAATATTCATTAACAGGTATGATTTTAGGTAAATATTCATTAACAGGTATGATGTTAGGTAAATATTTGTTATCAGGTATGATGTAAGGTAAATATTGGTTAACAGGTATGATGTTAGGTAAATATTTGTTAACATGTATGATGTTAGGTAAATATTTGTTATCAGGTATGATGTAAGGTAAATATTTGTTAACAGGTATGATGTAAGGTAAATATTGGTTAACAGGTATGATGTTAGGTAAATATTTGTTAACATGTATGATGTTAGGTAAATATTTGTTAACAGGTATGATGTAAGGTAAATATTTGTTAACAGGTATGATGTTAGGTAAATATTGGTTAACAGGTATGATGTTAGGTAAATATTTGTTAACAGGTATGATGTTAGGTAAATATTGGTTAACAGGTATGATGTTAGGAAAATATTTGTTAACAGGTATAATGTTAGGTAAATATTGGTTAACAGGTATAATGTTAGGAAAATATTCATTAACAGGTATGATGTTAGGTAAATATTTGTTAACAGGTATGATGTAAGGTAAATATTTGTTATCAGGTATGAAGTTAGGTAAATATTTGTTAACAGGTATAATGTTAGATAAATATTCATTAACAGGTATGATGTTAGGTAAATATTTGTTAACAGGTAGGATGTTAGGTAAATATTTGTTAACAGGTATGATGTTAGGTAAATATTGGTTAACAGGTATGATGTTAGGTAAATATTTGTTATCAGGTATGATGTAAGGTAAATATTTGTTAACAGGTATGATGTAAGGTAAATATTGGTTAACAGGTATGATGTTAGGTAAATATTTGTTAACATGTATGATGTTAGGTAAATATTTGTTATCAGGTATGATGTAAGGTAAATATTTGTTAACAGGTATGATGTAAGGTAAATATTGGTTAACAGGTATGATGTTAGGTAAATATTTGTTAACAGGTATGATGTAAGGTAAATATTGGTTAACAGGTATGATGTTAGGTAAATATTTGTTAACAGGTATGATGTTAGGTAAATATTGGTTAACAGGTATGATGTTAGGAAAATATTCATTAACAGGTATGATGTTAGGTAAATATTTGTTATCAGGTATGATGTTAGGTAAATATTTGTTATCAGGTATAATGTTAGGTAAATATTTGTTATCAGGTATGATGTAAGGTAAATATTTGTTAACATGTATGATGTTAGGTAAATATTTGTTATCAGGTATAATGTTAGGTAAATATTTGTTATCAGGTATGATGTAAGGTAAATATTTGTTAACAGGTATGATGTTAGGTGGATATGGATGGGGCTCACTTGCTGACCATTATGGCCGTAGACAAGTCTTACTAGGCTCACTAACCGTTAATGGACTTGCAGCACTTGCATCAAGTTTCTCTCAAACATTTTGGCTTTTCTTGTTGTTGAGGCTGTTCAGTGGAATAGGGTAAGTAAAGCAACAGCGTTGCTTTCCAAATGAGGCCGATCATGTGTATGTGTATCTACCCTGTACCTATATCAAGTTACATTTCATCTTATTCACCAAAGTTTTAATATAACCAGTAAATTTTGAGATGGTAGAGCATATACCAAAATAGTTTGATATCAACTATTGCAGAATTTTTTATATAGGCAATTTTTAGTTTTGTGTCAAGGTTAAGTCTTTAATTTTTTTTTCCCTACCACTGTTGTATAGTGTTAACAAATACATACTCATGATATGCCTATATTTTCACTTTTTCAGTGTAGGAGGAAGTATTCCAGTTATCTTCTCCTATTTTACGGAGTTTCAGCCAAAAGAAAAACGAGGAACTATGATCAGTGTCCTAGCAACATTTTGGATGTTTGGAAACATCATTGCTGCAGGTACTTACCATAAAACTTACACTAGACTCTGTTATCAAATTATTACAGCAAACTGATCTTTTTAATTGACATGAAAAGAAAACAAAAAACATTTCAGTTTTTGCATGTAAATAGTCTTTGGGAGGTATTGGTATACATGCTCAGTGTACGGTACAACTCTGTGTTAGTCTACACTTTATCAGTTGCATAATCATACATTATTCATATTTCCTGTAAGTAGTCTGTTTTTTGTGTCACTTTCATGATTTTGGAAATGATTTGTGATTCTCTTGCCTATTGGTAATGACTGTAGATCATCTTTAAAAACAGGTATGCACATTTTCTGGCCAATTCTGTCCCATTTTCTAAACTGAGCAAAAAGTACATATTACATTATATTCCAGTATTGTCGAGTTTGGGATTAATTATTAAGCCACTGCATTTGTCAAGAATAGCTACATTATAAAAATCATTTGTCACCATAGTAACTCATGTTGTAATGGAAAAGAATTATCACTTGTAACCATGTTAACTGATGTTGTGGTATTAACTCATCTTGTAATCGTATTTACTGTGTTTTGATTGCAAAGATTTATCAATTGTAACCATGGTTACTCTGTGTTGATAATGATGAAGATTTATTTTTGTAACCATAGTAACTCTGTGTTGTGATGGTGAAGATTTATTTTTGTAACCATGGTTACTCTGTGTTGTGATGGTGATGACCATTACTGTGATACCTTGGTAAAAGAGGTAGAAATATGATAAATAAAAATATTTTTAGGGTTGGCTTGGATCATCGTACCTCTTGATATTGGCTACTTCTCATCAACTTTCACCTATGACAGCTGGAGGATCTTTATTGCGATCTGCACTTTTCCAAGTCTGTCTTCTGCAGCTCTTTTCTTTTTGATGCCAGAAAGCCCCAAATTTCTGTTGAATGTAAGCATATTTCTTTTGATTTCAAGTATTTATTGCCAAATGTAAGAGTTTCTGTTAACTATTAGTTTATTTCTGCTGACTGTAAATGTTTCTACTTAACTTTAAACTTACTTTGTTATCATCATGATGTCATTGAGTCCATAGTATCTGCTGACTGTAAGCATGATGCCAAATTGTTCCAAATTTTCATCAAATGTAAGTGTGATACAATGGTATTATGAATTTCTGTTGACTATAAGTGTGATGCCATAGTGTTTCAAATTTCTGTTAACTGTTATTTCTGTTATCATTAAGATGCTGTTGATTCCCATTTTTTTAAAATAAGGTTATTATTATCTTGTGTTTAATAGGTAGGTAAAGCAGAGCAGGCAGCTGTAGTGCTGAAAAAGGTTTACGATATCAACAATCCAAAAGCTATCATACCATTTGAAGTAAGCTATCTGTAAAATTCTATTCTCAGAAAACACTCCAAACACTAGTCAAAAACTACTCTAAACACTACTCACAAAACACTAAACATTACTCACAAAACGCTACTCACAAAACACTAAACGCTACTCACAAAACACTAAACACAACTCACAAAACACTAAACACAAAACATTAAACACAAAACACCCTAAACACTACTCACAAAACACCTGAAACACTAAACACAAACAACCTAAACACTACTCACAAAACACCCTAAACACTTATCACAAACAACCTAAACACTAAACACAAAACAACCTAAACACTACTCACGCAACACTCTAAACACTAAACACAAAACAACCTAAACACTAAACACAAAACACCCTAAACACAAAACAACCTGAACATTACTCACAAAACACTCTAAACACTTCACAAAACACTAAACACAACAAAACAAACTAAACACAAAACGCTAAAGACAAAACACAAGACACTACTCACAAAACACTACTCACAAAACACTAAACACTTCTCACAATATACTCTAGACACAACTCACAAAACACTAAACACTACTCACAAAACAGTAAACACTACTCACAAAACACTAAACACAAAACACTCTAAACACTAAACACAAAACACAAAACACTCTAAACACTAAACACAAAACACTCTAAACACTAAACACAAAACACTCTAAACACTAAACACAAAACACTCTAAACACTAAACACAAAACACTCTAAACACTTAACACAAAACACTCTAAACACTAAACACAAAACACTCTAAACACTAAACACAAAACACTCTAAACACTAAACACAAAACACAAAACACTCTAAACACTAAACACAAAACACTCTAAACTCTAAACACAAAACACTCTAAACACTAAACACAAAACACTCTAAACACTAAACACAAAACACAAAACACTCTAAACACTAAACACAAAACACTCTAAACACTAAACACAAAACACTCTAAACACTAAACACAAAACACTCTAAACACTACTCACAAAACACTCTAAACACTAAACACAAAACACTCTAAACACTAAACACAAAACACTCTAAACACTAAACACAAAACACTCTAAACACAAAACACTCTAAACACTAAACACAAAACAACCTAAACACTACTCACAAAACACAAAACACTCTAAACACTAAACACAAAACACTCTAAACACTACTCACAAAACAACCTAAACACTACTCACAAAACACAAAACACTCTAAACACTAAACACAAAACACTCTAAACACTACTCACAAAACACCCTAAACACTAAACACAAAACACCCTAAACAGTATTCACAAAACAACCTAGACACTAAACACAAAACAACCTAAACACTACTCACAAAACACTCTAAACACTAAACACAAAACACTCTAAACACTAACAAAACACACTACTCACAAAACAACCTAAATACTACTACAAAACACAAAACACTCTAAACACTAAACACAAAACACTCTAAACACTACTCACACACCCTAAACACACAAAACACCCTAAAAAACACCTAGACACTAAACACAAAACACTAAACACTACTCACTAAACACTAAACACAAAACACTCTAAACACTACTCACAAAACAACCTAAACACTACTCACAAAACACCCTAAACACAAAACAACCTAAACACTACTCACAAAACACCCTAAACACAAAACAACCTAGACACTACTCACAAAACACCCTAAACACAAAACAACCTAGACACTACTCACAAAACACCCTAAACACAAAACAACCTAAACACTACTCACAAAACAACCTAAACACTACTCACAAAACACCCTAAACAGTATTCACAAAACACTTAACACTACTCACCAAACATTGAATATTACTTTCAAATCTCAACAATCACAGAACATTCTAAGCACTTCTCTTGATGGTTGCACTCTAAATGGTTATCACAAACTTGGCATTAATATTGGTAAAGACATCAGTTATGTACTTAAGTTAATCTGGCATGTTCTCAAGTTTAACAAGTCTAAATAACACACATGAAGTGTTAATAGAAGGAAGTGATTATCAATAAAAACAGTGGAATCAGTGTAAAATATCATACAACTATTCTTTATGCACTTGTGTATTGTTTAAAATTGAGGAGATTTACTTTTCAGGTGGAGACCATAGTTTTGTCATCAGATAACAAAACAGAATCACTTCACCGCATCAATGCCAACAAGAATGTCAAACACACGTGTGGCTCAAAGTCTGTCACAAGGGTAAGTATGGGGCTGCTTGATTTGAACCTGAACCAAATAAGCAAGGGATGAAATCCATCTAACTAAAAGGAAAATAACCCCCCTTAAATTTAGTGTAGGAAAACTTAAAAACTTTGACTGCAAGTTGACATCTGTCCATTTTGTCCTTTTGAAAATAGAACCAATGAAATGAAATATGTTTCATTATATATGTACAGTATTCCAAACAGTTTTAACAAGAACCTTTTGAAAGTATATAATTTGATTTTGAACTGTGCTTGATTTCCTTACTTTATACATAGATAGTTTAATATTAGAATCTCTTGTAGACTTTAAGTGTATAAATGATTATGTTACAGCTGTTGAACTCCACATTTGAACTACTTCAAGCTCCCCTACGTCGATCCACCATCATTCTGCTGACTGTTTCCTTCACCATTAGTTTTGGGTAAA
Source organism: Ylistrum balloti (assembly GCF_031769215.1). Lineage (NCBI taxonomy): Eukaryota > Metazoa > Mollusca > Bivalvia > Pectinida > Pectinidae > Ylistrum > Ylistrum balloti. The sequence goes on along the minus strand of NW_026782400.1, from coordinate 371,520 downwards.
TATAATTTTTAACTTTAAGTGACTGCTGTACAGTATTCAGCTCACTTGGCTTAACATCGGGTTTCACCAACAAAATACATAAGAACTCTTTCTATTCATAAAGTATGTATTTGAATACATCTTTAAATACTGTTTAGCCACCAAGTAAAATGTTAGCTGTTTAGCTGCAGATGTCTTTTAAAGATCAATTTAATTTATTTCTAGGAAACTAAAAAGAATCTCAGATAAAAGAGACATATTGAGATATCTTCTAACATAATGCTACAGATAATGGGCATGATACTGTAAACACATTGAAGAGACATGACATTGTCATTAGGGACACTGACATTAGGGACATTGACATTAGGGACATTGACACTATCATAAGGGACACTGACACTATCATTAGGGACACAGACACTATCATTAGAGACACTGACACTATCATTAGGGACATTGACACTATCATTAGGGATACTGACACTATCTTTAGGGACACAGACACTATCATTAGGGACACTGACACCATCATTAGGGACACAGACACTATCCTAAGGGACACTGACACTATCATTAGAGACCTTGACACTGTTATTAGGGACACTGACACTTTCATCAGGGACACTGACACTATCATAAGGGACACTGACACTATCATTAGGGACACTGTCTCTATCTTTAGTGACACTGTCTCTTTCCTTAGGGACACTGACACTATCATTAGACACTGACACTATCCTAAGACACTGTTATTAGGGACACTGACACTTTCATCAGGGACACTGACACTATCATTAGGGACACTGACACTATCATTAGGGACACTGACACTATCATTAGGGACACAGACACTATCCTAAGGGACACTGACACTATCATTAGAGACCTTGACACTGTTATTAGGGACACTGACACTTTCATCAGGGACACTGACACTATCATAAGGGACACTGACACTATCATTAGGGACACTGACACTATCATTAGAGACCTTGACACTGTTATTAGGGACACTGACACTATCATTAGGGACACTGACACTTTCATCAGAGACACTGACACTATCCTAAGGGACACTGACACTGCCAATAGGGACACTGACACTATCATTAGGGACACTGACACTGTCATTAGGGACACTGACACTATCATTAGGGACACTGACACTATCATTAGGGACACTGACACTATCATTAGGGACATTTACACCATCATTAGGGACACTGACACTATCATTAGAGACCTTGACACTGTTATTAGGGACACTGACACTATCATTAGGGACACTGACACTATCCTAAGGGACACTGACACTATCATTAGGGACACTGACACTATCATTAGGGGCTATGAGATCATCTTTGAGAGATGTGATACTGCCATTAGAGAGATATAAGGTGACTTTATACTGTCATGAGGGGCCTGGATGTTAGAAGAAATCATACAGCCATTGAGACTTGTTACTTCCAAACGGTAGAGATGACCCCACAATTAAGGGTCTTGACAGTCATAAGGGGACATGACACTGCCATTGTGAGACTATTACTGCAGATAGGGGACATGACACTGCCATTGTAAGACACATTACTGCAGATAGGGGACATGACACTGCCATTGTGAGATACATTACTGCAGATAGGGGACATGACACTGCCATTGTAAGACACATTACTGCAGATAGGGGACATGACACTGCCATTGTGAGATACATTACTGCAGATAGGGGACATGACACTGCCATTATGAGACACATTACTACAGATAGGGGACATGACACTGCCATTGTGAGACACAGTACTGCAGATAGGGGACATGACACTGCCATTGTAAGACACATTACTGCAGATAGGGGACATGACACTGCCATTATGAGACACATTACTACAGATAGGGGACATGACACTGCCATTATGAGACACATTACTGCAGATAGGGGACATGACACTGCCATTATGAGACACATTACTGCAGATAGGGGACATGAAAGTCCATTATATTGAATACACATTGTATTAGAATGAGAACTTTTCTGTGACAGGTACTATGGGCTGTGGATGTGGTTTCCTGAGTTGTTTTCTCGTGTAGAGAAATATGGTGGATCTCCCTGTGATCATGTGAAGGTCGTTAATGCCACATCAAACAACCACACCTGTATAATTCCAGATAATTGGACGTATCAGTCGGGATTCCTCACAGCACTCTCCAACTTGCCGGGAAACTTGTTCACAATATTCCTTATGGATAGACTCGGTCGAAAGACAATACTAGGTAAACAAGTTTAACACTGTCGTAGCTATATACATTGTACAAAATATATAGGGGTCTCACTAGTACAAAACATATACACTATCACAGAGGTCTCACTAGTACAAAACACATACACTGCCACAGAGGTCTCACTAGTACAAAACATATACACTGCCACAGAGGTCTCACTAGTACAAAACATATACACTGCCACAGAGGTCTCACTAGTACAAAACATATACACTGCCACAGAGGTCTCACTAGTACAAAACATATACACTGCCACAGAGGTCTCACTAGTACAAAACATATACACTGCCACAGAGGTCTCACTAGTACAAAATATATACACTGCCACAGAGGTCTCACTAGTACAAAACATATACACTGCCACAGAGGTCTCACTAGTACAAAACATATACACTGCCACAGAGGTCTCACTAGTACAAAACATATACACTGCCACAGAGGTCTCACTAGTACAAAACATATACACTGCCACAGAGGTCTCACTAGTACAAAATATATACACTGCCACAGAGGTCTCACTAGTACAAAACATATACACTGCCACAGAGGTCTCACTAGTACAAAATATATACACTGCCACAGAGGTCTCACTAGTACAAAATATATACACTGCCACAGAGGTCTCATACAAAATATATACACTGCCACAGAGGTCTCACTAGTACAAAACATATACACTGCCACAGAGGTCTCACTAGTACAAAATATATACACTGCCACAGAGGTCTCACTAAACATATACACTGCCACAGAGGTACAAAACATATACACTGCCACAGAGGTCTCACTAGTACAAAACATATACACTGCCACAGAGGTCTCACTAGTACAAAACATATACACTGCCACAGAGGTCTCACTAGTACAAAACATATACACTGCCACAGAGGTCTCACTAGTACAAAACATATACACTGCCACAGAGGTCTCATACAAGACATATACACTACCACAGAGGTCTCACTAGTACAAAACATATACACTGCCACAGAGGTCTCACTAGTACAAAACATATACACTGCCACAGAGGTCTCACTAGTACAAAACATATACACTGCCACAGAGGTCTCACTAGTACAAAACATTTACACTGCCACAGAGGTCTCACTAGTACAAAACATATACACTGCCACAGAGGTCTCACTAGTACAAAACATATACACTGCCACAGAGGTCTCACTAGTACAAAATATATACACTGCCACAGAGGTCTCACTAGTACAAAATATATACACTGCCACAGAGGTCTCACTAGTACAAAACATATACACTGCCACAGAGGTCTCACTAGTACAAAATATATACACTGCCACAGAGGTCTCATACAAAATATATACACTGCCACAGAGGTCTCACTAGTACAAAACATATACACTGCCACAGAGGTCTCACTAGTACAAAACATATACACTGCCACAGAGGTCTCACTAGTACAAAACATATACACTGCCACAGAGGTCTCACTAGTACAAAACATATACACTGCCACAGAGGTCTCACTAGTACAAAACATATACACTGCCACAGAGGTCTCACTAGTACAACACATATACACTGCCACAGAGGTCTCATACAAAACATATACACTGCCACAGAGGTCTCACTAGTACAAAACATATACACTGCCACAGAGGTCTCACTAGTACAAAACATATACACTGCCACAGAGGTCTCACTAGTACAAAACATATACACTGCCACAGAGGTCTCACTAGTACAAAACATATACACTGCCACAGAGGTCTCACTAGTACAAAACATATACACTGCCACAGAGGTCTCACTAGTACAAAACATATACACTGCCACAGAGGTCTCACTAGTACAAAACATATACACTGCCACAGAGGTCTCACTAGTACAAAACATATACACTGCCACAGAGGTCTCACTAGTACAAAACATATACACTGCCACAGAGGTCTCACTAGTACAAAACATATACACTGCCACAGAGGTCTCACTAGTACAAAACATATACACTGCCACAGAGGTCTCACTAGTACAAAACATATACACTGCCACAGAGGTCTCACTAGTACAAAACATATACACTGCCACAGAGGTCTCACTAGTACAAAACATATACACTGCCACAGAGGTCTCACTAGTACACTGCCACAGAGGTCTCACTATATATACACTGCCACAGAGGTCTCACAAAACATATACACTGCCACAGAGGTCTCACTAGTACAAAACATATACACTGCCACAGAGGTCTCACTGCCACAGAGGTACAAAACATATACACTGCCACAGAGGTCTCACTAGTACAAAACATATACACTGCCACAGAGGTCTCACTAGTACAAAACATATACACTGCCACAGAGGTCTCACTAGTACAAAACATATACACTGCCACAGAGGTCTCACTAGTACAAAACATATACACTGCCACAGAGGTCTCACAAAATATATACACTGCCACAGAGGTACTACAAAACATATACACTGCCACAGAGGTCTCACTAGTACAAAACATATACACTGCCACAGAGGTCTCACTAGTACAAAACATATACACTGCCACAGAGGTCTCACTAGTACAAAACATATACACTGCCACAGAGGTCTCATACAAAATATATACACTGCCACAGAGGTCTCACTAGTACAAAATATATACACTGCCACAGAGGTCTCACTAGTACAAAACATATACACTGCCACAGAGGTCTCACTAGTACACTGCCACAGAGGTCTCAACATATACACTGCCACAGAGGTCTCACTAGTACAAAACATATACACTGCCACAGAGGTCTCACTAGTACAAAACATATACACTGCCACAGAGGTCTCAAAACATATACACTGCCACAGAGGTCTCACTAGTACAAAACATATACACAGCCACAGAGTTCTCACTAGTAAAAAACATATACACTGCCACAGAGGTCTCACTAGTACAAAACATATACACTGCCACAGAGGTCTCACTAGTACAAAACATATACACTGCCACAGAGGTCTCACTAGTACAAAACATATACACTGCCACAGAGGTCTCACTAGTACAAAACATATACACTGCCACAGAGGTCTCACTAGTACAAAACATATACACTGCCACAGCGGTCTCACTAGTACAAAACATATACACTGCCACAGAGGTCTCACTAGTACAAAACATATACACTGCCACAGAGGTCTCACTAGTACAAAACATATACACTGCCACAGAGGTCTCACTAGTACAAAACATATACACTGCCACAGAGGTCTCACTAGTACAAAACATATACACTGCCACAGAGGTCTCACTAGTACAAAACATATACACTGCCACAGAGGTCTCACTAGTACAAAACATATACACTGCCACAGAGGTCTCACTAGTACAAAACATATACACTGCCACAGAGGTCTCACTAGTACAAAACATATACACTGCCACAGAGGTCTCACTAGTAAAAAACATATACACTGCCACAGAGGTCTCACTAGTACAAAACATGCCACAGAGGTCTCACTAGTACAAAACATATACACTGCCACAGAGGTCTCACTATACACTGCCACAGAGGTCTCACTAGTACAAAACATATACACTGCCACAGAGGTCTCACTAGTACAAAACATATACACTGCCACAGAGGTCTCACTAGTACAAAACATATACACTGCCACAGAGGTCTCACTAGAACAAAACATATACACTGCCACAGAGGTCTCACTAGTACAAAACATATACACTGCCACAGAGGTCTCACTAGTACAAAACATATACACTGCCACAGAGGTCTGCAAAACATATACACTGCCACAGAGGTCTCACTAGTACAAAACATATACACTGCCACAGAGGTCTCACTAGTACAAAACATATACACTGCCACAGAGGTCTCACTAGTACAAAACATATACACTGCCACAGAGGTCTCACTAGTACAAAATATATACACTGCCACAGCGGTCTCACTAGTACAAAACATATACACTGCCACAGAGGTCTCATACAAAACATATACACTGCCACAGAGGTCTCACTAGTACAAAACATATACACTGCCACAGAGGTCTCACTAGTACAAAACATATACACTGCCACAGAGGTCTCACTAGTACAAAACATATACACTGCCACAGAGGTCTCACTAGTACAAAACATATACACTGCCACAGAGGTCTCACTAGTACAAAACATATACACTGCCACAGAGGTCTCACTAGTACAAAACATATACACTGCCACAGAGGTCTCACTAGTACAAAACATATACACTGCCACAGAGGTCTCACTAGTACAAAACATATACACTGCCACAGAGGTCTCACTACACTGCCACAGAGGTACAAAACATATACACTGCCACAGAGGTCTCACTAGTACAAAACATATACACTGCCACAGAGGTCTCACTAGTACAAAACATATACACTGCCACAGAGGTCTCACTAGTACAAAACATATACACTGCCACAGAGGTCTCACTAGTACAAAACATATACACTGCCACAGAGGTCTCACTAGTACAAAACATATACACTGCCACAGAGGTCTCACTAGTACAAAACATATACACTGCCACAGAGGTCTCACTAGTACAAAACATATACACTGCCACAGAGGTCTCACTAGTACAAAACATATACACTGCCACAGAGGTCTCACTAGTACAAAACATATACACTGCCACAGAGGTCTCACTAGTACAAAACATATACACTGCCACAGAGGTCTCACTAGTACAAAACATATACACTGCCACAGAGGTCTCACTAGTACAAAACATATACACTGCCACAGAGGTCTCACTAGTACAAAACATATACACTGCCACAGAGGTCTCACTAGTACAAAACATATACACTGCCACAGAGGTCTCAACACTGCCACAGAGGTATACAAAATATATACACTGCCACAGAGGTCTCACTAGTACAAAACATATACACTGCCACAGAGGTCTCACTAGTACAAAACATATACACTGCCACAGAGGTCTCACTAGTACAAAACATATACACTGCCACAGAGGTCTCACTAGTACAAAACATATACACTGCCACAGAGGTCTCACTAGTACAAAACATATACACTGCCACAGAGGTCACACAAGAACACAAAAAATCAGAACGCACGTACCTCTCACTAATCGCAGATATATACACTGCCACAGAGGTCTCACTAGTACAAAACATATACACTGCCACAGAGGTCTCACTAGTACAAAACATATACACTGCCACAGAGGTCTCACTAGTACAAAACATATACACTGCCACAGAGGTCTCACTAGTACAAAACATATACACTGCCAGAGGTCTCACTAGTACAAAACATATACACTGCCACAGAGGTCTCACTAGTACAAAACATATACACTGCCACAGAGGTCTCACTAGTACAAAACATATACACTGCCACAGAGGTCTCACTAGTATAAAACATATACACTGCCACAGAGGTCTCACTAGTACAAAACATATACACTGCCACAGAGGTCTCACTAGTACAAAACATATACACTGCCACAGAGGTCTCACTAGTACAAAACATATACACTGCCACAGAGGTCTCATACAAAATATATACACTGCCACAGAGGTCTCACTAGCACAAAATATATACACTGCCACAGAGGTCTCACTAGTACAAAACATATACACTGCCACAGCGGTCTCACTAGTACAAAACATATACACTGCCACAGAGGTCTCACTAGTACAAAACATATACACTGCCACAGAGGTCTCACTAGTACAAAACATATACACTGCCACAGAGGTCTCACTAGTACAAAACATATACACTGCCACAGAGGTCTCACTAGTACAAAACATATACACTGCCACAGAGGTCTCACTAGTACAAAACATATACACTGCCACAGAGGTCTCACTACACTGCCACAGAGGTCTCACAAAACATATACACTGCCACAGAGGTCTCACTAGTACAAAACATATACACTGCCACAGAGGTCTCACTAGTACAAAACATATACACTGCCACAGAGGTCTCACTAGTACAAAACATATACACTGCCACAGAGGTCTCACTAGTACAAAACATATACACTGCCACAGAGGTCTCACTAGTACAAAACATATACACTGCCACAGAGGTCTCACTAGTACAAAACATATACACTGCCACAGAGGTCTCATAAAAAATATATACACTGCCACAGAGGTCTCACTAGTACAAAACATATACACTGCCACAGAGGTCTCAAAACATATACACTGCCACAAAACAAAATATATACACTGCCACAGAGGTCTCACTAGTACAAAACATATACACTGCCACAGAGGTCTCACTAGTACAAAACATATACACTGCCACAGAGGTCTCACTATTACAAAACATATACACTGCCACAGAGGTCTCACTAGTACAAAATATATACACTGCCACAGAGGTCTCACTAGTACAAAACATATACACTGCCACAGAGGTCTCACTAGTACAAAACATATACACTGCCACAGAGGTCTCACTAGTACAAAACATATACACTGCCACAGAGGTCTCACTAGTACAAAACATATACACTGCCACAGAGGTCTCACTAGTACAAAACATATACACTGCCACAGAGGTCTCACTAGTACAAAACATATACACTGCCACAGAGGTCTCACTAGTACAAAACATATACACTGCCACAGAGGTCTCACTAGTACAAAACATATACACTGCCACAGAGGTCTCATACAAAACATATACACTGCCACAGAGGTCTCACTAGTACAAAACATATACACTGCCACAGAGGTCTCACTAGTACAAAACATAAATACACTGCCACAGAGGTCTCACTAGTACAAAACATATACACTGCCACAGAGGTCTCATACAAAATATATACACTGCCACAGAGGTCTCACTAGTACAAAACATATACACTGCCACAGAGGTCTCACTAGAAAAAAAAATATACACTGAAACAGAAGTATCACTATAACAAAAAAGATACACTGCCACAGAGGTCTCACTAGTACAAAACATATAAACACTGCCACAGAGGTCTCACTAGTACAAAACATATACACTGCCACAGAGGTCTCACTAGTACAAAACATATACACTGCCACAGAGGTCTCATACAAAACATATACACTGCCACAGAGGTCTCACTAGTACAAAACATATACACTGCCACAGAGGTCTCACTAGTACAAAACATATACACTGCCACAGAGGTCTCACTAGTACAAAACATATACACTGCCACAGAGGTCTCACTAGTACAAAACATATACACTGCCACAGAGGTCTCACTAGTACAAAACATATACACTGCCACAGAGGTCTCATACAAAATATATACACTGCCACAGAGGTCTCATACAAAACATATACACTGCCACAGAGGTCTCACTAGTACAAAACATATACACTGCCACAGAGGTCTCACTAGTACAAAACATATACACTGCCACAGAGGTCTCACTAGTACAAAACATATACACTGCCACAGAGGTCTCACTAGTACAAAACATTTGCACCACTCACAATTAATAAAAAAAAAATCTGGTAAAATTCTGTTTTGTGCTTGGACTTACAGGTTACAGTTCAGCTGTTAAATATTTAATGTAGGACAAAATTGTTCGGCTTAAGAATAGATTGTATTTTATTGTGTTACCTGATTATGGATTCTGTCATTCATCTATACAAACATATTTCCCAAGATTCTCAGGTAATTATCTCACAAACGTTAGACAGTTACTTGTTATAGTGAACTTATATTTTGGGTTCTGTTTGGTATATGGTATGAATGTATAAAAGTTTGTATCATAATGTTTTTGTATCTGCAGTGATTGGTATGCTGGGATCTGGTGTGTCAGTGTTTTTCATCCCCTTAATCCACAATAAGATCCAGAATCTCTTGCTCTCCTGTACATTTGGTCTCATCTCCACACTGGCCTGGAATGCTCTTGATGTGCTTCAGGCTGAGCTATTTCCAACTGGTGTCAGGTAAGTTCAGCTTTCATCTTCACCCCATGTAGAGTAAGTACAGCCTCCATTTTCACTAGGGGATTAGTAAGTACAGACTCCATCTTTACCAGATGTGGAGTAAGTACAGCTTCCATCATTACCAGGTGTGGAGTAAGTACAGCTTCCATTTTTACCAGGTGTCAGGTAAGTACAGCTTCCATCTTTACCAGGTGTCAGATTTTGATGGTTTTGAATCTATGCATGAATATAAAACAATGAATAATGTAACATGCTCATTTACTGTAAAGTTAGAAATATTTGTGAGGGATTTTATTTTGCTTTGTTGCAGTCATTAAAGATAGTGCAAAATTTGATATTCGTCAAGTATTTTTGATAAAATCATATTCTAAGAAAATTATATATCCTCTTGCATCTCTCCTGTATACTAGTTTGAGTAGTGTTGCCTAAAAAATAATTTTATCCCTGTAAATTATTTCCAACTGGAACATCTGAAACATTTATCCCTTACAAAATCAAACAATTTTACATCATCGTAGCCTTGTTTTTTCTTGTAGGTCAACAGCTATGGGATTGTCTTCTGCAGCAAGTAGAATTGGTGCAATCCTTGGAAACCTTGCATTTGGGGAATTAGTGGATGTTCACTGTGCAGTGCCTATGATAATGGTGGCAGCTCTTCTTGTTCTGGGCGGACTTACCTCCCTTAAATTACCCAATACAACCAAAATAGACATTCATTAACCACTGCCTTACACACTATAGTACAAGTTCACTATAACCTAGCTACTTTATCTGGTATAATTTTATCTAGATCCATCTACACTGGGTTTGAATTAGTCCAAATAGTTTCCTCATGTCAATGATAGAAGTTAAAATTTGTTTTAGTATGGCCCCAATCTGAACTGAAAATTTTGGCTAAACATAGTATGGATGAAGAATAGGGTCTTACTGGGGCCCAACATAATATCAATATTCAGTGTGATCCCTTTGAGCTCATCTTCGTTTATACAGCTTGTCCCACAGGGGCTCAAACCAGTGTAATGGAGATTTTCTCTTACCTCAGACAGGTAAATCCACACTTTATCCCAGTGTGAGATTTTCTTGTCTCACCCTAGGGTTGAGACAAGTTGCACATGCTCTTTGTACATTCTGAAAAGAATTTAAGAGTCGTCACTGATATTATTTGAGGAACTACTTTTATGAGGTCATACACATACACTTTAAGCTTAAAACTGAATATCCTGTGTTATCAATCAAGATTAAAATTCAACTCAATCCACAAGTTATTACCAGTATTAGAAATGTATGTAAAATATCAAGAGTATAATTGTATTTGACTTTAATTGGCAAGTACACTAGAATTATTATTTGTGAAAGGTTGAAGTTATAATCATAATCATGATGCGTCTAAAGGCGCAGGCCGCGTCACTATCCTTATGCCCTCCATGAGATTTTGTTTACCCACAATACACTTTGTCTTGCAAAGGCGAAACAGGATAAGAGAAAAATAATCATTCACTCCTTTTAGGATCAAATAGAGTGATCTCTTCCCTTGGGAGAAGATTTTTGTGCTGTCAAACTCGTGTTTGATACCTTGATAATATTCTCCCTCAGGTTGATATCAACTCTAAAGGGGGTGAAAGATTTCATTAGTCTCACAAGGACTCAACCCAGTTTAATAGAGTGTGTTGTCCCACAAGGAATTAATCAGTTTAATAGATTTTGTTGTTTCACAGGGACTCAACCCAGTATAATAGATTTTGTTGTTCTACAGGGACTCAGCTTCATTTAATACAGTTACACTTTGTTGTTTATGATGATATTTTTGTGTATGAATTAAAAAGTGATGAAGTTACTTGTGAAATGGATGTGATATTTTATTTATACAGTATGTCTTATACAATGTATATAATAATTATTTTAATATCAACTCATTAATCAGATTTTAGAATAAATAGTATGGCTTTATTTATTTAATGCATCATATTTATTTTTATCACATATCTGCCTGTTATCCATTGAATTTGCTCATGTGGTATTTTTTGCCTCTATGTAACTAGGGTATATACCCTGTAGTGTTTTTCATTGGCTGTGCCAGTCAGAAATCTATTATGATGTCATAGATTTGATGTTACATCATAAATTGAAAAGGCATAACAGAATGGGTATTTTTGCTTTTGTCCTCCGTACTTTTACCTTTAAACCTATAAAAATGTAACTTTTCTGAGATATGTGATAAAATGTATCTTGATTTTGTCTTCATATGTTATGAGATTTGGTATGAGAAGTGACGGGTTGATAGATATATGATATGATTGTTTGACAGAAATATGATGTGATTGGTTAAGATATATGCGATGTGATTGGTTGATAGATATTGTGATTTGTTGATAGATATATAATGTCATTGGTTGATAGATGTGTGATTTGATTGGTTGGTAAATATGTGTTGTGATAGTTAACAGAAATATATGATTGGTAGATAGATAGATAATGTGATTGGTTGATAGGTATATGATGTGTTTGGTTGATAGGTATATGATGTGATTGGTTGATAGATGTGTGTTGTGATTGGTTGATCGATATATGATGTGATTGGTTGATAAATGTGTGTTGTGATAGTTAACAGAAATATGTGATTGGTAGATAGATAAATAATGTTATTGGTTGATATGTATATGATGTGATTGGCTGATAGATGTGTGTTGTGATAGTTAACAGAAATATATGATTGGTTGATAGATAATTTGATTGGTTGATAGATATCTGTTGTGATTGGTTGGACCAATTGCACTTTGTCATACTGTGTGACACAGTGTTTTACAAGTTTCATGTAAATCATACTTCCTTGTTCCTTGCAATATTTTAGGGTGGTCTGCCTAATTGTTGGTCAAAGTCTTAAAGGTTTTATTGATATCTTATTGATGTACTACAATTTCCTGACCAGTCCATTTGGCTGAACGTTCTATTAGATAGAGGTGACTGGTTTTATTCTATAAACATGTATTACACTCGTGTATAAAGGTTGCACTACTGTTAAAGGAAACTTTAGTGAAGAAAGCCATGTATGTAATCAAATGATTCATTATCTGTGATGACATGTGTATTCAGGTTTGCATTTTCACAAGATTAATTATATACATACACAGCACACAGCATCAATTTTGTTGTCTGTATTGTAAAGAATCAGGACATTCATACTAACGGTCAGAGTCTTGCTTATCTCTCTCAAAAAAGGTCATATGTATGTGTATTATAGCTATTTGTATAAATTTTTCCTTGAGAATTTATTCTCAATGTATACATCCTTACTGATGAAGGAACAGGGTTTTGATTAAGTTGTATAATATGTGATCAATATGTATATATACACAGACATATTAGCCTATAATTATTGGTGAGTTTTGATTAATGTGCAATAGATTTTCTAAACTAGTTGACATGTGATACAGATGCATACATGCTTTAAGGTTTAATTCTGTTTCTAAGCTAAACCATTACTGACACTACTTCACTCTGGTTGCTTAAACTGCTTGGTATCCAAGTGAATGATGCCCATGGGACCAGTCATGTTTTGACTTTTGCATTTGACTTCGATCATTTGGCATGTAATAGTCATCACTTTTCATGTATAAAAAATATTAGACAATGGTAGTATGTTGTCGCTGTTTCTTGAGAAATAATAAATTGATCTCTCAAATTTCATATGTAGATACTATAGTTGTACCCTTTTGATTTGGGGACTTTTTTCAGAAAGACAAAATGGCTAACAGGCAACCATCTTGGATTTGACAGTTGAAGACTGTTTTCATTATTTCTAGAGAGGAATTTTTAAAATTGCATATAATTAAAAGCAAAACTAGGAAAGAAAAAAGGAAAAAGATCCAATTCTTTAAGAATTTACAAAGATCAAACAATGATAGGTGCCACAATATCTCTAGGATTTCATGTTATTCCAAACAAAGCAGTGGCTGAATAGGATTGAAAAGATCTTATCAGGCACTTTATATAGCCAAGGAAACTAATTGTTTGATAAAACCTGAGGTCTGAGCCTCAAGGCCCAATAGGTAATATAAAATTTTACAAGATTGAAATAGGCCTAGAGGACACACTTACATGTGAAAACATTGTAGATGAAATCCAAACCCTTCTTGTATAACATTACAGACAAATGACATGAAAAATACTAACCCATAAATGCTACCAGGATTTACATATACCCCTGCTACTCTGGTCAAATTTGTGATTTGAAATCTTAGCCTTTTAATCATATTTTTGATGCAATCACAGAGCATGAAGAGGCAAAGTCGACCATGACACTGGACTAGATGTTCTAGCTGGCCTTTTTGACTATAGTACCACAACATGGAAATAAATTAAATAACCTTTTAACAGCATACCAGGCATTTGATTGCTTGGTATTAAAGGATTAATACATTCCAGATTCCAGGTTTACCTCAGTGGTATGTATTTTGGGGCTATTTGTTTTATCCATTTCTGGATGGTCACATAGAGCTTTAAGCTGTGCCTTAATCTTAAAAAATGATAAGCATATACTGAATCCCAGCGAGACCAAGTTTTCATTTGAATTTTGGGGTCAAAGCTTGTTACTTATATTTCTCAAAATATGTACATGAACGCAAGTTTCCTAATTCTTTCGGTGAGTACCTTGCAGATCCTCAATAGATTTTATGTACAGGTTTCTCTCAGGTACCAGCTGTGAAGCCTTACTTTTGTTTGTATGTAGGAAGAATAGAGAGACATCAGACAACCTTATTAAATTTCAGAGCTAGAGTTATCTATATCCATTTCTTGGGTAAATTGAAATGTTAAAGTTCCTAGTTCAAAGCTCAATAAATCGTGTTTGTTGTTAAATCTGTGCAAAATCTATGGAGAAGTTTGTATAGAAAATTGGTTAAAGATCACTTGAATAGAGATGAAAGTGAAATTAATTATTTAACTGTTCAATATTTTTTACTGCATAAAAAGCTTGTATAGAAAACGTGATGTCACTTGGACAGAAATTTAAGTGAAATTAATTTTTTAACTGTTTGATTTTTTTTCTGGCCTTGCAAAGCAAAATTGGTTTTTAAAGTCTATAAAATAGAAATAAATAAGCAGTTATCAGTGTATATCTGACAACTAATTTTTACATTCATATGAAATTGTTATTTTTCATGCATTCATCTAAAAAAAACATGAACAATTTTTTTTAATCTACATTCCTTATTAATAATGTATACTTTATCATAAAAGTGATTAAAAACATCAGGAAAAAAAGGATGCATTGTCACCAAGACACGCCTCCCGATCTCTCCAGCTGATGATAAACCGTAGATCTGGTAGAAAACTATTCTGTATGGTGGTCATGTGACCACACACTACAAATTCAAGTGCCTCACTTTTATAATGTAAGAACGTATTTTTATAGCAATTCCAACAAGTATTGGCGTAACAAAATTAAGTGTGATTAGATTGTGTCCGACTGGAAATGTTCAATCTATAAGTATGTGGAAAACAGGTTAGAGAAAACATATTAATATATCTGTATAAATCCACTGGTAAAATAAACAGTTATTTTGTATCCTGACTTTGAGCGTTTTACTCTACATCACTACACACTGTTTTATTACGGAGAGCGTACAAACTCTACACAAGTCAATTAGACCACTGTGTAACAGATGAGATAGGAAGATGTTTTGGTACAACGGGTTGTCTATACGGATCCTGTACCGTATTATAAAATGGACGGTTTATACAGAGATTTGCACCGGTCTTCTTTCGTTTTGTAGATAGGACGGTTCTCGTATGCAGGTACTCTTCCGTTGTGGAAAGCGGACAGTTAACATATCATTTTCCGTGGTATGAAACGGACGGTTTACACAGGTCTTGAAAGTTAGTATAACAGCGGACGGTTAATACAGGTCATGTTCCGTATTATACAGCTGACCGTTTACATAGGTCATGTACCGTGGTATACAGCGGACGGTTTACACAGGTCATGTACCGTGGTATACAGCTGACCGTTTACACAGGTCATGTACCGTGGTATACAGCTGGCGGTTTACACTGATCATGTTCCGTGGTATACAGCTGGCGGTTTACGCTGATCATGTTCCGTATTATACAGTGGACGGTTTACACGGTTTTAGGCCCTTAGTATAACAGCGGACGGTTTACACAGGTCATGTTCCTCCACATAACATCTGATGGTTTACACTTATCATGTTTCATGGTATACAGCGGACGGTTTACACAGGTCATGTTCCGTGGTATAACAGCGGACGGTTTACACGGGTCATGTTCCTCCACATAACATCTGACGGTTTACACTTATCATGTTTCATGGTATACAGCGGACGGTTTACACAGGTCATGTTCCGTGGTATAACAGCGGACGGTTTACACGGGTCATGTTCCTCCACATAACATCTGACGGTTTACACTTATCATGTTTCATGGTATACAGCGGACGGTTTACACAGGTCATGTTTCATGCTATACAGCGGACGGTTTACACAGTTCATGTTTAAAGAAATTTTCTTACTGATACCTGACATGAGCGTGTCCACTTGTAAGCTTGGTATCGACGGAGATGGTTAAACATTCATGGCTAACAGGTGTTGTGTTGTACAAGCTCTATCTCTTCATCGCTATTCTGTTCCCCGCTCGATCTCTTGTTGCCGGTCAATCGATAAGTTTATAGGAACACCTAACTTTTACCTGCTCATTAATTAAACTTTCATAAAGAAGCGGATATCAAACTGCCATTGTCGATTCATTCGGATAGCATTACTACTTAAATATCACCTCAAAGAGGATGTCGTACCGTGGCTGATACATGTACATGTTTATCGTGTAACCAAGTGAAGTTTAAAAGTGATCCTAAGAATAATGTTTCGCATAAGAAACGCACTATTTGTACACAACGGTCCGACTTTTTAGGAAGTTATACAAAGCAGGGAACTGTGTAAAAGTACGTGCAATAGCGTTCTAGTGAATAACAAAAACTGTTGTTGATAAAAATTTAACGGATGACGGTGTTTAATTTACCAATTATTACCAAGAGGAAGAACGTATATGAAAATATAAGGACACGTCCTTTAGACAATGTTTATATTATATGGTAACAACAGAAGACATGGGATTATCAGTTGAAAGGTAAAATCGGACAGGAAGACGATCTTAGCACTGCTGTAACCCAGTGTGACGTCATAAATACTATTATCGTGTGACGTAATATTTTCGGATGTATTTCGGGAAAATACCTCACAATGTTGACCAGTATACGAAGAAACAACATGGCATTGCCTACAGAGTCCAATTCAGCGGACTCGATGTTTGATTTCTTCGATGACAGGGTTGATACAACGGTGAACCCAGTCGAACACTTGGGCAGCGATAAACCAGGGGCTACAGACAATCATCAACCCGTGAATAACACGTTGTCAGCAATGTTCAATGGAACTTCTGGTCGGCAAATCACAGACAGCAGCTTCCAGAGTATAGAGGAAGTCATTGAACTAGCGAGCGACAGTAACAACACGCCGGAATTAAAACAAGTAGACGGAAGTGGTGGTATATTAAATGTTGATCCAGTACGTGGAAGTAGTGGAAAATTGAAGGATGTTTTGGAAGGTGGAGAAGTGAGTACACCGGAAACGTATAATCGGGAACTTCAGGTATCCAAACATGAAATTGTGGCACCTGAACATGGAAGAAATTCTGTCATTAGTTTACTGTCAGATATTTCACTCTCCGAGAATAAATCGGACGAGGAAATTGGCAAAACAGACAGAGAATCCAACTCGAATATTGATTCTAAGTCGAACATAAGCCATGTTGTAATTAAGCCAGATACTGAAAAGTGCAATGGAGACAATGAATGAAAAGGAAAAAGTCACCACAGGAAGTCAATGTTACAAAACTTCCCCCTGAATCCAATCTACGGGACACGGAAAGTGAATCATCGGGCAAAAAGTCACCACAGGAAGTAAATGTTACAAAACTTCCCCAGCGTCAGGTGTAGACAATGAATTAAGCTTTACCTGGTTGGAAAGTGAATTATCAGGCAAAAAGTCACCACAGGAAGTCAATGTTACAAAACTTCCCTCTGTACCCAATCTACGGGATATGGAAAGTGAATCATCAGGCAAAAAGTCACCACAGGAAGTCCATTTGACAAAACTTCCCTCTGAATCCAATCTACAGGATAAAGAAGATGGATTTTATTCCCTCGATAACCACAGGAATAATGCGGACTTAGGAAACATAAGTGGATCTGTTGTCAAGGAGAATACTATTGATATTGATAGTACCTCTACCACTGTGCAGACTCCAACGGCAATGTCGGATGGAAACTCCGATTTAAGTTCGCTAACATCGGAAAATGATTTTAAGACCGCAAAACCCGATATTATGAAAGACACTGATATGAGTTGGCTAACGGGTGAAAAAGATGCCGAGAGACCTGATCCGGTAACACTATTACCGTCCAAATCCCATCAAGATGGCGATTACAGTTGGCTAAAACCTGACAGGTACATAGATAAACAGGCATCCCAACTGAACCATAACAAACAAAAGCCAAGTGAAACGGTAGTCAAAGAGGCCGTTAGTGTAAACTGGCTTAAAAGTGACAAGGAAATGAAGAATGAACAGGCGTCCGGAATCGCCAACACATCCTCAGATCCGATTGAAGCAAAGTTGACGTCCGGAATCGCCAACACATCCTCAGATCCGATTGAAGCAAAGATGACGTCCGGAATCGCCAACACATCCTCAGATCCGATTGAAGCAAAGATGGCGTCCGGAATCGCCAACATGAGTTGGTTTACGAGCGATCAGGATCATGTTGAAGCCGGATCTATATCCGATATTTCTCAAACGTCATCTCGAGGTGCAACCCTTATGCTTCAATCAACTGAAGCAATAAAGAAACACGACCTTGATTGGTTTCACGAAAAAGAAAAGGGAGAAACGACATTAGCTCATCGAAGTGAATGTTCACCTGGAACGTCTCCCAATGGGAGGATGTCGACACCAAAAGATACTGATACTTACAGAAGGCAATACAATGTTACACGATCGGAGTCTGTGAACAATGAAGGCGATATCCTTAAAAAGGACGGCACGCCCAGTGGCTTCCGAGGAGAGCCAAAATATCTTACACAAATGAAAGATCTTAACTTCGAATTCATGGCCACAGACACGGCAGAAGAAAAGGTTCCAACCCCAGCGCTCACTGGCAGTAGAACATCTGTTAATCTATTGTCGCCTTCAGTAAATAGTCAAGTTGTTGAACTTTCTGTGGATGATAAAAAAGAAAATGATACGAAGAAGCCATGGTCAAACAAAACCAAAACTCTTGCTAAGAAAAACGTCGTCGATTCCAGCGAGGTGGGCGATGCTATACATTCTGCTATCACACTTTTCCATCACGAGAAAGTCACGCCAGACGTCGATTCAAACAAAACCACTGTTAAACAAAAAAGGAATCCTGCGCGTAAGAATGGTTCTCAACAAACCAACATTAGAAAGAAATCTACAAAGAAGGCAACCAAAGATGTTAATTCTGAATCTGAGATAAAGGAGAAAAAAGTACCTAGTGAGCAAAATGCCCCAGTTGGTAAGAGCAAGAAGTCGCAGAAAGTCTCGTCGGAAGATACTGGATCATTCAACAAACGCAAACCAAAAAAGAAGAAGCTCCAAAACGGAACGGAAACACGAGGAAAGAAAGCAACAGACAACAATGTCAACAGCAGCGAGGCTGCTGGCTCCCAGCAATCCGAGGAGAGATCGGCTAGTTCTGGTGCACAAACCAGCACCATGGCGTCATCCGACACTACCATCAAGGTTAACGATGTGTCAAGCTATTCATTGGCTTATGAAGATGATTTCGAGGAGGACACCAGGAGTATCAAATCTGTGACAAGTTCAAACGCTGGGTTTAATCCGAATTCGCAAGGAAAAGATAAACACACTATGGCTTATTCTAGCACTCCATACGGAGGAATCTATGCAGCTTACGCAAGGCAACCAAAACAGTCCACTAGGAATGAGAATGTGTCTGTAAAATTCCCTAAAATAAATTCATTAAACCCAGTACAGCTCACATCTGGTCAGAGCAGTTTCTCCGAGCAGTCTTTCTCTGCCGCAGCAAAACGAAAAAGAAAATCCAAAAAGAAAGGCATCTACACCGAGGATTCGTACGAGTTCAAAGCGTCAACGGAGTCCAACAACAAACCGGAAATCATTTTTCACAAAAACGGAAGGGTACCAATGTCATTGAAAGCCGAAGCTGTATACCGAAATGGAAAACTAGAAATTGCGGTAGTTGACGACCGAAGCGCATTATCGGAGAGTGCCAATATGGATGTGAAAATTACAGTTTTACATAAACACTTCAATGAATTCGCCAGGAACCGCCCCAGGAAGTTACCAAAGCTAAATTTTGCTACAAATCGGGACATCCTTAATCATAGGGCTGCTTATCCCCCCTTTAATACTCACACCGACCAACAGGCGTCCGACCGGTTTAAACAGACTTTCGGCACGTAATTATAAGTTGTCTAGTAGACACGGGGGTCGGTATGAATCAATAGTAAGGGTAGTAAGGTACATATTACACAAGACAGTGGATAGTTACATATTATTTGTCTTGTCTTTTGCTCATTAAAGTCGAAATACTGAATGATGATTTTGAAATATTGAATGATGATTTTGAAATACTGAATGATGATTTTGAAATACTGAATGCTGATTTTGAAATACTGAATGATGCTTTTGAAATCCTAAAACAAACACGGAATAAGAAGAAATATAAGTAAATTTCATCTGAATGTCATTGTCAAAAACTTTTAAATTCAAGAAGGATACTTCAGGAAAAATGTATGGGTTGGTTTGGAATAAACTCGTAAATAGTTCCCGATTTCTATGTTTGATGAGATTGATTACAAGGAGTAATTTCACGGGGGAAGACGTGTCTTGTAGCATTTTATGTGCTTTTTGTGGGTGTATTATTTATTGATGTCGCGTGATAGCGCCTTACACACATCGAACTATGTAGAAGGAACTGAACCCTTGCCAAGAAAGTTTTGATGACCATGTGTTGTGGTGTAGTGTCGATGGTAACCTGTACAACATCTAGTCCCTGTTAGGGACATGTTTTCTCTTACATAATTGTGGCAGGTCTCTGTTCAGTTTTCTCATTTTGGATATATATTTGTCTTTGTTCAAATTTTAGAATAGAATATTCTGGATAGGCAACATAATGTTTATCGAGGGAAAATAACACACGAAAGTTTCAGATTCACTTTCACAATGTTAAAGCATTTTCCAAAATAGTAGCATATCGTATGTGTCGAAATTCTGAATATGTTGGATGTTTTCTCATTTACCATATTTTTCACAAATACGATTGATTGATCACTGTTACTTTCTTAAAAAGAAAATGTTTTCCTAGAAGGTTGAGTCCCGATATCTACAAAATTACATCAATCACAGGACAGAATGATGCCTTGCGTGATTTAAATATTATATATATATTTCAATGGATATTTTTACCGTGTTTTTGAAACGGGGAAAAAACAGATAAATAAATATCAGAGAAACTTCAATGTTAACTTATATGTTTTTGCTGTAAAGATGGCAATTAGTACAATCACTTGGAAAAGACGTATTTAGGACCGAATACGAAGTTTTATTGTTCATTTTACCACAAATCACTGACACAACCTTGTACAATCTGCAATTCACCAGTGCAACCTTAAATCACACTAAACACGATTAGAAGCAAGTACTTCAGGTGTACAACTATCGTACTCAGGATATTACACATAATAACAAGGAGAGAAAATGCAGGCGCAATATAATGCATTAAGATACGTGGCTTGGAATATAAAGTACACTGTTACAACATTACACTGTATAACAATTAGGTGTATGGCTAAATATGGAGGGACACACTCTAAACACATCATTTTTTTTCTAGTGATTGATAAATCGTGAAGACTTTTAAATTGGTGTTTAAATAAATTTGAAAACATCAGTTGTATTTTGTGTGACTGGGATGAGTATAATTATACTATCATGTTAAAAATAAATCTCTTTTAGACATTCACATTATAATTTCATCTTACTTAAATCCCAGAACAACATAATGTACAGTTAATGTTTAAGAGGTACAAGCACGTTCATGTTTCTACAGTTAAATGCAAATTACACGAAATCTCTATACATAAAATAGGTTGTCCAGTAAGTCGTTTCTGTTTAATTTTCACAAGCTTCTTGTCATCATCTGGCACCAGGCAAGATTCGGAGTAGTTTGGGATCATATATGATTAGGTAGCAGTAAACAGTTAATTTGCATTTTTCCTGAAATTATTTGTCATGTTTCAGATATACAGGTATAGCAGATTGGTTATGAAAAATACATCATTACATGTATATATATTTATAAACTACATAACAATTACATTAACAGTAGAGAGATGAAATTTGAGTAAAAAAATTCCTCTGATTTCTGACATTTGATTGTCATGGTTACCTACTGAAAAAATGCTAAAAATGCAAAAATACTGCTAATTCCAACCTAACACTACAACTTTCTAGAAGAAATTTAATTCTAAACACCTAGGTAGCAGTACACAGTTTCTCGGTGTGGCCGTGGGTGATTTTTTTTGTTCTTTAGATTACCCCATTATAAAGGTTTTGAACAAAATTGAAAAAATAAATCCTTGCTAAAATTGGTCCAGTCATGTTAATTGGACAATATCGGGTTTCTTTTTTTTTCAGGATAATATTTTAGCTTTGTGTCTACGCACCAAAAACTAACTTTACAGGAAGTGAAATTTTCATAGTGTTTACATGTGGTCATGTTATGAAGAATTTTCGAGTTGGAATTTGCTGAAATGTAAGTACTTTGTTACTAAGACAGTGTTGTTGATTGTAAGATAGGTGTTTAGAATTAAATTTCTCCTATAAAGTTGTAGCGTTGGGTTGGAATTAGCAGTATTTTTTGCATTTTTAGCATTTTTTCAGTAGGTAACCATGACAATCAAATGTCAGAAATCAGAGGAATTTTTTTTTTACTCAAATTTCATCTCTCTACTGTTAATGTAATTGTTATGCAGTTTATAAATATATATACATGTAATGATGTATTTTTCATAACCAATCTGCTATACCTGTATATCTGAAACATGACAAATAATTTCAGGAAAAATGCAAATTAACTGTTTACTGCTACCCTATCTTACGGTATGAATTAATAGTAAGGGTAGTAAGGTACATATTACAAAGTAGTTACATTTCAGCAAATTCCAACTCGAAAATTCTTCATAACATGACCACATGTAAACACTATGAAAATTTCACTTCCTGTAAAGTTAGTTTTTGGTGCGTAGACACAGATTCGAGACTGCCCAAATAGTAATCTCCAACACAAAGCTAAAATATTATCCTGAAAAAAATGAAACCCGACATCGTCCACTTTAACATGACAGGACCAATTTTAGCAAGGATTTTTTTTTTCATTTTTAATTAAAACCTTTATAATGGGGTAATCTAATGAGCAAAAAAATCACCCACGGCCACACCGAGAAACTGTGTACTGCTACCTTGGCATAAGTTTGGTATATCAATTCGACAGTTGACAATGCATGTCGCATTTAAAGCCCGCCATTATCAGATCGTGGGCTGTTAAAATCGCTCTTTGTCCGCCGTCGTTTCGTTGGGTCATTTTTTGAGTCTTTGCTTTCAATTTTGCAAGGGGAAACCGGATGGTTGTTCTCAAATTTCAAATGCAGGTTTCACTTGGTCCCTAGAGTGGTGGCGCATATAATTTGTTTTACAGACAGGTCAGAAAATTAAAATTTAAGTGACCTCTCACCCATGTTGAACATATTTAGTGTACAGAGTAAATAAAATGATTGAAGAGTAAAGAAGGAACAAGATCAAGCAAATACATACCTGATAAAAATTATACAATGATGGACAACAAGGTCCCTCTGGAGTCTCTTGTTAAAACAATTTTTTATATGCTTCACTATCTGTATATCTGATATCATAGCGTTTATGTTATATCTGATATGTACGAAATTTTGTATACATTACACGAAATGTCTTTAATCATCGACGATACCTGCAACTTCTAATGTTTCAAATATCTTAACAAGTAATGAAATGGGTTACACAGGGGGTTTAGCGAGCTTTGAAAAATAAAACGAAAGTGAAAAATACCTTCTACAACAACTATGAATTTGTAAGACCTATTTCTACCACAATAGCTAATCCGACCTTTTCTGCAGCTATGTATCTTTGGGTATGACCTTTAGAAAAATGCCGCTGATTAATATGCATAAAGATGTGGAAATAGTAAGATTTATTACAAATTATAACTAGTTTATAAAAACAATCCCGAGTTTATTTCGTGAAGTTGATGTGAAAGCATCAAGCAATACTTCAAGTTTCTTTTGTGATTTAAACACGCTATAAAAATTCACGTTTCTGTGTTAATGCTCTATCCAATGTCTAACGGATATCTAACCAATTCACCGTAAGTCCTATTATAAACTTTAGTGAAATTTAATCTATTATTTTTACTTTAATGCGGATGAATTACCCTTTATAAAAAATCATTTCTGTCAAATATTTGTATGATAGCAATATCTGTATTACCGGAAACGTCTAAGACTCATGGGGAGGGTTGAGAACAACGTTAGTTAACCGTCTAGTCAAAGTGAAGAAAAACCTCATACTATGGGTATTCATAGATACTGCGCGGTATTGAGATCAATAGATCGATTGGTGAGAAATTGGTTGACATCAATAATACTCATTAATTCATAAATAGCTGTAAAATAGATTATGTTGATATAAGAAAACCATACATGATCACCCACATAATCGCTCTGCGAGTGATCATCAGCTTCCTAACGGTTGCACAAACGCAAAGTTTCGATAAATATTTCATGAAATGCGTGAATAAGACAGACAGACATGTTATCATGGATAAGCTTCAATCACAGCAACCATGTATACAGACAGTCCTTGTTTTGTCGGTAGTCGTTTTTACGTCAGGTCACGCAATATAGATGTCGACACCATTCAAGTGAATAGCTGTTGGATGGTTACAAATCACTGAGGAATAGTCATGTGTGTTAGGTTTTCATCCTCCGCACCACCTTCAAACCCCACTTACCACCGTTCTGATTTAAATACACTGACTGAAGATACGGGTTTCCAAATATAATCAGACTGTCCGTCTGTCGGCCTTTCTGTCTTGTCAATCAGTTTTTGGCTTCGGCACAATATCTCAAGTTATGAAAAGTCAACTGTAATCAAAATTTACCCAATTGAAGTAAATGTTTGCACGGGGTGATTTTCGGGTCTTTATGCTGAAGGTCAAGGTCACTGTTTATAATACAAACAGTTTCAACAAGAAACATTCAGTTCATTTTTGATAAATTAACCTCGAACTTTTTCCATTTCTTCTTCGCAAGAAAGGCTTAGCTCTCAAACGCTTTTCATATTCAGAGGTCAAAGGTCAATGTCACAAATATCATAAATAGAAATGGGAACATACAACAAAAATCATGAATTAATGTTACTGGAAAATATTTACTGATAACATCACGAAGAACAATTAGACGAAATAGAATGAGGCCATCAGATCAAAGATGAAGGTTAACTATGAAATTTGAACAAGAAATCAGTATCAATGTAACATTTAGGTTTAATGTCTGATAAAATGCGGGACCTTTCTTTACATGTTTCAGCACTGTAGTAGTACGGGAGGTTTAGTCCTATTTCCCTCAGCCTTCCCAGTTACCTTACTTCCGGTCCATCTTAATTACATTTTACATCCGTGAATGTCCCTTTCTTGGTAGCTTCAACTTCCGTCGAAGTATCATTGAACTTCCGCCCAAAGTAATATAAAATTTACTCAAAATGATATTGATCTTCTTTCCGATTGATTTTGAACATCTCAAACTAATATTGAGCTTCGCTCAAAGTAATTTTATTGATTTTCTCACGGAGTAATAGTGAAATACATACGGGGTTTATCAAAGTAATTTTGAATTTCCCTTGCAGTGATTTTAAAATTCCCACTTCAATATTGACTTTCCCTAAGAATAATATTTATCTTCCCTCGGATTGTCGATTTCTTTTCTCGTATATGATAGTAACACCGTCTTCGTTCTCTTAGAGTAACGCTGACATTTTCCTTTTACAGTTAAGTCAACAGTCAGAAACGGCGGTTTCTAGATATGTACTTTAGTGGCACATACCTGGTACACTACCTTTTACCGAAATGAATTTTTCTTTATTTTGCATTAAAGTGGTGTACTTATTTGGTTGTTGTTTTTCGGTATAAAGTCATTAATAGAAACAAGATATTTCCACGTGAGTTATTTTCATTTATATTTATCGGAAATAACCTGAAACACGGAAGGGATTTATAATAAGTGACGTAAGACCACAATTTTATGTTACCTGTCACTTAACTGGTTATTGTTACATGAGGTGTGTGATCGACCAAACCATGAATAAAATGAATATTTTGAAGGACCTTTCTTTATTCTTTTTTTAATCGTGCTGACTTGTACGGGTTTGTAACAACGTATTCTAGTCCCGACACATGCTAGTCTTTAGATTTTGTTATTTTTCAAAGTATAAAGCAGTTCCGAGATCTTTTGTACTTTACAAAAGACCAACACGTCTATTTTCTAACAAACACTGAATTTGCCAGACCAGACAAGCCGATCGATACACTATTACACAGTTGGTATGGCATTAATAGAAATTAAAGAACATCGTCGATTTTGATAATAAACGCATGTAAAAGCTTGCAGACGCCACATAGTACATGGCGAGGATATAAAGCAGGACATTCGATCAGATAGGGGTGTTACGTTACCAAATCCGATACACACCTTTGCATTTGTACCTGTATACAAGTTGCTAATGAATTGTATTTATCGCAATAAAACACAAGTAATATATCTAGGGTGTATATATCACGGGAACAATAGACACTGTGGTCGTCCACCATTTGGCGAATACACACAATATTAAATAGATGTCGGGGCGTCAAACACAGGCCCACGTAAATACTACTGTTTACATTATAACGAGTATCAATTAAGGGGTTTAAGTCGACAAAGCGACGATAAGAACTACACAAGGACTTTAATCAAACGAAATTCCTATGTAACGTATATATAAAACAGATCTATGACTTTTGGCGATACCTATTGGCTGTTTAGGGTACTTGAACCTCAGCATACTTTAAATATACACATGTGTATTCACGATACGAAGAAACACAATGGAATGGACGGTCGCATTCTTTGTGAGCACCCAGTTGAGAAACGAACTGTGAATCAGTGCCTTAAATCTGTGCTTAAGTTATTACCGTAAATCGACATACGAAGGCGGATGTAGACAGGTAAACAAGGACACGTTAATGTCTTTAGAGCATCCTAGCTGATGGCGTTCCTTTGTCCAAGTCGGGTGGGCAGGAAAACCAAAGTGAGAACACCCAGAAAGAAAGGTAATTAAATTAATTACATTGATAGTATAAAAACCGCGTATGGAAGTATATCACAGAAAATATATAATATAAGTACACATATTTACAATTAGGGAACTATTGTTAAAATTTTATTAAGTAAGAGGTACATGTTACATGTGATATTAAATAACTTACTTGTCATTGAGAAATGTTGATTTTGAAAGTTCTTGAAATATCTCAATGAGCACAGAGATATTCGGACTTTTAAACATCGATTTTTGTATTACTGAAAACGCGGGTACTTTAGGGGTATACCATTTTAATTAATATATGACTATTACATGAAATTGTAACTTGGCTTCTATACCATCACGAGAAGCCACAAGTTGATTCTAAAACATTTCGCCGCAGTTACCTAAAATTGACAATTTTATTGTATCGAATCCTTGCAGACATTGAGATCAGAACATAAGCCATGCGTTTTCTTCCATCAGCGCTTCAGTTGTATACTTCTTAAAGGCTAATGATTATTTTTAAGGAGGGTATACACCCTGAAGATCTGTTTAGTCTCATATGCCTTTTGCATACCTCGTGGCTCAGGTTGAGATGTTTTAATAGATCAAACATTAGGTAGAGGGTGTGTATCAACTTAGAATTTTTATTTATAAAGATATTCTAGAGGTCACTTTTCCGCCTGGATGGGCACACACTATCATCCCTATGATGTGACTATAGACATTAAATACTATCTCTCAATCTACTACATACCGGCGGTCCTCTTACCCCAGTCATCATCCATATAGGCCACACGGATGTTTAGTTGTGCTGGACTCTTATGTCATCCGCTACCAAAGTAGGGGGCTTTATGACTATGTCACCCGCTACCAAATAGGGGGGCTTTATGACTATGTCACCCGCTACCAAAGTGGGAAAGTCTTATGACTATGTCACCCGCTACCAATGTGGAGGAGTCTTATGACTATGTCATCCGCTACCAAAGTAGGAGAGTCTTATGACTATGTCATCCGCTACCAATGTGGAGGAGTCTTATGACTATGTCATCCGCTACCAAAGTAGGAGAGTCTTATGACTATGTCATCCGCTACCAATGTGGAGGAGTCTTATGACTATGTCATCCGCTACCAAAGTAGGAGAGTCTTATGACTATGTCATCCGCTACCAATATGGAGGAGTCTTATGACTATGTCACCCGCTACCAAAGTAGGAGAGTCTTATGACTATGTCACCGGCTACCAAAGTAGGAGAGTCTTATGACTATGTCATCCGCTACCAAAGTAGGAGAGTCTTATGACTATGTCACCGGCTACCAAAGTGGGAAAGTCTTATGACTATGTCACCGGCTACCATATTGGGAAAGTATTATGAAAAAGTCATCCACTACCAAAGTACAAAGTGGGAGTGTCTTATGATTATGTGTCAATAACAACAAAAGTAGGGGCGGTTAACATAATCCTGTTAACCACCATATAAAAAAGGGGAGTCTTATGACCAGCTACCAAACTGAGAAGCGTTATGACTTTGTCACCATACCAAACTTAGGGAGTCATAACTACCAAACTGGGGAAATATTAGGACTTTGCCATCTACTTCTAGTAAAAAAGCCTTAAGACTTTGTCAATATCACACTGAGAGCTTCTTTCACTGTTATCCGCTATCAAGCCCACTATCGTAGTGGAACGGTGAGATAGAATCTGTACCATTCATGATTTATTACTCTGGGACTTTTACAATCTCTCATACATTTGTGAACCACCACGATTGCCATACCTCAGAGCGTTGTTTCAGTGTCGTTTGAAATAAAGTTGTTATTTTCGACCACGTGTGCACGACTGGAGATAAGTCCTTCTCTCTTTCCCTGTCGACCAGCACATGTCATGCTGCTCTAATGTTCTTTTGAAACGCAATCGTTGATGATAAGCGTGAAGTTGGCCAATCGAGAAAGGGAGATAATAATTGATTTTTGGTGAATTCAATCAAGTTATCCCCCGCCTTTTTAAGTTGCAGATTAAAAGTATTCTCTAGGCACAAAACCTTAAAATATTAACACAATTTTATAACACCTTCAGGTTAGATACAGTACACCCAAATAATGAATTTGGCAGTTTACACATAATTGTTAAAATAGTCCAAATGTTTTAAAATGTATTTTGGAGAGAACTTCTTCATGCTTAAATCTCCAAAACGTAGCTAATATATGCCCGTCTAATGGTGACTTAATTGTTGTTTCAGATAAGCCTTTTGCTGGTCTTCCTGGCAGGATAACAGGTAGTGACAGCACCGACACCATACAGCGTGTGGGGCTTGAGAAAGAGAGCGGTCTATCACCGAAGTCAAAAGTCAGGGTTATTCTCGACTTCGAACCGTGTGTTGATGAGGAGGTGGCAGTAAAACGCGGGGAAGAAGTGTATCTCTTATATAAAGAAAATGACTGGGGATACGTCATTAAACGAAACGGCGAGGAGGGATTCATTCCGTATAGTTACTGTACAAGGTTGTTCGGTCCAGAATCACTATCGTCAGACATGTTAAATAGGAACACCAAATATGGTACCTTGTATAACGAAGATGTTTTAGGAAAAGATTGTTTTTTCACAGATGAGTGGTCACCGGTGTCTTCTAAACCGGATTCTGTGCCGGATCGAAGAGACCCAACTACCCATAAGGGAATAATCACACGCGAGGAGATGATACGGATATTACAGCCCCCGCCTCCCGTTGTAGAGGAGGATAAACCGGATGTCAGACCTTTCCGGAAGACGTCACATGGCCAGTTCATTGCGCTTTTCGACTTCTCGGCACTAGACGAGAACGACACGAATGTGGAGCGTGCGGAGTTGGTGGATGTTCTGAATATCGAGGACCCGGATTGGTCATGGATCCGTCACTGCGACGGCCGCGAAGGGTTCGTGCCGAAGTCCTACATTTGCCCCGTTGAACCTCTTAAGGCGATAGGTACGTATTTAAGAAGGTTGTACTAAGGGAGACTTCCCTGTAACACTGATCTTCATGGTAAATGTTAATTAGAAAATGTAATGGCTACGCAATATTTTACTCCCTGTAAAAGCATCGCGCATAGTAAGTGTTGATGCCAATGTCAGGAAAGAAAAAAATCTGGTAAAATCATATATATATTATGGCGTCCAAGACAAATTAGTGTCGATGACGATTTCGTGTAATCTGAAAGTATCACTATACATCCAGATTGATCTATTTTAGAGAAGGCAGTCAATGGCGGACACAGTCGTCAAAGTAGCGCGACTGGGCGCTCATCTGCGTCTTCCTCTATACTGGGACCAAAAAACCATCACAGGGCGTCTAACAACACGCGAACAGGACATCCATACTTATCGCAACCTGCTCTCAATGTAACGACAAACACAAAGCGATCGTTAAACGATGCGTCTTTTAAACTTTCAATGACCTACGCTAGCAGCGACGCAGTGAACAAACATCAGGACATGTCTAACATTGGTCATGGTACACTTAGTAACTTTCATGCATTCAATGAGTCAACGTCTACACTTCCATCCCCAACATCGCAGGTGATCACCATTCGTCCACCGACTCGAGCCTTCAGCCAGACAATCACACAGAACGATCAACATGAGGCAGGTCTGTCGACCACATTTAAACCCCTACAATGCGCCTCAGATAGTGACTTTGATGATCCTGCATGCGCTTCGTCTTTGCCAACAACTCCGAGATATGAAACTAGTAACCATTCACAAACTGACTCAATGAAAGGTAGTCAAACGGATAGGGTCGTTTCTGTGCCATCAAAACACTATAGTAACGAGACCACGCATTTGTCAAATAAATCAACTGACAAAGAAATTTCACTTAACCAACAGGTGTCTACCGCAACAAATTCAGTGATAAATAAAACGGAGTCAAATAACATATATGCAAATGTACCGCTACAGTCAACGCAACCAGACGACGAAAGAGCGCACGATTCTAAAGCGAATGACAACGTAATCGAATGTGTGATACTCTACGACTACACAGCGCGCTCTCAAGATGACCTTACCGTCCGACGCGGGGAAAACGTCTACGACGACGGTCGGAATCGCGGTAATGCCCATTGGCTGTGGGTGTTTTCACCCCGAGCCAAGAGTTTTGGCTACGTGCCAAGGCAATATGTCAAGCAAGTAGTCCAGACATCGTTATAGTTCGTGAACAGAACTTTTAAGACATTGCAACGTTCAGAAATTGTGCGGAAAAGAAGATAATACACATTACATATTACGAATCTTGTCAAATTGTGGAGGTAAGCTCAGTATTTTAACAGCATATTTTGTCAAAGACTCAAAAACTCAAATTTCTGAAGTAATTATGGATAAGTCACAAACCCATATAGAGGACATGTTTGTGTGTTAGAGGACGAGTTTATAGCAAGATATGTGTAGTGTGTGGGCTGGGTTATGTTAAGATTTGTGTTTGAGGACAGGGTTATGTTAAGATTTGTGTGTTAGAGGTAGAGTTTAACTTAAAGACAATGTGCAAGTGTGGGGATATGTTGATTTTTATGTTGCCCGAGAACATTTTTAGTTAATTTTGGGGTTGTCTGGTCTAAGGGCAGACTACTGTTCATGCTTTTAAGGTCAGAGGTTGGGTTTTTGTTAATGTTAGTGAGGTCTGAAGGCAGGGTTTATGTTATTATGCATTTGGTCAAAGGGCAGGTTTATGTCGACATGTGTGATAGAGGACAGGTTTATGTCGACATGTGTGATAGAGGGCAGGTTTATGTTGTGTGTGATAGAGGACAGGTTTATGTTGTTGTGTGTGATAGAGGGCAGGTTTATGTTGTGGGTGTGATAGAGGACAGGTTTATGTTGACATGTGTGATAGAGGGCAGGTTTATGTTGTGTGTGATAGAGGACAGGTTTATGTCGACATATGTGATAGAGGACAGGTTTATGTTAATGTGTGTGATAGAGGACAGGTTTATGTTAATGTGTGTGATAGAGGGCATGTTTATGTTGTTGTGTGTGATAGAGGGCAGGTTTATGTTGATTTGTGTGATAGAATGCAGGTTTATGTTAATGTGTGTGATAGAGGGCAGGTTTATGTTGTTGTGTGTGATAGAAGGCAGGTTTATGTTGTTGTGTGTGATAGAGGGCAGGTTTATGTTAATGTGTGTGGTAGAGGACAGGTTTATGTTGTGTATGATAGAGGACAGGTTTATGTTAATGTGATAGAGGACATGTTTATGTTGTTGTGTGTGATAGAGGGCAGGTTTATGTTGATTTGTGTGATAGAATGCAGGTTTATGTTAATGTGTGTGATAGAGAGCAGGTTTATGTTGTTGTGTGTGATAGAGGGCAGGTTTATGTTGTTGTGTGTGATAGAGGGCAGGTTTATGTTAATGTGTGTGGTAGAGGACAGGTTTATGTTGTGTATGATAGAGGACAGGTTTATGTTGATGTGTGTGAAAGTGGACAGGTTTATGTTGATGTGTGTAAAAGAGGGCAGGTTTATGTTAATGTGTTTGATAGAGGACAGGTTTATGTTAATAAGTGTGATAGAGAGCAGGTTTATGTCAATATGTGTGATAGAGGACAGGTTTATGTTAATGTATGTGATAGAAGGCAGTTTTATGTTGTGTGTGTGATAGAGGGCAGGTTTATGTTAATGTGTTTGATAGAGGACAGGTTTATGTAGACATGTGTGATAGAGGACAGGTTTATGCTAATGTGTTTGATAGAGGACAGGTGTATGCTGACGTGTGATGGAGGACAGGTTTATGTTGATTCGTGTGATAGAGGACAGGTTTATGTTAATGAGTGTGATAGAGGGCAGGTTTATGTAGACATGTGTGATAGAGGACAGGTTTATGTCGACATGTGTGATGGAGGACAGGTTTATGTTAATGTGTGCGATAGAGGACAGGTTGATGGGTTTATGATACAGGAGACTTTTTAGTTGGTTAGGAGACAGTCCAGACACACTTTTATTGGTAAGAGGATGGTTCAGACACAGAATTATTGGTAAGACAGTTTTGTCAAATGTATATTTTCATGTCTTAAAGATATATTGCTTGTTGCCATGTTTTTAATTTGTTGAATACCTTATAAGGTAGCTGCATGAACTTTGTTAAATAAACTTATAAATTTATGATGTTTTGAATTTTTCATTCACTCACATAACCTTGTACAACATATGTATATATATATATGGTTACTTTAAGAAGCGATATGGCTTCTGGAGGCATATCCTTATGGTAATCAGTTGTCTGATGTTGTTCTGGAGCTCTTTATTGTCATGGTTATGGCCAGACACTTTTGTTCATGTAATATTGGCAAAATTTAAACATACTACTGTTAATGTTTAGCAATAGGCTTTGCATGTGTGGGAGTGTTCATCATAAACATCAGAAGTGTGTTCCTCTGCTCTGTATATATCCATGTGGCAATTTTGACAATGTTTGAAGCAACAGAGTAAAAATAATCAGGCGTGGGTGTATTCCATGGACAGGGAACTCTCGGAAAAAAATGTGGAAAAGAAAAAAAATGTTGAGCCTCACTCTACATGGCCAAACTCTTACACTCTAGTTTTTGTAAGTTTCTATCAGTGTTCTACTAGCAGTAACTACTACCTTCAAAACTGTGGCTCTTACACTCTGGTTTTTGAGATTTTTCTGTCCATTACACACACTCATTAAGGTTCTATTACTGTTCTTCTAGCAGTAACTACTACTTTTAAAACCAATCTCCACTATTACTGGACGCTGATGCCAGGCCAATAATATTAATAACAATACCCCAATTTTGTGTAGGTAAGTTAAGCACACTTAATGATGGACAATAAATTAAACAATTCATAAGTGGTATATGCTAAATTAAACATATGTATATAAAAATACACTTTGTAAGGTGTAAACAATCCATTTTATTTCATTTCAATGTAATTTCAAATTGAACCTGCAAGAGTTATCTTTCTTGTTTCCAAATTTGACCATGATATACAAATATGATTTCGATTTCCCTGATATCATTTCTGAAATAAACATAAAATGGAAAATTGCTTCTCTAACAACGGTAATGGTTTTGTGATATGTTGTATTTCTGCCAGTATCATCCTTAATTTTACTGTAAAATACACTTTTACTCACACAACTCATGAATATCTCAACATGTGACCTCGGTGTCACATAACTTCTAACTTGAGATTATTTTAGATAGATGACCTGATTCTTGAACACAATTCAATCTAGCCCTAGTTTTGCACGTCTCTTTTCTTCGACCTTTTTTAACACATCTTCTCTGTCAATATTAAATTTTGTCAAATCCATTTCAATTTCTTTCATTATTACGTCCTTTTCTTTGGAAAACAATACTTTTTCAGCATCCAATCTTGCCTTCAGTTCATCAAGCTTTTGTGCCTTCATTTGGAAAGCCTCTTCCCTGGCCAATCTCTTTCTGCGACCATACTTTGTCTCCTTTCGAGTATACATAGAGGGTGGCACATACTTAATTTCAAGTTTGTTCATTAGCCACAAAAATCTTTCATAATCTTCTGCACGCAATCGTCTGAGTTCCCGTTTCCTTTTTGCAATCTTTTCAACAACAAATCTCTTGGCTTGCATATCCTGTAACAGTGAAGAAAACTTTTAATGATTTTTCAATGCATTACATGAAGACTTTATGACTCTATAAAAATTATTATCTCAGAACACAAGTGACAACTATTTTCAGTCGATAATCAGTAACAACTGTTTTCAGCCAATAATCAGTAACAAGTGTTTTCAGTAGATAATCAGTAACAACTGTTTTCAGCCAATTATCAGTAACAATTGTTTCCAGGAGATAATCAGTAACAACTGTTTTCAGCAGATAATCAGTAACAACTCAGTTACAACTGTTTTCAGCCAATTATCAGTAAAAATTGTTTCCAGGTGATAATCAATGACAACTATTTTATTTTTACTGCAGATAATCAGTGACAACAAGTATTCACAAACAAACATAGTCTAACAGTAATGATATTGCTCCAAAAACACAGAGAAAGAATAAATCACAAACTTCACCCTGGGACAAGATTCCATGAAACTTTTTAAGATAAAGTTGAAACTAAAAATTAAAAGGATACAAACCCTAGGAAAGTTTTGTAAGTGGTGAATGGTAGCTCGAATCTGCAAAGTCATGTTGGCAACTGAAAGTAACAAATTGTACATCAAATAAGCCTGGTCATCAACTGTTCCTCTATGAATACCTTAACTTTTCAATCTCTAAATATTTAATTCATTACTGACTTCTTCAAAATCTGGAAAATTAAAAGGAAACAATGTCACTAAGTTAGTCAAGCCTGGCAGGAAGCTGATCATCTCTCCTATTTTTCCTACCATTTACCTGTATACAGGTGTTGCAACATACTTAAAACCATAATTCTTTGAAAACTTTTTCTGATAAGTATGATGTATTTTGAAATTCTGTAAAACTGACATCCCAGTTGACTAGTACATTTTTTATTTGATGAATTCTGATAGTCTGTATATGGTATATACAAGGAATGGGAGATCCAACAAAAGCCTGAAATAATGTGGTACATATCTGAGTGATAATCTTATTTTAGCAGTTATCTTCATGCTTTCTGTGCTGAAAAACACTGTACTAATTACCAATTCTTTATTTTGGATGCACTAGCTTAATATTGCACTAATTTGTCAAAACATTCTAATGCATGAAAATTTCATTGTGCCAAAATTCAGCTGATAGAATCCAATAGCTCACCAATCATCTCTCGTCGATGTTCCACACCACAGACTTTACGTATCGTATCCTTCATTGCAAATATTCTATGAAACCTCTTCTGTAGCTGTAATGAAGGCAATAACAACATAACACTATAGCACAAACAAAGATATCAAGCAGGTACTTTGGTACATAATATTACCTTAAAAACCTTGGCTACAGAACATCACACTCACTGAAACACAGACAGCATACAAGATGCCAAGATGCCTTAACATCTGAGATAAGCAATACTGAATATATATTTCAAATATTTTTTTCAGCTGTTTCATTTGGTAAATTGAGCATTACTTTTTGGTTAGAAAACATCTTTAAAGTATATATCAAGTATGTTGCACAGTGATATTCATTATATTTCATTATGTTTTCATGTTAGATGGTACAATATCATATTTATAAGTCTTAATTTTACAATAAATCTAGTATAATTCCTCTTTATTTCAAACCTGTTTTATGTTTTAAAAGGTGATTAATTAATTCAACAATGATATAATAATTTGGTTTTGATAGTAAAATTGACATTTTTCAGACATCATTGACAGAGCTCTGTCAAAAAAAAATAAATATAACATCAGCAGGCCTAACTAATAAAGGAGTTTAAATATGATCAGTTTTGAGACACTTTGTCATTAATTTTCATGTAACCAAAATGTCTTTCTAGGTACTCCTGTTTTTTTTTTCTTTCAAGATAAGATAAGTCCACTGAAGGCTCAGTAACATTATGAGAATAAAGTAGGGTAAGATAATAAGCACATGGAGGATGGGGTTAGATAATTAGCTACTGAAGTTTGGTTCAACATTGAGGAAATTCAAAGCCCTAAAAGAATCAGATGCCATCGCATTATGGCTGATCATTAAAGATAAAGATTTCTTAGGTTGTAGAAGCCAGTTGAAGTACTCACCCTGTCAGCAAACTCAACAGAGCATAGCTTCTGAACAACTTCAGGTGCACTGGAAACAAAAGCATTAATCTCTGAATAAACTATTTCTAACATCAAAAAAAAGGTTTGACCTTTTTACATGTTCCATCAGCACTGTTTTTTGCTGTTTTCATGAAACACACATAGGAACAAGTTGGAAAGAAAATCCAAATGTTCATACATTGTGATATTAAAGCAAAAGTTGCTAAATCTTTTCCATCACTCTGAATTAGACTCAATCACATGTATTATCATTACACGTTTTTTGTTTCCTAATTTGGGTTTTGTTAACAGTTTCATATTTTCTATGAACAACTGTATTTGACGATCAATTAGTGGTATAGGCATATCATTTATGCTTACTCCTTATATTTGAGGATTTCAATTTTGCACCTCTGAGGACAGAATAAAATGCAACAAAAATAAATTACTTGAAAGCAAACTTTAACTTAAAAACTTTTATGAATTATGTGGAAAATATCTCCAATGTGCTTGGATCATTTAATAAAACTGCAGAAATTTGAACCATCACAATATACAACTGTAGAAAGTAGATTTCCGGTTTTACTTGATTAATATACTGTTTATGATGAAAGTTGAAATTGTGCCTTGTATTAGAGCCTTGTTAAGTCATATTGATCATTGCAGACATCTATTGTTCTGATTAGCTAGTTTGTTATGGTTGTTGTGTTGTGCAGTGTAGTAGTTAGTTGGTGAGAGTTCTTCTGATGACAGTCAGACATGTTGAAAGACTGGACATGACAGTATGAATAATGAAGTCTTATGTATAAAATTTCTAACTTCACTATTTCTCCTATTTTAGTGTAATAGTAGAACATGTATTTATTAAATTCTAATTATTTGTATTTACAGTTAGCTAGAGCTATCGCCAAAAGTTTATCAGTTCATATCATGTTAGTTAAGACAAGTCAGTGTTAAAGGCACCTTTGTGATATATAAAAATGAATTTCTCAGTATTTAATTACAATTTCATGTAAAGAAAGACACCTGAGAATACTTTTTTTTTGCTAATAAGATATATACATGAACACACTTTGAAAAAGGAGCTTTTTTTAAATGTTGAGCTCTGATGTGGTTTATTGAAAGTACAAAATAGATGATCATTCACATAAAATTTGGTAAAGATTCCTTCAGTTTTTTTTAAAAAGAATGCTGAAATTGTGAAATGGTTGTGTCACACAACAGACAAAACAGGACATCATTCTAAGCCTAGAAAGTGTTGTCTGCACTATTCTAACTATTTGTTATCTCCCTTTGGTGATTTTCCTATCTGTAGTCACAAACTAATACATGACATACATTTTGCATCTTTGTGAATTTTTGAAGGATTCTTTTGTGGTAAGTCCAGAGAAACCATTACCCAAATTTTTATGGGCCCAGTTACTAACAGGTAGAGTGGTTTGTTAAAATTTGAGCGAGTTCCACAGGAAGAGCATGAGACCAGGACTCAAATATTTTAGTCCCAAAAACTAATGAATGCTATATTTTCCAGGTTATAAACCACATCGGTACACAAGCCGCAGAGCCAATTTTAAACAATTTTCTCTCGATTTGACCCACATATTAGCTGCACCCTTTCTTACTATATGATAACCATTCTGTTGACCAAAGTTCTTTGATATAACAGACAACGGACAGCAATTTATTAAGATCACCAGTAAAACATTTAATAATGTTTGCAAAAGTATTATACACTGACAATCTTATATTTTAATGATGTGTTTCAAAAACATAAAATAGCAATTATCAAACTTGTTTGGCTCAGGAGCCTCCAAAGATTGTGTACACAGACATAGGGCCTGATGTTACGTAGGGTTTAATTTGCAATATCTCCATCAGTGTCCGTACTGTTAAATATTAGCGAAGGCCCTTGCATGCTGACAAAACTCTTATGGTCTCATAATATTTCTTGTAAGTTACACAAAGCCATTATATCATAAACCAAGCATGGTGGTCATTCTAGAATTTGACCTATTAACTGATGACCTATCGATCCCAGGATGCAACAGGCTATTGTAAACTTCCACTATAGCTTCTAAAGCAATCACAAAAGGTCAGAAGATATTATTATACTTCATATTAAGAGGTATGATTAATTAAATGCAAAAGATGTTATTTTGATTCCTATCTAAAAATCATCCAGTATATGATTGCAAATGATGGTTCTAGACAATCTGTTTCAGTCAAAATCATATGATGGACCTGGGGTTTTTTTTGTCCACAAATAAACAGCACTGGTGTATAAACTGCACACCCGACCGACAAGGAAAGAAGCCACAGCTTATAATCTGGAAAATATGTTCGTCACAATTTGTGTAAACTTAAAAATAATAATTACTGATCTTGTATTTAGCTTTGTTATATGCTGCGTTTTCCTTACTTCAAAACAACATAAATTACATTTGCTGTGGTTTGTTCGAAGGTACACAACAAGAAACTAAACACAATATGATTAATTATTACTTACTCTTTTAGTTCTTCAACACTGTTGAACACAAAAAGCGTATCTTTAGGGTCAAGTCTGCGTAATGGAGCCAGCTCACCTGTAAACCAAAACAGACACAAACCTGGTTAAGCAATAAGATTATCACACATAGTAATAACATCCATACAGTTAGGATCACCCTCAATATCCCTAGTAAAATGACACTATAGGATTGACCACATAGGTATGACTATATACACCCTTTCCATCCTCATATACTAAAATTCAAGACATCCATGGTGCCTGCACATCTCACCATGACTTGTATATTTCAGTGATATCTGCAACATAATGTGATAATCTGATTTTATTTTTTATTGTTATTGTTAAATAGTGACTAAGGTCCTTAAATTACCTGAATAATCAAATTTGTCTATTTTTCCTCTTATAGTGCTTGGATTCCTAATTGGCTCAAATTCATCGTTCTTCTCGCACCATAACTTCCTACCAATGGTAAAGTTTCTTGCTTGTATGCCATACGGAACCTCACCTTATAGAAGATAAAATATATACATGTACATACAATTACACAGTGATGAAGTCATATCATAATGCTTAGTATTAACATTTGTTACTAAATATGAAATCCTCTGTCACTTTTCTACTCAACAAGAGATCCTTTGCCCATAGCAGCATTTTGTCTTTCTTTATATCATGCTGCAACAAAATCTGGGCACAAAGTCAAATGATTAAGCAGGACAAAACTGCTCATTTTAACAAAGTATCCAGTGGGCCTAAATTTCTCTCCTGCTCTGCAATTTACACAGAAAACTTTGTTGGTTCATAAAGTAATCTTTTGCAAACTTGGAAGCCTATTGACCAAGCATTCTACTGCACAAAAGCTATATTCCTTTAAGGGCTCCATCCCCAGATCCCTAGGGGCCAAATCAACAAAAAAGATTCCCTATCCTAATAATGTTTGGGTAAAATTCACCCAGAAATTAAGAAGGAGTAGACTTTAAAGAGCAAAGTATTACCTAACATTTTCTTTTAGGGTCCCACCCTAAGGTTCCTTGGGGTTGAATCAACTTTCTGAAGGTAAGAATTAATTGCCATTTCTAATGATGCTTCTGACAAAATTGAGAATTTAATACAATTAAGGAAGTGTGCTATTTAAAAGAATAATATTAACTAACTTGCCCTTTGGGGACCCTGCTCCCATGTCCCAAGGGGTCAAATCAACTCTCTGAATTTGAGAAATAAATTACCTACCCCAATGATGTTTCAGACCAAATTTGGTTGAAATATGCCCTGGTGTTAAGAAGAAGTATACATATTTCAAAGGCAAAGTTTATAAATGGTGCATTATGATACACAATAACAATAGGTCATCTTGACCCATTGGGTCAGACAATGAAAAAATAATAAAATGCTTCACTTAACCAAGGATCATTTTACCATGAAATAATGCTTCAAATGCTGAATTTCCCTTTAGCTGACTGTAGATTGTCTGGTTAGAGATAGAATAGTCACTAAATAGAACCCCAGCAGAGCCAGAATTTCACTACTCCTTCCTATGTGACAATGTTCAATAATTACAAGCAAAATGTTTATTTCTGTTACCTAACTTTGTGTTAAAATGACAATTTATATCAATGAATTAGATCTCCATTGACTACAGTGTATTGTCAGTGGGATCATTTAGTGTAAATGCCATAGGTGAGCATGAATTTACCTGTGTATTATTTCATACCACATTATCAGCAGTTGATAAACAATGAAGGTGATGAAGTTTGTGGTTCTTTTGCGATAAATCGGTCTGTGCCCGACCAGTTAGTATGAACGGAATTCAATGAATTATGTATTTGTTTTGGTTACAATTCATCAACAAAGCATAGTTATTGAGCAAAAAAATATTGGGGCTCCGAAACTTATGTACGGTCCTACGGAGGATACTTACTCGAGTTACTGAACACTTGCTTGTCTTCCTGTCTGTTAAACCGTGCACTTTGAAGAGTGGAAAATGACTGCGAATGCTGTGTAATACGCCACAATGGACATCTATTTGTTAAAAATTGTTTAGATTCTTTCTTTGGCGTATTTGGTCTCAATACAGTAGCTAAGCATCTTGAAAATACCTTGAAATTCATCTTTCTCAAGAACTAGCCGGCATGCATTAAAACGGAAATGCCGACATTTTAAAACGGAACCGGAAATGAGACCGTAACCTTAACAACACTGACGATTCATCCGGGTCTGTGTTTGTTGCCTGACAACAACAACTGTTGTGGACTCCATGATCAACATTGGTGTTAAAAGTAGCTGACAGTATAGAGTAACTAGACATCGCTGTGAGTAAACTTAGGCCGAAAGGCTCACAAAGAATCTTAAAGATGTCACAGGCAAAGATCATACCCAAGACTAAACCAGAAAAAGTGGTCCAGTACAGAAACAATGCTTTCACAACCAAGGCAATGAAAAAAGGATGTCAGGTAATGTATGGACTATGGTATCGTAGGACTATAGATACGATTTCGCAGCATAGAGTAGATGACATGTTATATATTGAAATTATTTGTCTGTCGATCGCAACGAAGAAGTCAGGGAATAAATATTCCCACTAGTTAGTGAACAGATATTTAATTTAATATAGAATTTACAACAATGTATTTATATTAAATGTACATGAGAGGGAAAATGACAACTACACTGTATCATACCATGTGTATGTATTTTGATGAACTTAGTGATATAAGATCTACATGTTTCATTTCTTGCTGGTTCACAAATCCTTTAACAGATGAGGGACAAGCCTAACATTAGCGTTATTACAGTACTTTCACCAGATCTTGTCACAGACGTCTCTCTTGAGAGGCTTCAAAACCAGCATACTAACTTATGCTAAATGACGTTTTTGTTTCCTGTTTTTTTCCCATTATGTCTCACACATTCTTTATATTGTCATAATCTTCACTTCTTGATAAAGGGTTGATGTACTGTATACATAACAAATTCATAGTAAGAAGTGGAGGTATTCCTAACTTTTCTGATGTTTTGCTGATTTTTTTTTTATATCAGTCAAGGCAAAATTCAATAGTATATCAAAATAATTTGGACTAGAGTTGAAGATGTCAATTCAGTGAAGCTAAAATGAATATTCACAAGTACTTTTGTTACCCATAAGTTGACATAAACTACTTTTTTCATGTCAGGCAAACTATATTCAATCTGAAAAGAAGAAGTTGGTAAAACAAGTTGGTTATAAAAGATTATAAAAATTCTCAAATTCTGCTTTCATCTATTGATACATGTATCTTTAGAATTTATATTGGCAATTTTTTAAAAATAGATATAATTCATAAGAGTTTATAATCATCCTGAATACCAATCAAAAGTGATCAAACTTCTCTTTTAAATTGCAGTAGATTTTAAATGAGCAATCAATATATTCAACTTAACATATTTTCCAAAATAATACACATCAATATATATCATATGAAACTCGAATTCATTTACTAATATAAGTTTGAATAAATTAATCAAAATCATGTTTTTGAATCTCACCATTCATGTTATTGTTGTAAGTGTTAAATTTTCAAGAGGGCAAAATCCAATGCTCAGAAAAATAAAGTACTTTACACTCTGCCATGTTCAGTTTTTATAATGAAAGTTTGTATTTGCTATTTTTAAGAAAATTGATGAGTCTTTATCAACTATGTAGTTGTTCTGTAATCTTTCTTATTCTTTTTGAAACTGACTTGAAAGATTAAAAGCAGCTGACAGATGGTAATTTTTTTGTTTTTGTCAGTTTCTCATAAAGTTAATTACAGATCTATTTCATATGGAGGTTGATCCCATGTTTTTAATATGGGCCTGTTGCCAGCAAGTGATGTTTGGGATTTTGATAAAAATTTGTTACTCTCAGATAGTACTGAAAGACATATAGGAATGTTTAATGTCAACATTTTCACGTTGTTAATAGTTTTCCACCAGGCCCTATGGGAACTGGGGGAGTCAGGATTATAGTTTTGCATCATGGCAGTCCATGGTGGGGATTCCTTTGGAATTTATCCCAATTTAGTAAATCTACCAGTCCAAAGTTTGATCAGGTATTTTTCATTTTGATTTCTTTGTACTTAATAATTAAAGCAGGTATTTCTTTCTAATTTCAGACTAATGTTGGCAGTCCTCCACTGGCAGGTGCTTTTACAGAAAGAACTAAGAAAGGTGA
The DNA here is from genome assembly GCF_031769215.1 of Ylistrum balloti. NCBI lineage: Eukaryota > Metazoa > Mollusca > Bivalvia > Pectinida > Pectinidae > Ylistrum > Ylistrum balloti. The sequence continues at coordinate 327,457 of NW_026782400.1, read as the reverse complement.
TACTTCATTTGCAAAGTTCTATAAAAGAGGAGACTTCCCAATAGCTTTGGAACATGACACAAAAGGCAATAAGATTGCATGGAAGGTAAATAATATTTACTGAGATCATATGGGAGGTAAATAATATTCACTGAGATTGTATAGGAGGTAAATAATATGCACCGAGATTGTATGAAAGGTAAATAATATGCACTGAGATTGTATGACAAATAATATGCACCGAGATGGAGCAGAAAGTAAATCCTGTTATTTGATTTTGTTTATGATAGCCTATTCAGACTAGAGTAAAAGTTGGTGTAAATTTGGAAAATGTGTACCATACAGTTATGCTTGTTAATGAAAACATATTTACTCATTTTGACGGAAAATAATCGGGAGTTGTTTAACACAAAAAAAGTCCTCAATCTTCATGGTCAGATGACCATCTTGTTTCATCATTGATAAAGAAAAAATGTTTTCACACAATTGGTGACTGTTTTTATTGTACAGTATAACTCTTTGACATCAGTTGTAAAATTTGACTCACACTTCTCTTTTTTTAGGTTGAGATTGAAAAACTTGATTACCACCATTACCTTCCCCTGTTCTTCGATGGATTATGTGAGACAGAACATCCGTACGAATTCTTCGCCAGGCAAGGAGTTCATGATATGTTGGAGCATGGAGGCACAAAGATACTGCCTGTTATTCCTCAACTTATCATTCCAATCAAAAGTAAGGGCATTAGATTTTATGTGTCTAAAGGATTTCATTCCCTAGGTATAATATTTTTCATATTTATATTTCATTGATAAATTTGTGCATCCACAATAATTAGTATAGGAACAACATGTAGAACTACAATAAGCACATTAATATTTCAGTGGAATACCTTCAGTGCAAAAAGTACTAAAATAAAATAAAAGCAAAAATATATACCTAAACAGTACAAAGATACTCATATAAATGTATACATTATGAGCAATTTCTCTAATTTGTTTTTTTTTTTTCTGTTTGCAGTGGCCTTGAATACAAGAACTCACTCTGTGGTGTGTACTACATTGAAAATTCTACAACATCTAGTGGTGTCTGCAGATATGGTCGGGGAAGCACTGGTGCCTTACTACAGACAAATCCTGCCAATCCTCAATATATTTAAGAACCACAATTGTAAGTTTTTAGTTTAGTAGATGTAATATATAAATCTAGAAGAAAGAGAAATTTGGATGACATAAACATCTCAATTAAAAGATAATAATTCAATAGTTTTGCAAAATAAACAACAAGAATTTAAAACATTTACTGTCTACATTTTGTACGATAAGATTATGGATTTGTCAGCATTTTTCAGAAATCTTGAATGGTAAATTTTAATGCTTGCAAGATAAAAAGTGCCTGTTTTCCTTACAGTGAATTCTGGGGACGGAATCGATTACAGTCAGCAGAAGAGAGAAAATGTAGGAGATCTCATCCAAGAAACATTGGAAACCTTTGAGAGACATGGTGGAGAGGATGCGTTTATTAATATCAAATACATGGTTCCAACATATGAATCGTGCATGCTGAATTAGCTGGTTTCAACTGTAGAGGCGTGAAATAAATAACTGTTATCTTATAATGGACAACATTCCAAACGTTGCAATCTTCTAACAAAGGATTTACTTGGCTTTATAAGGTTATCATGGGTATTATAACATACCAGGACCTTCCAACTTGTTTATAATGTTTAGGGAAAAGGCAAAACTTTCTAAGGCAACATACTTGGTTAGTTGGATCATTCTTGTTCTAAACCAGACAACTAGTTATTCGGATATCTGTTCGTATACTGGAAACTGTGATATAGCAGCCATTGTTTTGTTTGCCAGAGAAGTTTGTGAAAAATCTGTTATGGATGTTTCCTAAACAAGCCTTAGCCAAACTCTCACGTCAGCCTGTGGTATTATTTGTGTTTGTTATTGAACAGTAATTTATGTCCTTTTTGTTACCAATTCAGGGTTGTACAGAAACAGAACTGCATCATTAATCAGGTCATGCCACTCTGAATCCAGTCCTGTTTTATTTTGTATGTTAAAATGCATATTTGCAAGGATCTTTCTCTCAAAAGATACATGCAAATCAGCATTTTAGTACATTTTTTGACAGTGCCCAGTATGTGTTTGTAAATACTTGTTGACAGTGATCTGTCAAACTATTTTTATAACTATTTATATATAGTTTCATTGATTTGAAAGACATCAGCACATGTTGTACAGAAGTTCATATAACTTCATCCTTTTCTGCAAATCAACTGGATAGTAATGTATTTCTCTTCTTTTTGTAAATTCACAACTAAACGTTCAGCTCTCTGCCATTTATATGTCCAGACAAGATTACTAGAAACTTAGTTTTAGCTGTTTGAACAGCTCTATTTGTTGTCATATTCATGCGTTGACAGTATAATGCACAACCCAGCTCATCATAGGACATGAATGTATGATAATATGAAATACTTCTTGGTACAAATAAGCTTGCTGGTGATACAATTGATCATATTAAACATTTATAAATGCGTCTCTGGTGTTATGTATTCTAATTGTTAACTAATCTAAGGCAACACGAGGAAATTACTTCCACATCGAAGTGTATTATAACGGCAATGACAATCCAATTAAGGAAACATTAATTATTGTTCTGTCGTCACAATGACTTGATGCCAGTAACTTAAAATTATGTTGTCCAACTGTCATCTGTGTGTCCATCCTTGAGGTTTTCTTGCTCTCAACTTCTTTCATGAAGTACTGCATTGTGTGTTTGTTTGCTGACTTTGTCACGAAATGAACAGCCAGGATCCTTTTTAAGCAGTGTCTCCTTGTAGTACCCAGTGGCTCACTCACTGAACATAATACAAGAGACCTGTTGCATGCAGTCCAGAGCATGACACCTCTTAGATCTACAGCAGAGGTTACATAGGCCAATGCACTAACAGACTGAGCTGTCACAGCTGCTACCAGATGGATTATTCACATGTTTGAGAAATAGGTTGGTCCCTATGGCTATGCCTTAAACACAATTTTCTGATTGATTGGTTGTAGTTTGATAGCTTACCTGCACTTTCCAATAACCAAAGGACTGAGGGTGCTGATAATGGAACTTCAACATGCTGGAATGAAGGACTATCAAGTTTAATAAGATAATTTACCTTGACCTTCTTTGATGGTCACAAGGGTCAAATATGTTTCAATTTTATAAACAACTTCTCGTTAACCTAAATGCCCAGGGAGCTGATATTGGACCTGTAGTATACTGGATGAAGCACTACCAAGTTTATTCAAATGAATACCTTGACTCACTTTGGAGATCACAGAAGTTAGATGTATTAAAATTTTTAAACAACTCCTTAATAACAAAAAGGCTGAAAGCACTGATATTCAGCCTGTAGCGTGCTTGTGTAATGGACTATTTGATTTGTTCAAATGATTGACCTTAACTTACTTTCAAGGTCAGATTGGTCAAATGTAATAAAATATCTTAATAATTTCTCAGTAACCAAATCACTTGTGCTTATAGAGTATGTTGCATGCTGAGATGAAGTGCTGCCAAGGTTTTTTCAGATGGATGACCTTGACCCACTTTCAAGGTCACATGGACAAAAATGTGTAAAAAAAAATCCTTTTCAATAAATGGAAGGGTAGCATGCTGTGATGAGGGGGCCAAACATGTTTTTAAAAAATGGGTTGATAACTTATCAATTAGTATAAGTGTTGATCTCGGCCCCCTGAGACAGAAGGGGTGGAGCCCAATATGAGAAATAGAGAAAATTCTTTAAAATCCTACTCCTCCAGTAGGAATGATTGGATTTTGCCCAAATTTGGTCAGAAGCATCTGTGGGTGATGGGAAATCAGTTTTGTATTAACAGTCCTAGGGACAGGAGGACTGGGGCTCAATAAGGGAAATAAAACAAATTCTTTAAATTTCTACTCCTATAGAAATTATCAGATTTTGCCCAAAATTGGTCTGTAGCCTATGTTGGTGAAGGGGAATCAATTTTGTATTAATGGTGGGTCTTGGGCAAAGGGGAGGAACTCAATAAAGGTAGCCCCATTCCATAAACATGTATAGCATTGCTGGGAATTAAGAGATTAACACAATCCTGATGTAAGAATTCTCTTCACTTACTTTCAGCGTTATGTCTTTGAAACATTTGAGATACCAACACCATTACCATTTATACTAATGATGGGCATGTAGAGATAAAGACAGTCATGATGTAAGAATTGGCATTAGGTTCTGGCCATGCTCCTAGTGTCTCAGTTTCTTGGCACTATCTTTGAAATGGTTGAAGTCCCCACTGCATTACCATTTATCTAGAATTGCTTGGCATCAAGAGATAAACACATATGTAAGAAATGACCTTTGGGGGTGATACATTATTTCTGGGTCTTATTTTTTCATAATTGAAATACCAATTGAAATAACCATACCAACACCTGCTGGGCCTTATCAAAGAGGTTAAGTGAGCTTTAATTTGGAAATATTTGAAATACCCAACCTATAGGCATGTATAGTATTGCTTGGCTTTTAAGATCCAAGTGAGCAATACAGGCCCTATGGACACTTGTTTTAATGAAATATGTCAAAACAGAGTGAGATCTCTGAACAAGATTAAAATATTTTTACAAAACCTACAAATATTTTCTCTAGATGAATGGCAGTTTTACCATTTCTATTCTGCTCCAGAGGGATTCAAAACAGATTGTGTCAACCTGTATATGTTTAGTTTAAATATCGTGCTTATAATACACAGGTGTCACGTCTCTTTGCCCTACCTAATACATTTCTAATATTGTTTCTGCAATGTGACAATGTGAATACCCCAAAATTCTGGACAAAGGGTTATGTTTACATCAGGGAATAAACAAAACATCCTTGAACAGAACTTAGTACAAAAGACACAGGTGATTAGTACTGTTTAATACTAAGGCTATTAAGTTTATAACAACTACAGAATTGCATCATGATTTATAAATATTCTACCTGTAAAAGATTTTTCAGTCCTGCAAAGATGTTAGGAAAACTGAAATCACCTAAACAGAAAATTCAAATATTAAAAGGCATACATACTACAACCCAATAATTATAGAAACCATATTGGTTTAACATCAAGTATGAGTGTATATTTTGAACCATGACACAATTCAGAAGAATTCACATGTGACTTACCAGATAACAGCAAACTTGGAGTTTTGGATAAGGATTTCCATCAGCTTAAGACTAATAAACATTAAGAAATTGTACCTTCCTGATCAGATTCCATGCCACTTTCTGTTGTGTACTGTTATTTGACACTGATGCAATACACTTTCCATTTCAGATCGGTTAGTGCCATCATCATCACTGATAAATTTTAGGCTTCAATTTTCTGTGATGGAAACATTTCTGGGTGTCAATGATCTACATGTCATCTTGATTTATTGACACAGATCACCCAATTAAAGTAACATTATATCATTCATCTTCATATTTACGTGACTTTGTGTCAGTGACTTCTATGTTTAAGTGACTTTGTTTAAACTTGTCATTGATATACCTATTAAGGTTTTGGGGGGGCTAATGACCTTCCTGTTAAAGCGATTGGATGTCGATGTTAAAGTCATTAATGTCGAATTATACACATAATCTTAATAATTGTAGGAATTACACCAAATTTAGATGTGTTGATTCACCAGTTTATCAAGTTTTTGCTATAGCTATAACACATGAATTCATTCTGCTTCAGACAATGGTAAAAACATACGCTTTTTTCAGTCAAGCGTGTGAACGCTTTTGGCTAAAGTAAATCCTAAATAAGCTTTCTTGTTTTGAAACTCGGGGCTCACTTCTGAAATGGTTCAAAAATTATCCTTATAATCGCAAACAGAGAGTTGCTATCAACGGGAAGTCTCTAATTGACCCGCCGAACTTTAAGGCTGGGATTCCCCAGGGTTCGATATTAGGTCCCCTTTTGTTTTCCTTTTTATTAATGACATTTTGAAAGACATACGAGCTTATTTCTCACACCATTATTGACACACACAAGAGAAGCGCGGAAATGTTAAATTACGACCTCAGTAAAATCCATGAATGATCCGAAAATTGGTAGTTAACAGCATCTATAATCGTGTTGATAAGAATTTTCGTCCTCTTTCTTGTCGACCAAGCCTTTATATAAAATCTGGAATTCTTTAGCTGACACAATAAAAAGTTACCCGTCAATAACCAAATTGAAACATCATTTAAATGCACATGGCCACAAAATTCCTTATTTCCGTTTAGCGGCAGCAGACTGGGTCAGCCATGATTCACCATGCAAGGTTCGTGATAGAATGCAGTTCACTCAGATTTTATCCATTTCGTAGAAACCTTGTCAATAGTCCACTTGTAATCAAGAAGACAAGACCATCGAACATTTTTTTTTTATTGAATTGTCGACTTTTTTTCTGATATTCTCATCATACACACTACTCATATTTTAACCGAAATATTATCATTATCTTCGGTGACAGTGGACTTAAATAATTACAGATGATAAAAATTCGTTGCTTTTTCATGTGTTCAAATGTTCATTATTAGCTCCTAGAGTTTGCTTTTTTTGGCCCAATTCACAGTTGTTACAGTCCCCCTATATATATTTCAGCAATGACGGGCAACTTTCCTCTCTTATTCCTTCAGTATCGCACTTTTACTCTCTCTCCTTACTTCTCTGTTCTATCTCTTCACGTTTACTAATACAAGAATCTACATTTACTTTTCACTTTTCTACTCGATGTCGTATACCACTAATCCATGAGTCTGAGAAAAGGAGACGGATTTAAGTTGAAACACTTTGTTTCCGACCTATGAATGAAATACAGTTTTTATTGCACAATTGTATCATTCGACAGCTCTTTATTAATTTTGACTTAAAATTCATAGGTGTTCGCCCAAAAAATAGGGTTGCAAAGGAAGACGGGCAATGCACGTTACATAGGACTTCGGTCGGAATGTTTATTATCTCTCTGTTGTTCACAACCACAATAAGAGTTGTCTAGTGGAGAAAAGTTGTACTAAGGTAGATAACCCACGAATTCGGTATACAGTCTTGTGTGACGTCACTTCCTCACAATCACATGATAAACAATCATATGACCTGCACTTTTTATACAAAGAGGAAGAAACCTTTACACGAAACACTCCACGAAGACTAAAGGTGAGCAGATTTCAGAAGTGTCCACTTTTTTTTTGAACTAATGTCCACTTTTGTTTTGAATTATCTGCCCAATTGAGTTTAGTCAAAGTGTCAGTCACTAACTATCTATTTGGCCTCTAGTCTATTGACAATTACACAACAATTTGATTGACTGTTATGTCGGTTTTGTAACCGAAAATACTCACTTTCATGTTAATACACTTTTTAACCCTTATATCTTTTCGTTATCACTGTATTGGTGATGTTTTAATTTGTCTTATGCGTAGCTATAGATTCATGTATAAATTTTATTTGTTTTACAACAATGCCGAAACAGGCTTTCAGCTTATATTTAAATATAAATAACTCTACTTGGCCCGTTTGGTAGACCGAACATTTCTGTCTCTAAGATTCAAGGTTTGAACTGGCACTTCATCTCTATAGCTGGACACTCTAAACTAAAGGGAAATTCCAATTAGCTGAGTCTAGTAAAGCAACATGTACACCCAATTTCTACACTACCTTCTTTTCACAAAGTCTTGAACTCTTCGACCTGAAGACAACAAAAAACTAGGTTATTTAGATCCAAGAAAGTATTTCAATTTTCTACAGCTTTAACCTTTGGAGTGGTCACAGCACCAAATTTGTAACAGGAAGATAATAAAACTCCATGCACCCACAGGGAAGTTGTATATCTCTACAAAAGGGTAATTCCCACCAGCAAAGGCTATTAAGAGAATCTGTACTTTCCAATGTTAGTATCCTGATAAAAACTATAATGAGTGAAACTTCTTGAATACTGAAGAAAGAAATATGCTACTTTGCAAAACCTTCAAATAAATTATGATACAATGTCTTTTGTTGGTTAAACATGGTTCAAACAAGATACAGACTGTATTCTGTTTTTTGGCAAGGGTAAAGACAGACAAGTGGTGAATCACAAGTTATGTACAATATTTATCCTGCAATATTGATTGAAAATTTAGACTATGGCTATTTAAACTTCAGATATCCAGAGCTTAAATACAGTTTGTATTTTAAAGCTCTGACCATGTACATGTATTCCATTTATCCTGCAATGCTCACTGAAAAAACAGACTGTTCCATTTTTGTTTACCTGACATTGACATTGTGCTAAATTGTGCCTGATGAATCATTCGTGTCATTGCGTGTCAGCAAGCTTGATTACACAGAACTTTGTACTTTTTATGAAATGTCTTTAAAAGTAGACTTATATCTTATCATCTTTTTCATTAATCAAACTCATAGCTGTAGTAATACTCATCTTTCTGTACAAGTAACAGAGTTTTGTAGTAGCACTCATCTATATAAATACTTATGTCACATGTACATGATTTCATCAGCAACAGCTGATATCATGTTCCGGCTTATCAAGATTTATGGGTCATTGTCTCGTGAGTGAACAGTTTATACATCATGGTATACATCTTCTGTACCTCAAGTTTCCAATAGTACAACAAATATGTACATAAAGATGTTTTAACTGCTAATGTTGAATCAATACTTTAGGAGAAACATAGCTTAGATTTTTAAATAAATGATAATGACTATGAGATGCATCTCGTGGGAGTGTGATCCAAAACCTAAGTAAGTCACAGGCAAGCTTATTTCAAGGCATTCACATTAAAGCACACTGGATATCAAAACTTTTGGATTATGGTTGTAATTTTTTGATAATTTTTTACAGTACTGTGGCAAATACATTGAAGGAAAGCTCAATGAGCATTTGCAAGTGTATGTTGATTATGACTGTATGTCCTTTATTTCAATTGTATCCATAAATGTGTTTATATATTGATATATCTCTGATATTTCAATTGAATAGATTCTGCTCGTAATTTTGAGACTCAAAAAATAAGATTAACTATAGTTTAATGAAATTTTCTTGCAATGATACAATGTCAAGTTTTATCTTACTTGTGCTTCATTTGGTAGTACAGTTTATCATGTAAAAATATTGGTTTGTTGTTAATATTATCACCAAGATATTTTGAAATGTTATCACATGTTTGAATATTTGTGGATTTATCAATTCAGTGTAATTATACAAAACGAATCTTGAAAAGAGAATATTTCTGTGTTAATAGGAATTCACATTTACAAAGTGAAACTGAAAGTGAAATTAACCATTTCATCTCGCCACAAGTAGTGTTTTTTGTAAATCTAGCTCTCTATATCTAATTATCATATCACAGAACATATACAAAGGGATTTATATAAGTGCCAGGTTATGTATAAGTTCTTTGTAGAATTTAAGTTGTCTGGAAAGATATTGTTCTGAAAATCTAAAGAATAAGGTGTGATGTAATATTTCTCAAAAGAATAATGGAACTTACACTATACTAGGCATGTCTAAAGATTAAGGTAATGCCACATTCAGACACCTATCTTTGTTGGGATATAACTTTGTCAGTAATTATTTAGTGATTTCTTTGTTTAATTGCCTCTGGCTTATATGTAGGTGTTTGACTTGTTTTTATTCACAATCATGTGACATGTGTGTATAATACAGCAGATGTACTACATCATGTGAGTGAACCCCTGGCATGAGTCACAAGCATGTTACCTTGTGTATATATATAAAACAGTAGACTACGTCCTGTTAACACTATCGGTTTTGGTTTCTGACGAAAACACTGGTAAGATTTTCAGAACTTTTACTTTATGACTAAGTTTTACTTTGTACAACTGCACACTTTCCTTCTGATACATGTATGTCTAGAGCTACCAATTACAATTGTATTTTGTGAAATCTAGATGGTCAAAGAAACAGACCATCCTGAACAGAGCAACTAATTGTGTCCTTGGGCAACTTGGTTGATGATAGAAATGATACCAGTTGTTGGTAGGAGGTAATATAGTAGAAATGACATGAATCAATCTGTGGTAGGGGTTGATGGTAGAAATGATACCAGTTGTTGGTAGGAGGTAATATAGTAGAAATGACATGAATCAATCTGTGGTAGGGGTTGATGGTAGAAATGATACCAGTTGTTGGTAGGAGGTAATATGGTAGAAATGACATGAATCAATCTGTGGTAGGGGTTGATGGTAGAAATGATATCAATCAATCTGTGGTAGGGGTTGATGGTAGAAATGATATCAATCAATCTGTGGTAGGGGTTGATGGTAGAAATGATACCAGTTGTTGGTAGGAGGTAATATAGTAGAAATGACATGAATCAATCTGTGGTAGGGGTTGATGGTAGAAATGATACCAGTTGTTGGTAGGAGGTAATATGGTAGAAATGATACCAGTTGTTGGTTGGAGGTAATATGGTAGAAATGACATGAATCAATCTGTGGTAGGGGTTGATGGTAGAAATGATACCAGTTGCTTGGTAGGAGGTAATATGGTAGTATTGATACCAGTTGATTGGTAGGAGGTAATATGGTAGAAATGATACCAGTTGTTGGTAGGAGGTCAGTTGATTGGTATAATATGTGACATGAATCAATCTGTGGTAGGGGTTGATGGTAGAAATGATACCAGTTGCTTGGTAGGAGGTAATATGGTAGTATTGATACCAGTTGATTGGTAGGAGGTAATATGGTAGAAATGATACCAGTTGTTGGTAGGAGGTAATATGGTAGAAATGATATCAGTTGATTGGTAGGAGGTAATATGGTAGAAATGACATGAATCAATCTGTGGTAGGGGTTGATGGTAGAAATGATACCAGTTGTTGGTAGGAGGTAATATGGTAGAAATGATACCAGTTGATTGGTAGGAGGTAATATAGTAGAAATGATATTGATCAATCTGTGGTAGGGGTTGATGGTAGAAATGACATGAATTGTTAATATTTGGTGATATGGTAGAAATGACATCAGTCTGTATTAGGGGGTGATGCATGATAGAAATGACCTCATTTGATGTTAGGGATTGATGGTAGAAATGACAGCAGGTAGATATTAATTTATTGGTAGGTAATAGGAAATGCTTGTCACAATTTTTTGTACATCAGTTAAAGTTGGATATTGTTGGTAAGAATGGGTTTGATTACAAGATTGCAATGAAATCTCTTTCAGTTGTAAATTACCAGAGTATCACCCTGTGATGTTGTGTTGATGATATACATAAGTTAAAGGTACTTTAACGAATTAAGTTGTTTATGTTGTAAATCATTACTGAAGTATTTAACAAGTAGAAGTTTAAGTTGATGATGGTACAGGATCATTAAAGTAAGATCCTGATAGCTTTCCAGGGCTCCCCGTACCTAGTACACTTCTGTCGTAATTATCACCGTTCATGACTTGGAAAGTATACAGCACTATTAACATGACACGAATAAATAATATCAGGTGACCTTAAGATTTTAATCAAGTAGTTACCCTATATGGTAATTTTATGATACAATATATACGCATAAATACTATATAAATAATGTAACAGATATCTCACACAGTAGAAGTGAGGATAGAGCAGTCACACAGATGTTGACACACTGTCATATAGACAAAGTGTACTGGTATATATTATAAGGGTGTTTACTTCTGATGTAGAGTCTTTTTGTGAATTTGTAGTTATTTATTTGTGAAAAAGCATTTTGTAAGAAAGCATTATTATATTTCTATTGTTACAGAAAGCGTGATTGTACCTTGCAAGGATGATGTACGCTCTTGTAATAATGGCCTCTGTGGCCACAGTCACCTTTGGTGCACCAAGCTTTGTGGAATGGTTTGAAATGTCACCTGCCAAGACAATTAACAAACCGAAACCTCACCTTCTAGGCCGTGAGCAGGCTAGGGTGGAATTTGATGACTATTTTACTGAATTCGAAAACTTCAAACGATCTTTTGGTAAGTATTCTTTCATAAAGTATATCTTTTTTAATGTTTATGAAAGAAATACATTATTGAATAAAAGATATGGCTATAGGTACAGATTTGTTTCATATCATTTTGTTTTAGATACATGACTTTGTAATCAAGGAAACAAAGAAAATGCTGACATTTCAACAAAATCATAATTTAAATTCAAATTTGATGAAATTAGGGCAGAATATGAACAAAAAAAGATTTACACAGAAACTCCTAAAAATAATTCAAAGGAACAAACGAGGTGCTAAGGAATGGTAAGCATCGTCTGATTCATTGACAGCATCTGTCATGTAAATCTTTGTCATTCAAATAAGTAATGTCAAGTTCCCAAATGAGAACCAGATAAAGAAGAATGAAACCACTAAGCTTAATAATGCATATAAAACACATCCAGTCTCGTATCATATGAGGAATATTTCCCATTGACAAATGTAAACTTTGCCATTAATCTTAATCAACCTGCATCACTTGAAACTCCAAGTTATTAGTTTGTCTGTCAGTTGCTGGCATCTTGCACAAAAATTGTGATAATTAGAAGGAGCTCTTGAATATCAAATCAACTACGACATTTTAACACCATAGGTTTGGAATGCAAGAAGGTTGCCATGCAGTCATGGAAAATTCACAATAGAGAAATTGAAATTATCATGCTTGGTTGAAACCTGTCCCAGTTGGTTTTTGTTGTAGCAAAACATATAAGGATCCTTTATATATAAAGTCGATACCAAATCACATGTAAGGTTGACCCAAAGTTATATGTAAAGATGATCCCAAATCAAATATAACCTTAACCCCAGTCACATGTTAAGCGTAATATTGGCCCCAAATCACATGTAAAGTTGACCCCAGGTCAAATGGAAGGTTAACCCAAAATCACATGCAAGATTGGCCCCAAATCACATATAAACTTTACCCAAGATCACATGAAAGTCAACCCGAAATCACATGTAAAGTTGACCCCAAATCACATGTAAAGTTGACCCTAAATCACATGTAAGTTGACCACAAGTTGACCCCAAATCACATATTAAGTTGTAGAGTTTTGTGATGGTGCCAGAGTGATTTGTTTATCAGAGTTTAGTGAACTCATGTTGCTGACTTAGACTGTGTAGGTGGTCACTGTGTCACAACAGGAAAACACTGGAACTTGTACTTTTTTTGTTAAGTGTCGGATATGATTAAATGAAATGTCAAGTATAGTCTGTACTTATGTGATGCTCATTAAAACATGCTGAATTATTTTTCACTGGACTAGAACATTGATCTTTTTAAGTACACACCCAATTATACTAAAAAACACATTATCATACAGCTGAATACAATTGTACCAAGTTAACTCTAGGGGATGAGTCAATAGAACAACATCATGCTGAATTTAACTTTCAGATTATACAGACTGATGCTATCTTTATATGCCACTATAGCCACCATACTCTATCAGTTTTTCCCCATGAATCGTTAGATTTTATGTTTTATATATTGTTTTAGTAAATTAAAGTTTCAAGGTGATGGTGCAGTTTTTAATGCATACAGTTCAAACACAATCATTGGGACGGAAAAGGGAAGTCTTAGCATGGCAGTCGTCTCACTTTTCAAGGATATTTTATAAACATTCTAGACAGAACCATACATATAATTATATATTGACACATTTTATTAACAAACTTTGATCTGGGCCAGGAAATGATGCTGTGTTTCATTGATACCTGTAAAAGACCATTAATGTGCTTCTGCCACAGGCAAAATGTATGAAACAGAGGATGAGAAGTCACGATTTGGTACTTTTGTCAAGAATCTGGATGCTATTCGGGAACACAACAAAAAATTCCACAGAGGACAGAAGTCTTTCTATTTGGGCATCAACAACTTTACAGACATGGTATGTTCTTCATCATCAAACCTGTAATCTGAACTGCACACTTTGCAACAGTTTGTGAAAAAGTGCCAATTTGACTTAGGCAGTATGAACTGTTTATGCAAACTGAAAGAAATTATCACAAATAAAATACCAAATTAAATCTTAATCAAGTAAGTTATTGTGAATTACTTTCTTCAATTTGATGTAAGATTGCATGAATGAAGAATATTTCAAGTTAGTCACGATTTAGTTAAACAGTTCCCCAAGAATTTAGGTTTCTTCAAACAGAATGAAAAAATATATATATATATATTTGGTAAGCTAACTTGGTCTCACTTCTGTTGAAACTTTTGCTTGCCTAGATGGTACATAGAAAAAACAGCTCTCAAATTTACCATCACATCCTTCATAGAAATTGTTCATAGACATTTTTCATGGAAATGCTCAAAGTTGTAGTGGTGGACATGTTTCTAACTTCAGGAACTCAAGGAGTTTGTTAAGTACAACGGTCTCTTGAAAAAGTCTACAAACGTAAAAACCTCTGACTGTGGAAAATTTATGGAGCCACATTTCTTGACATTGCCTGAAGAGGTTGACTGGAGAAAGGAAGGATATGTGACCAAGGTGAAAAATCAGGTAAGTAACTCACAAAGATAAAATATATAGTAACTCACCTTGTTAAATTTGGGTTAATATCAGGTTAGTAACTTGAAAAGGTTAAAATCCATGTTAGTATTTCACCAAGATAAACACTCTTCAAGATAAAAAAACCAGGTTATGTTTTGAATTAGTAACACATTAAGGTTTAAAAAAGGGTTAAGGAGAAAGTAAGTAACTCACTTAGGCTAAAACACAGGTTAGCAACTTATCATAGTGAGAAGCAATTACCATGGTGAAAAACCTAGTTAGTAACTCACCAAGGTGTAAAGTTTGGTAGTAGTATAAATCAGCCATTGCTGTAAATATAGTATGGCTGATATTTACTTACCGTTTTTCTGTCTTAGTCAGATTATACCTTGATTTACAGTTAACTAAAATAAGTGATTTATTACTGACAACCTGATTGATGTACCATCACTACATTCGGTTTCAATTTTAATGGCATAATGGACATATATTTGATGTCATTTATAGTACTGTGAATAACATCAGTTTCTGGTTAGTTTATGAAGTGGTATCACATGTAATCATAAATATTTTGTATTGTTCGCTGAGATGTATTAATGGCACAGACTCTTTGAAGCACTTAGTATTTACTATTTGTTGTTTGTTACAGGGACAATGTGGGTCATGCTGGTCATTCAGTACTGTAAGTACCTAAAACTTCAATCTGCATGTTCCGAAAACATTTAAGTTTCATAACATTTTCTCTTAATATTACATTGACACTTGAATTCAGTAGCTTTTAAAGAGGTCCAGATTTTGTAGTTGATTCAACTTGAATTTCAGTACAGAACTGATTAAGATTTATCACAGTTGTTTAAGTAACTAATACCAGAAACCTGTGTCCCTGTCATTTAAGTTTTGAACTCTGACCTTGTAGACTGGTGCCCTTGAAGGACAGCATTTCCGAAGCACAGGAAAGTTGGTGTCACTGAGTGAACAACAGCTGGTAGACTGCTCAGAAAGCTATGGAAACAATGGTTGTGAAGGAGGACTCATGGATCAGGCCTTTGATTATATCAGGGATATTGGTGGTATTGAGTCGGAGGAAGAGTACCCATACAAGGCTAAGGTATTTTTTCAGTGTGCACCTATTTGATGTGTTTAGAGGCAGCATGTTTTAAGTGAAGGCAATGCATTTTATTTTTGATGGAAAGTTAGAACCCAGTAAAACCTTTGTGTAGTAGGTTGACAACTTCAGCACTTCAGTTAAAACATTCTTCAGATGGTTTATAGCTTCAGTACTACAATATAATCATTCTCCTGTTGGTTCATACTTACAAATGACCATCATTTTATAGGGATCAGATGTAAATAAGCTAGCAATGAGAAAATGTGTACATATCATCTGATCAATTGCTGGTATTTATCTCGTGTCACAAAAAAAAATCTGCATTATTCTTATATTTGCTTTTAGTCTTGAGTACTAGTAATTGATACTTCCAGGATAAGAAGTGCCACTTTCACAAGAACGAGGTCAATGCCACATGTACTGGGTGTATGGATATCGAGAGTGGAGACGAGGATCAACTTAAGAAGGCTGTTGCCTCAGTAGGCCCAATCTCTGTAGCCATTGATGCTAGTCACCAGTCCTTCCAGCTTTATAAAGGAGGTAAAATGACCTGATTAGTATTCAGTTTATACATGACAACTGAACTACAACTTACTGATCACTTCATCCTGAGTTTAAAGGCACCACTTATATCTGAGTTTATAGATGCCACTTACATCTGAGTTTATAGGCATCACTTACCCGTATATCAGAGTTAAAAGGCACCACTTACATCTAAGTTTATAGATGCCACTTACATCTGAGTTTATAGGCATCACTTACCCGTATATCAGAGTTAAAAGGCACCACTTACATCTAAGTTTATAGATGCCACTTACATCTGAGTTTATAGGCATCACTTATATCGGAGTTAAAAGGCACCGCTTACATCTGATTTCACAGGAATCTTCTTACACCTGAGTTTACAAGTTTGGCTCCAATTTGCCTTTGACATGTTTCTGAAGATACTGTCATTGTATGACAAGAGTGATGACACATATTGTTATTTATAGGTGTCTATACAGAGGAGGAGTGCAGTAGTGACCAGCTGGACCATGGCGTGCTGACTGTTGGGTATGGGACAGAGGATGGAAATGACTACTGGCTTGTCAAGAACAGGTGCTGTCCCATATCTTATCCATTTTATTAGATATTCTCGGTGTGATCACCTATCCTAAATACTCATATCCTGATCATTATGTTACATGGTTCTTTATCAGCTTGTCACAGTGTGTTGCATTATCAGAATAGATATCATTATATCAGAGGGTTTGTTACAGTTTGTGTTAGGGTATGTATTAGTTTGTATTTGGCTGGTGTTTGTTAGGGTAGGTGTGAGTTTGCAATAAGGTAGTTGTCAGATTGTGTTAGGATAGATGTCAGGTTTTTATAGAGTTGATATCATGAGTCAAAAGGTGAAAATAAGTTTATATTTTGTAATCGGTGCTTGTACTAAATTTGTTGTGTTGACTTACAGCTGGGATGTTGTGTGGGGAGATGAAGGATATATCAAGATGGCAAGGAATCAGGACAATATGTGTGGTATTGCTACTCAGGCCAGCTACCCACTGGTGTAAACAAACAACTGTACAGGTATGTAACATGGCTTCTGATTGGTGTAAACACACAACTGTACATGTATGTAACATGGCTTCTCATTGGTGTAAACACATAACTGTACTGGTATGTAACAGGGCTTCTCATTGGTATAATCACACAATTGCACTGGTGTGTGAAAGTGTTTCTCATTGGTGTAAACACATGACTGTACAGCTATGTAAATGTGCTTCCCATTTGTGTAAATCTAAGGACTGTTCATGCATCTTTACAGGTGTATAAGTTACACATAATGTGCAGGAATCCGATTGATGAAATCATCAAATACATGTCTTTAATTTCTGAAATATGTTCCCTACCTTTTCTGAAAATTTTCCAAGAAATCTTTACTGAATACTTAAACATATCCATACCAGAACACTACAGTATTGATGTTCACATTGTTCCTTCATTGCCATAATGACCTGTTTTGCTGTAAAATTTCAGATCAAATACTTTTTTTCAGGATCCCACTCAGCAGCAGCAAGTACTGACAGAAGAAGACCAAGACAGCTGTCAATTAAAAAGGGGAGGGGGGCGGGGACTCTGATTGGATATTCCAACAAGGTGATAACTTAAAAGGTTGTTGAAATTATTGTAAAAAATTGTAATGGTACATTTGTTAGCAGTGATGTTATTTTAGCACTTTTCAGGCTGAAGATTTTGTACTATAAAATGATTGTGCTAAGTACAGTATTTTATGTTGTGCTTATCTATCAATCATTGCAATTTTGTCATTGGGCTTATTTTTCTAAAATTTGATATTGTGCAAAAATTTTATTGGGCCAAATATATTCACAGTACATGGTTTTCTAGATTAATTCTACTAGTTTGGAAGTTATATTTGCTGTATTTGTCACTATTACCATAAAAGAGGAGTTTTCTGGTGTCGCTGTACATCGGAGATATTTTTCCTTGTAACCATTCCATTCTATATGTGTGCAAAAGAACATAATATTTTAAGGACAACTGTTTTGTATACTTATGACGGATTTCCTCAATTGTCACCAAATTAATAAGATATTAACATGTGACTGAAATGTGTCATTTTCTGAACTTAAGAGAGGATGAGTTCTGTATGTCAGTGTGAGTATGGGAGGTATTATTCAGGGTCTGATTGACTTGTGATTCAGGAATATATCTCATTTTGTTAGATCTGCTGTGATGTTATTTTCTTGTTTACATTTATTATTTGGAAAGTAAACTGATGTTGATCTGATTTTTTTTTTAATTTTCCAACATTTGATATTGATCTGAAAATGTTCTATTTCATGTAGCTAAGCATTTATTCACAAGTTAGTGACAAGTATGGAACAGATTATAGGTACAGTTTGAATTCCCTTTTCTGTAAATATATAACTTATTTCAATTGAATAATAGTCAGATTTGTTTGATGTCTTCAGTTTATAAACTGTTGTTTCATTACACCGTACAAGTTTCTATTTAATACTTTGTGATATTTTGATATTTTTATGATGTAGAGTAGTCCCTTTGTAACAGCATATCAGTGAGTGCCTTGTGTAGTAAGGGAGACAACTCGTATTCATGTAAGTTAGCTCGAAGTAACATCCTCAGAGTATGACAACGTTTTATAATATTATAGTGTTCATGTCCTGTATGTATAAATCAGTGTCTGGATTTGTTTAGACACAGGTTACATTTGAAAACGATTCGTTATAATTCCAAAATATTAACCTGCTGACCAGAAAGTAGATTCTGAACGACTCCATACTGTCCTGTAGTGTTCATTTCATATACAAGAAGTAGGTGACTCGACTGGTATTAATGACGTGTCTATAACTGGGACCTGGTTTTGAATGTTAACCTATTTTTACTATACATGATGATGGATAGTTGACAGATGTGTAAGTGAATAAAGTTTCTTTTTTCTACATTAGTGTTTGGTTGATTTTTCCTTGATTTGCCATGATGACTTGTTAACGACTCTGAATACCAATATAATTCCTTTTTGGGAGTAACTGATCAGACAGTGAAACTAATGACTTGGTGGCGGCCATCTGTGGTTTAGACATATATGCCATTCAAGCTGGATCGAAGATTTTCTCCTTTTCTGTCAATTTTCAGTCATAATGTATGCACAATACATCGAACCATCATTTCAAATATAAAGCATGGCTATTTGATTCCTTCTTTAAATATGTTAAAATACATTAATTATTGTATCTCTATCAGTTCAAGTCCTACCAAGTCCTATCATCAAAAAACTAATATCATAAATGATTGTTCAATGCATTGTAATTTCGACAAAATCCGTCTTTCCGAGGAGAAGAAAAAACTTTAAAGAACTCCAGTTTAATGTTCCCACCAAAAAACTTTTAAAAATGGCCCATTTGAAATTTTAAAGATTTATAGGCCGTTCCTTGCGAAAATACGTGAGTTTTTATTCTTTAAACGTCATTAGTCAGGAATGGGTCGCATCATCACGCTATTTAACTAATCAGGTCACTATTAAAAACCGATATCAATTTTGACAATTTTAGAAGATGGTAGACTGTTTTTAAATTCAGTTCAATACAACAAATTGCGTAATTAAAGAAATCGGAAAATGTCTGAAAAAAAGACCGATCGCCTCTATGTGATCAACAGAGATGATTCCAGCCCTCGCGGTATGACTTTAAATCGAGTATTCGTTGAATCTTCGTGCTGAAGTTCTCTGGTTTAGATCGATAAGGTCTTTGCCTACTTTAAGTGTAAGGCAGATTAATCTCCATCCTTGGAGGAGATTCGTGACTCTTACCACTGCGGCGCATTGCAATAACAACATTATGACATGAATAATGCCAGCAGGTCAAGACGGAGAAAAACACTCCCATGGGGGACTATCTTAACAACTCCCTTATCGTTATGTTGTGTTTTGTGTTCCATTACGTCATTTTGTCGTCAATTGGTCAATAGCTTACGGGGACTGTCAGTTCATGTATTAATTGTTCAAGTCTGACATGTTATACTCATGTGTGCACCCGTATCTATCCGGTACTTTTAAACTCCTTCTCACACTACCTGTGATGAAACAACTTACAAAAGTCTACATTATATCGGCAGCTTGTGGGGGTTGAACACAAAGCCTAACATTGAGAGTATTTTTATTTTCAGTTTTTTAGTTTCAAAATTTACAATATACGCAATAATTCAGACATTTTTTGCATCACTACAGCGTTAAAGCTCCGTCTATATATTGACTTGCGTCGCTACCCTAACAACGTACCACTCCAGCTTCCCTTATTGATGAATTACCTTAGCACATTTGCAGCTTTCTTTATCAATTCTTCCACAATAGAAAGAGCTATGAAGTATTATCTTTCCCCTATAGTTCTTTGCTGTTCACTTTTCTCCTTTGATGTATGTGGGCTTGTTTCTGCCATCTTAAGTCTATTGTTCTCGGCGTCTTCATGACTCTTCAACAGAAAAAACAACAAGAAAATACACGTGTACCAACATGTCAACATAATCATAATTCAAATTCAGATTTAATAAAACTGCGGCAAACTAAGAATAAAAGAAAGATTTACACGGAGATTCATGGAAAAGTACAAACAGAATAAGATCGTCAGGTGTTCTGGAGTTGTTTCATCGACGTCATCCGCCATGTAAATCTTTGTCAAACTTAGTAAGTAATGTCACGTTAACGGAACCAACAGGCGAACTGACAAACATCAAACACGTCCAGCTTCCTAACGCACATATGAATGGAATTATCATTATGACGATCGAAGATTGATATAACATCTCCAGCTTTTGACAGCCTTGACAAATAACATCTTTACTGGCTTCCTTAACGTTGTGGCTTCCGGAAATGATGTCGATCTACCAAAATTCCTGTCTTGTGGGAGTATTTTCCCTGCAACTTCGAGAACACAAGAAAAACGTGCGCCCGTATACTCGTCTTCTAAATACCCGTTTACAATATTGGGAATGCCTGGAAGAGAAAGTATCCGATTCCGTTGCCTACATGCTGTGTCGAAGACACACTAAGCTTAGACAGATATGACGAGGTTTGAGAACGCTTATCTTTGATCTTTCATTTTCTTTCGTAGCTGGTTCGAGTCAACCGTAAGAGGTGTCCAAAATGGTTTTCAACAGCTTACCGGAATTTACTCGCGTAATATCCTGCCTGTTCTATATACACGTTTCGCTAGGATTGTTAAAGAGAATGAATACTTTTGTGTTAGAGCTTTTGGTTAATTGCGATGACTGAAAAAAATTATGGCGACTTTCTGTAAATGATTCGTTTATGCTCGAGCGGTTTCCAGCACAACTCGGAGAACAACTCTTAATTTGTCAAACACTGGACAAACCTTGTCTTTGCCAAGAACCACCACCATTCTGGTAATGAGATACACTCTCGTCTTCACGTGGTCGAATCCCTCTATAAGTTCGGTGACCAGAGCAAAGGAAGCCAGTGGGACGGTCCAAAGATATATCTACAACTTAAATGAGAAGCTAGGGACAAGTATTCCAGACATGGCAGTGGTACATGCAAACGAGACCTGCAACAAAGAATTAAGTGCTTGTTAGAGAATTCCAGGAACCGCACACATCCAACTTCATACCTCACAACAGAATATTTACAGTAGGATCATGATGTCAATTATTAAACTCTCTCGAAACTGTTTGTGGTAAAAATTTTCCCATCCTTTGTCTATTCGTGCTATTGGCAACAAATGACAGAATGTAGCAGAGGTTTTGGAAGCAGAGGTATTACTATGTATAGTTCAAAAACCTCAACGAGGAAATTGAGATAAAGACAACAAATAGTAATGCTTGATGAAAAATATTCCAGATTTAGAAGCAGAAGAATCTAGAAAGTTCTTCAAGGTTTGGAGGGTAGTCTAGGATATTTTTCAAGACATTTCTTGTAACACATGACACCCTACCGGAACTGTGTTCAATGGTTATGTTTTGTGAAAATCAATTTCCATTCTGTCAGGGTCAGTATAGATTTTTAATGACCTATGTAAAGACCTGATTTAAGTACCAATACAAAATGATATTATTAATAGATAAATTGCGTTTTGAGTAACAAAAAAAAAAAAAAAAAGATAATCATTGGTATTTTTTTCCAGTTTCAGGCGATGCTCGGTTTTCTCTGAGATGACACAGAGAAGACATTTTAATGGGGATTTCAACACATTAGTTTAGTGCCCATCCCAAAATAGTGACATCTCTGTCAACAAGACCTACAGGACACTCGCTGTGACTAGATACCAAGCATCCCTCGTTGGCCTAGAACAATTATACACTTCTGAAGTTGTACACGCTTCTGTTTACCATGATAACAAAGATACGGGACAAACACACCGATACATTCTCACCCAAGTCGAACATAACCCGGAAGTACCCGGTTCTATCTGGAATGTTGCTAAGTCTTACTTGTAAATTGTTTCACCCTTTACCGTAATCTGTTTACAGTGGAATATAAATACAGTCCAATATAAGGATTAAAGGATTAAAAGCTAAAGATGACCGGCAACCGGGTATCAACAATGGGATGCAGCTTTAGTGTGAGATAGGAGACACTTCGTTTTTTTTTTATCTATCCCATATAAGGAACTTCACGCCGGAATTCTACATCGTATACTGTTATCGCCCGTGTCAAGACAGGACACCTTCACTTTCAAGAGAAATTGATTCTAAAACGACTAGATACAATTGGAATGGTGATGTAGAGGCTCTCAAGGGAGGAGACGCAAGCCCCATTATATATTTCTAAAATTCTAAAATTAGTTTTGTTTTATTTTTTAGATTAACAGTTAACAAATTTAAACTCCGTTAACTAGTAATGACCGGTTGTAAACGTGAACGACGTTTGACATCTTATTAACAGCATATGGTACAACACCCAAATGGATAAAGCAGTCAAATTGATTTAGATAGTGATGTAAAGATCGATTATAGTTAGTTTAAAGATTGTGTGGTTATAGTGGTGACCCAGATATAGAATTCTAACTGATCTCTACAGTAGTGTTTCATTTACATAACACAATGTCCTCGGTATCGAACACCCCATGGTCAACTATAGGTACAGCTATAACACATAAAGTAAATCTACTCTTTATCTAGATTTAGAATAAACTGCACATGAGGATGATAGTCATTATTAGAAAAAACATATCTTACTGTGAAAATCGGTGTTCATTGTCTATGGTTTAATTCACGGCGATGATTTTTATGCGATTTCGCTTTGTTCGCAATATTCGCGAAACTAAATCGTTACCGAAAGAAAGTGGGATTACAGTAAAAAGTTAACAAAAATAAAGAAAATACCGACATATTAACAGAATCTTAAATCAAAACACATGCTTTACAATGGCGAAATAAAAACGAGAGAAAGATTTTATCGGAGACTTCTAAAAAGTGCCATTATTTTTTTTGTCAATCCAGCTTTGCAATGCCATGGTCCCGAAGACACCAAAGTAAGTGAAAAATGGAAGCAGTTGTACCGACTAGCATTTAAGAGTAAGTTATATTAGCAGGAAAAGAAAGGAACCGTTCAAAAACCGAACAAAAAGTGTACTCCGAAAATTTCACAATTGGGACTGCTCAATTGAATTGTCAAGTTTCACGATTTAGGTCATAAGTCTCACTGAAGGACGATATCGCTGGATGATGCAGTTTAATTCATAATGGGCTAATATATGTATAATTCTAAATCTGCATTTAAAAGTATTACATAGTCTTGTGTGACCTTTGTACAACAATGATGCTAACCTAGCGAAAGAGATGAAATTTAATAGATGATTTCGTCTTGTTTTACAAATGCGAATCGATGTGGTGCAAGGTGCTTTTAAATGGTAAACCAAGTTTATCAGAACCTTAGGTCTGCACAGATTCCAACTATTGATAGTTACATAACAAGTCTACTTTTAATGAAGAAATCCTGCATCTTCATTATTGACCCAAGGTTCCTAATGAAGGATTGAATAAAACAAGGAATTGCCAGTATGAATGAATCCATTTAAACGTATGTTTTATTATTTATCATATGAGAAGCGCTACCGTAACTTTGAAGACACGTTGTGGGCAGCTCAGATTCAGCTGTCATATTATCTGTTGACATTCAAATTGGACAAAATAAAAATAAAAATCTTAATTATAATCGGAAACGCGGGTGGAAATATCAGAATGAGTTATCGGTATTTCGAATGGAAACACAAATTCTTCATGAGACTGATCTGAAACGGACAAATCTGAACCTCCTGTCTACTTAGTTAATCGTGTATGCTTCAGACCTATGAAAACTTATACTTAAAGTACGCTTAAACAGGTCGTGTGTTATATTTGTTGATAATTTTGCGATGATAATTGACACAATATCTTTTGATAAAATTTCCCCCGTTTCTCTAAATTTATCTGATGTGAGAAAATTACGAAATTTCTATAATTATGAGACCGATACGTCTCCCCGTCTAGATTTTGACTTTTCTGTCGATCACTTTGGATTTTCATTAGTCACCTCCTAGGCTTCACGATTTAGGCCATTACCATCACTGACGAGTGGTGCATTTTGATTAATCGTTTGCCTCTACTGCATCTGACTTTCAATTTATATCAAAAGGTGCTTGTCACTTGTATGTCTTCAGCACAATATTTTAGTTTCGTAAAGTCAAATACAAACAAACATATGAGTAAAGACAAGAATAAAGTATGAGGGGCTGTGTTATCTATGAAGCGGGTGATGAAAAAGCACCCAGTTGGGAGTCCTATCATTCCTGTCTGACCTTCTCAGGTCAAATAGGGCCCAACATGTTGAAGTACCTGTGGCTAAAACAACACCTCTATTATTGTAATCACACTATCCACATTTGATAAGTCCTGTACGCCGGCTGATAATACACCCGCCACACTACCCGCTACAGGAGTGTAGAGCAGCTAGTTGGATTAGGCAGATTCTTCAGTCTTCTAAGGTAATAATTAAGTGATACCCTTTCCTTTTATTTTTTCCTCCTTAGATTTTAACAGTTCCTTTTCTGAAAGTATCCGATATAAAAATACTTCTATACTACCACTTCCGTTACGGAGATAATTATACCGACCTTTTTCAAGTTTTTCTAATGAATTGGATTGGATACCTACCATTAATGACAACTTGTATTGATTGCTCTATAATCTAACGGAGAACAAATACTGTTAGATATTGGTGAGTTGGTAATTCCTATTAGTCGATTTATAGTCTGACAAATTAGTAATGTAAACATATTTCTTGTTAATACGGTAACTCTCCGAGTCTTTGTTGTTTTGTTTTTTTTATTGACCTTTTTCTTTCTGATTTTGTTAATTTCTGTTTTCATTACGTTTGTAAACAACAATATCAGTTCTAATGATATTGATAATTTCTATTGATTTTAGCTAAATTTTTGTGAAGTAATGATACTTTCAGTTCTAGTTAAACTAACAATTTTAATTGACTGTTATGATTTTTAAGTTATGATACTCCCAATGTAGCTATATTGATCATGTTAATTTGCTGTTATGATTTTTAAGTTGTGATACTCCCAATGTAGCTATATTGATCATGTAATTTACTGTGATGATTTTGAAGTTATGATACTCCCAATGTAGCTATATTGATCATGTTAATTTACTGTGATGATTTTTAAGTTATGATACTCCCAATGTAGCTATATTGATCATGTTAATTTGCTGTTATGATTTTTAAGTTGTGATACTCCCAATGTAGCTATATTGATCATGTTAATTTACTGTGATGATTTTTAAGTTATGATACTCCCAATGTAGCTATATTGATCATGTTAATTTACTGTTATGTTATTTGAAGTTCTCGTTATTTTGACGACGTTTATCTTAAGATAGCTACGTCAGTGTTTGATCAGCTATTGCTAATATTTATGATAATATTTATTACACCCTTGTATATTGCCTCATTCGTTGTAACTAGTGGCAAGGAAAACCCTTTTTCCTATAAATTTGTTCTTGCGTAAACCTTGATTTTAAAGATTGTTACAAAACACAATTATACATTTTAACAAGACTTTCTTGTCGCTCTTTGAATGCATTCAAATACTACCTCGATGGTTAGTTTTCAATCATTCGCAATATGTAAAGAATATTGAGGCAAGTTACACTTTGGTAGTACTCCTAAGAAAATATTTGTTATATGTTCTAATCTTAGTTGCATTCTTAAAATATTGGGTTTTTTTTGTCTTAATTACAATTTCAGTGACACGTTTTTGTATTTTGTGTAAAAAATATGTAAATTCTTTTATAGACTATCATGATAAAAATAAGCTCAATTTCCATTATTGTGACGATATTACTCGCTATTTATTATCAAGTCCTATGTATATTCCGCAAAAAGGCAAATTTACACGAATTACAATTGCACTGTATCCCATTGAAATATATGAACATCACACCGCTTTCCCCGTCAGTTTATTTGTTCTTTTTTCTGAACTTAGGAAAACGACGTTCTGATAATATGCTCAGCCCAAAAGCAGAAGCGTTTCAAATAGAAAATTTACTTGGACTCAAAACTAAAGACAGAACAGAAGAGGAAAAAAACACAGTCACCGGAAACACAGTGAGGAACATATGTCTTTCGTCCACGGCTAGTGGTGGTATACAATGTATACACCCGGCAAGACAGACTGTTCACGGTAAGATTGGACTTTTTATCAACTTCTTCGTCTTCTTCCTCTAATTATGGAAAACATGTTTGTCAACATTTTGCATAAACCCATCAAGCAGCTTATGCATACAAGTACACAGTTTACATTGAAAACTGGGCGATTCTACTACACGAAAATGTCTAAATAACCTTTGGAATAAATATGTAAATAAACAAGAGATCCCAGGGGGATAGTGGCGCCTACAATTGTTTGACCTTTAGTTGTACCCCTTCATTTCTCTTCCCTCCTCTGTTTTTCTTTATGATATCAAATTTTAAAACATCTCTTTAGAAATAACGATAATGATTTTTAATTGCCAAAATCCAAGACGGTCGCCTTTCAGTAATTTGTTTTCTAATCAGTCTCAAAATCAAAACGGCCAAACTAACGATCATTATGAATCTACACACGAAATTTAACAGATCTTTCTAGTATTTCTCGAGAAATAGCGGTAACACACTTCATTGTCAAATCCGAGATGGCTGTCAGACGGTCATTTTGTTTACTGATCAGTAACAAAATAAAACGGGCACACAAGTAGGGACCAAGGCAAACCTACATATGAAACTGAAAAAGATCCATCCAGTATTTCTCAAGAAACTAAAGGTATTATGATGTAATTAAAAACACACACGTAAATGATAGAATAAAACGCAAAAGTAAATGATAAATCAAATCACACAGGTAAATGATTAATTAAAACACACAGGTAAATGATACAATTAAAACACACAGGTAAATAATACAATTAAAACACACAGGTAAATGATACAATTAAAACACACAGGTAAAATGATACAGTTAAAACACACAGGTAAATGATACAATACAAACACACAGGTAAATGATACAATTAAAACACACAGGTGAATGATACCAGTAAAACACACAGGTAAATGATACTAGTAAAACACACAGGTAAATGATACAATTAAAACACACAGGTTAATAATACAATTAAAACACACAGGTAAATGATACAATTAAAACACACAGATAAAATGGTATAATTAAAACACACAGGTAAATGATACAATTAAAACACACAAGGTCAATGACAGAAGTAAAACACACAGGTAAAATGATACAAATAAAACACACAGGTAAATGATACAATTAAAACACACAGGTAGATGATACAATTAAAACACACGCGTAAATGATACAATTAAAACACACAGGTAAATGATACAATTAAAACACACAGGTGAATGATACCAGTAAAACACACAGGTAAATGATACTAGTAAAACACACAGGTAAATGATACAATTAAAACACACAGGTTAATAATACAATTAAAACACACAGGTAAATGATACAATTAAAACACACAGATAAAATGGTATAATTAAAACACACAGGTAAATGATACAATTAAAACACACAGGTAAATGATACCAGTAAAACACACAGGTAAATGATACAATTAAAACACACAGGTAAATGATACAATTAAAACACACAGGTAAATGATACAATTAAAACACACAGGTAAATGATACAATTAAAACACACGTAAATGATACAATTAAAACACACAGGTAAATGATACCAGTAAAACACACAGGTAAATGATACAATTAAAACACACAGGTAAATGATACAATTAAAACACACAAGGTCAATGACAGAAGTAAAACACACAGGTAAAATGATACAATTAAAAACACACAGGTAAAATGATACAATCAAAACACACATTTAACTATACCAATAAAACACACAGGTAAATAATACAATTAAAACACACAGGTAAAATGATATAATTAAAACACACAGGTAAAACGATATAATCAAAACACACAGGTTAATAATACAATTAAAACACACAGGTAAATGATACAATTAAAACACAGAGGTAAAATGATACAATTAAAACACACGGGTAAAATGATACAATTAAAACACACGTTTAACTATACCAGTAAAACACATAGGTAAATAATACAATTAAAACACACAGGTAAAATGATATAATTAAAACACACAGGTAAATGATACAATTAAAACACACAGGTAAAACGATATAATTAAAACACACAGGTTAATAATACAATTAAAACACACAGGTAAATGATACAATTAAAAAACAGAGGTAAAATGATACAATTAAAACACACAGGTAAATGATACGATTAAAACATACAGGTAAATGATACAATTAAAACACACAGGTAAATGATACCAGTAAAACACACAGGTAAATGATACAAATAAAACACACAGGTAAATGATACAATTAAAACACACAGGTAAATGATACAATTAAAACACACGCGTAAATGATACAATTAAAACACACAGAAATGATACAATTAAAACACACAGGTAAATGATACCAGTAAAACACACAGGTAAATGATACAATTAAAACACACAGGTAAATGATACAATTAAAACACACAGGTAACACACACACGCGTTAAAACACACACGTAAATGATACAATTAAAACACACAGGTAAATGATACCAGTAAAACACACAGGTAAATGATACAATTAAAACACACAAGGTCAATGACAGAAGTAAAACACACAGGTAAAATGATACAATTAAAACACACAGGTAAATGATACAATTAAAACACACAGGTAGATGATACAATTAAAACACACGCGTAAATGATACAATTAAAACACACAGGTAAATGATACAAAACACACAGGTTAAAACACACACAGGTAAATGATAAACAAAACACACAGGTAAATGATACAATTAAAACACACAAAATGGTAACACACAACTATACCAGAAATATACAATTAAAACACACAGGTAAATGATACACACAGGTTAAAATACACACACAGGTAAATGATACAATTAAAACACACAGGTTAATAATACAATTAAAACACACAGGTAAATGATACAATTAAAACACACAGGTAAATGATACAATTAAAACACACAGGTAAATGATACAATTAAAACACACAGGTAAATGATACCAGTAAAACACACAGGTAAATGATACAATTAAAACACACAAGGTAAATGACACACACAGGTAAATGATACAATTAAAACACACAGGTAAAATGATACAATCAAAAAAACACACACAGGTAAATGATACAATTAAAACACACAGGTAAAACGATACAATTAAAACACACAGGTAAAATGATACAACACGCGTTAAAACACACAGGTAAACTATACCAGTAAAACACACAGGTAAATGATACAATTAAAACACACAGGTAAAATGATATAATTAAAACACACAGGTAAATGATACAATTAAAACACACAGGTAAAACGATATAATAAAACACACAGGTAAAACACACAGGTAAATGATACAATTAAAACACACAGGTAAATGATACAATTAAAACACACAGGTAAATGATACCAGTAAAACACACAGGTAAATGATACAAATAAAACACACAGGTAAATGATACAATTAAAACACACAGGTAAATGATACAATTAAAACACACAGGTAAATGATACAATTAAAACACACAGGTAAATGATACCAGTAAAACACACAGGTAAATGATACAATTAAAACACACAAGGTCAATGACAGAAGTAAAACACACAGGTAAAATGATACAATTAAAAACACACAGGTAAAATGATACAATCAAAACACACATTTAACTATACCAATAAAACACACAGGTAAATAATACAATTAAAACACACAGGTAAAATGATATAATTAAAACACACAGGTAAAACGATATAATCAAAACACACAGGTTAATAATACAATTAAAACACACAGGTAGATGATACAATTAAAACACACGCGTAAATGATACAATTAAAACACACGGGTAAAATGATACAATTAAACACACACACACATAGGTAAATAATACAATTAAAACACACAGGTAAAATGATATAATTAAAACACACAGGTAAATGATACAATTAAAACACACAGGTAAAACGATATAATTAAAACACACAGGTTAATAATACAATTAAAACACACAGGTAAATGATACAATTAAAACACACAGGTAGATGATACAATTAAAACACACAGGTAAATAATACAATTAAAACACACAGGTAAATGATACAATTAAAACACACAGGTAAATGATACAATTAAAACACACAGGTAAATGATACAAATAAAACATACAATTAAAACACACAGGTAAAACACACACGGTAAATGATACAATTAAAACACACAGGTAAATGATACAATTAAAACACACGTAAATGATACAATTAAAACACACAGGTAAATGATACCAGTAAAACACACAGGTAAATGATACAAATAAAACACACAGGTAAATGATACAATTAAAACACACAGGTAAATGATACAATTAAAACACACAGGTAGATGATACAATTAAAACACACGCGTAAATGATACAATTAAAACACACAGGTAAATGATACAATTAAAACACACGTAAATGATACAATTAAAACACACAGGTAAATGATACCAGTAAAACACACAGGTAAATGATACAATTAAAACACACAGGTAAATGATACAATTAAAACACACAAGGTCAATGACAGAAGTAAAACACACAGGTAAAATGATACAATTAAAAACACACAGGTAAAATGATACAATCAAAACACACATTTAACTATACCAATAAAACACACAGGTAAATAATACAATTAAAACACACAGGTAAAATGATATAATTAAAACACACAGGTAAAACGATATAATCAAAACACACAGGTTAATAATACAATTAAAACACACAGGTAAATGATACAATTAAAACACAGAGGTAAAATGATACAATTAAAACACACGGGTAAAATGATACAATTAAAACACACGTTTAACTATACCAGTAAAACACATAGGTAAATAATACAATTAAAACACACAGGTAAAATGATATAATTAAAACACACAGGTAAATGATACAATTAAAACACACAGGTAAAACGATATAATTAAAACACACAGGTTAATATACAATTAAAACACACAGGTTGATACAATTAAAACACACAGGTACAATTAAAACACACAGGTAAATGATACAATTAAAACACAACAGAAATGATACAATTAAATGATACCAGTAAAACACACAGGTAAATGATACAATTAAAACACACAGGTAAATGATAAAACACACAGGTAAAATGATACAATTAAAATTAAAACACACAGGTAAATGATATATAATTAAAACACACAGGTAAATGATACAATTAAAACACACAGGTAAATGATACAATTAAAACACACAGGTAAAACACAAACACACAGGTAAAATGATACATATTTAAAACACACAGGTAAATGATACAATTAAAACACACAGGTAAATGATACAACAGAAAACACACAGGTAAATGATACAATTAAAACACACAGGTAAAATGATACAATTAAAACACACAGTAAATGATACAATTAAAACACACAGGTAAATGATACAATTAAAACACACAGGTAAATGATACAATTAAAACACACAGGTAAATGATACCACACAGTAAAACACACAGGTAAATGATACAATTAAAACACACAAAAACACACAGGTAAATGATACAATTAAAACACACAAGGTCAATGACAGAAGTAAAACACACAGGTAAAATGATACAATTAAAAACACACAGGTAAAATGATACAATCAAAACACACATTTAACTATACCAATAAAACACACAGGTAAATAATACAATTAAAACACACAGGTAAAATGATATAATTAAAACACACAGGTAAAACGATATAATCAAAACACACAGGTTAATAATACAATTAAAACACACAGGTAAATGATACAATTAAAACACAGAGGTAAAATGATACAATTAAAACACACGGGTAAAATGATACAATTAAAACACACGTTTAACTATACCAGTAAAACACATAGGTAAATAATACAATTAAAACACACAGGTAAAATGATATAATTAAAACACACAGGTAAATGATACAATTAAAACACACAGGTAAAACGATATAATTAAAACACACAGGTTAATAATACAATTAAAACACACAGGTAAATGATACAATTAAAAAACAGAGGTAAAATGATACAATTAAAACACACAGGTAAATGATACGATTAAAACAGGTAAATGATACAATTAAAACACACAGGTAAATGATACGATTAAAACATACAGGTAAAACACACACAAGGTAGGTAAATGATAAACACACAGGTAAAACACACACAGGTAAAATGATACAATTAAAACACACATTTAACTATGATACAATTAAAACACACAGGTAAATGATACAATTAAAACACACAGGTAAAATGATATAAGTAAAACACACAGGTAAATGATACAATTAAAACACACAAGGTCAATGACAGAAGTAAAAAACACAGGTAAAATGATACAATTAAAACACACAGGTAAATGATACAATTAAAACACACAGGTAAATGATACCAGTAAAACACACAGGTAAATGATACAGTTAAAACACACAGGTAAATGATACCAGTAAAACACACAGGTAAATGATACCAGTAAAACACACAGGTAAATGATACAATTAAAACACACAGGTAAATGATACCAGTAAAACACAGGTAAAATGATACAATTAAAACACATAGGTAAAATGATACAATTAAAACACACAGGTAAATATACCAGTAAAACACACCAGTCTATGACAAATTGATATACATTTTAATAATAGAATTAAAATGCGCAAGTAAATGATAGAATTAAAACATACAAGTAAATGATGATAAAGTTAAAACTCAGAAGTAAAACTGAAACATGACAGACGAAATTAACAGGTTTTCGTGCTTTTATTATAACTGTTTTTCTTTTTCGTTTGTTTTTTTTCTTAGATTGTTCGCGAGAAATTAAACAAATTTTAAAGGTGCGATAGAAAAAATCATAGAAGTATGATAAATGATAAAGAATGGATTCAGAGGTAAAATAAAAAATAAATCTTCTAGTAAAGTGAATGTAAAAACTACATTTGGGACCTAAATTGATTTAAGACCAAAAGACAAAATAAATCAATCTAGATCGTATGATAAGCAAACCGCAAATGTGTGATTGAATTTATTTTCTTTATATACGTTAGAGATAATTATGGTTAAAGAATAAATGTAAATAATGTTTGATGAATGATAAAAAAAATAGAGGCATGATAAAATAGGATTTTTTTTTATTATATACATAAACCATTGATTCGTGATAAAGATGATTTTAGAGGTACAATAGGAATAAATCGCTGACGTATAGTAAAAGATGAACCAAATGGAGTGAAATTTAATCACATTGACAAAATAATTGAATTAAAAAGATGTCACCACTCAAACCAAACACACATTACAAAATAAACACATTAAACACCACAAATTATACCAAAAGACATCACGAAATATACCAAACAGACGTAACAAAATAAAGCAAGTAGACGTCACAAATTATACCAAAAAGACATTACAAGACAAATCATAAAATTGAACGAAGCAGACATCACAAAATCACACCATATAAACACCACAAAATATACCAAATAGACATAAAAAAAACCAAATAGAGATGATAAAGTAAACCGAATAGAGATGATAAAGTAAACCAAATAGAGATGATAAAGTAAACCAAATAGAGATGATAAAGTAAACCAAATAGAGATGATAAAGTAAACCAAATAGAGATGATAAAGTAAACCAAATAGAGATGATAAAGTAAACCAAATAGAGATGATAAAGTAAACCAAATAGACACTACAAAATAATTCAAAGACAGAACACCAAATGTCATGAAGGGATGTGGTAAATACATTGTTATATGTCATTATTGAAGATGTGACCAAATATAGAATCAAATACGAAGATATATTCCATAAAGCTGAGTTATATCAAATAACATAAAATTAAGTGATATTACTTATATGTATAGATTTTGT
Source organism: Ylistrum balloti (assembly GCF_031769215.1). NCBI lineage: Eukaryota > Metazoa > Mollusca > Bivalvia > Pectinida > Pectinidae > Ylistrum > Ylistrum balloti. The sequence continues at coordinate 292,741 of NW_026782400.1, read as the reverse complement.
ATGACGGAGTTAATAATAATATACAATGAACAATTTATAACGGATTGTATATTTACCATAGATCTGGGCGTTAGTACAAGTATATAACGGAGTGTATCGTAAAATCTACCATAGACCTGTGTGGTAATATTTATATATATCGGAGTGTATAGTAAAATCTACTATAGACCTGTGTGGTAATACAAATACATAACGGAGTGTATAGTAAAATCTACCATAGACCTGTGTGGTAATACAAATACATAACGGAGTGTATAGTAAAATCTACCATAGACCTGTGTGGTAATATATAACGGAGTGTATAGTAAAATCTACCATAGACCTGTGTGGTAATACAAATACATAACGGAGTGTATCGTAAAATCTACCGTAGACCTGTGTGGTAATACAAATACATAACGGAGCGTATCGTAAAATCTACCATAGACCTGTGTGGTAATACAAATACATAACGGAGTGTATAGTAAAATCTACCATAGACCTGTGTGGTAATACAAATACATAACGTGATGTATAGTAAAATCTACCATAGACCTGTGTGGTAATACAAATACATAACGGAGTGTATAGTAAAATCTACCATAGACCTGTGTGGTAATACAAATACATAACGGAGTGTATCGTAAAATCTACCATAGACCTGTGTGGTAATACAAATACATAACGGAGCGTATCGTAAAATCTACCATAGACCTGTGTGGTAATAGAAATACATAACGGAGCGTATCGTAAAATCTACCATAGACCTGTGTGGTAATATATAACGGAGTGTATAGTAAAATCTACCATAGACCTGTGTGGTAATACAAATACATAACGGAGTGTATAGTAAAATCTACCGTAGACCTGTGTGGTAATACAAATACATAACGTGTGGTAGTGTATAGTAAAATCTACCATAGACCTGTGTGGTAATACAAATACATAACGGAGTGTATAGTAAAATCTACCATAGACCTGTGTGGTAATACAAATACATAACGGAGTGTATAGTAAAATCTACCATAGACCTGTGTGGTAATACAAATACATAACGTAGTGTATACTAATAGACCTGTGTGGTAATACAAATACATAACGGATGTATAGTAAAATCTACCATAGACCTGTGTGGTAATACAAATACATAACGGAGTGTATAGTAAAATCTACCATAGACCTGTGTGGTAATACAAATACATAACGGAGTGTATCGTAAAATCTACCATAGACCTGTGTGGTAATACAAATACATAACGGAGTGTATCGTAAAATCTACCGTAGACCTGTGTGGTAATATATAACGAAGTGTATCGTAAAATCTACCATAGACCTGTGTGGTAATACAAATACATAACGGAGTGTATCGTAAAATCTACCATATACCTGTGTGGTAATACTAATACATAACGGAGTGTATCGTAAGATCTACCATAGACCTGTGTGGTAATATATAACTGAGTGTATAGTAAAATTTACCATAGACCTGTGTGGTAATACAAATACATAACAGAGTGTATCGTAAGATTTACCATAGACCTGTGTGGTAATATATAACTGAGTGTATAGTAAAATTTACCATAGACCTGTGTGGTAATACAAATACATAACAGAGTGTATCGTAAGATCTACCATAGACCTGTGTGGTAATATATAACGGAGTGTATAGTAAAATTTACCATAGACCTGTGTGGTAATACAAATACATAACGGAGTGTATAGTAAAATCTACCATAGACCTGTGTGGTAATACAAATACATAACGGAGTGTATAGTAAAATCTACCATAGACCTGTGTGGTAATACAAATACATAACAGAGTGTATCGTAAAATCTACCATAGACCTGTGTTGTAATACAAATACATAACGTGATGTATAGTAAAATCTACCATAGACCTGTGTGGTAATACAAATACATAACGGAGTGTATAGTAAAATCTACCATAGACCTGTGTGGTAATACAAATACATAACGGAGTGTATAGTAGAATCTACCATAGACCAGTGTGGTAATATAAATACATAACGGAGTGTATAGTAAAATTTACCATAGACCTGTGTGGTAATACAAATACATAACAGAGTTATCGTAAAATCTACCATAGACCTGTGTGGTAATACAAATACATAACGTGATGTATAGTAAAATCTACCATAGACCTGTTTGGTAATACAAATACATAACGGAGTGTATAGTAAAATCTACCATAGACCTGTGTGGTAATACAAATACATAACGGAGTGTATAGTAGAATCTACCATAGACCAGTGTGGTAATATATAACGGAGTGTATCGTAAAATCTACCATAGACCTGTGTGGTAATACAAATACATAACGGAGTGTATAGTAAAATCTACCGTAGACCTGAGTGTTAATACAAATACATAACGGAGTGTATAGTAAAATCTACCATAGACCTGAGTGTTAATACAAATACATAACGGAGTGTATAGTAGAATCTACCATAGACCAGTGTGGTAATATAAATACATAACGGAGTGTATAGTAGAATCTACCATAGACCAGTGTGGTAATATATAACGGAGTGTATCGTAAAATCTACCATAGACCTGTGTGTTACTATACATTTTAAGTAGTTTTGTTGTATGGTTACAATACATCCCGTGTGAACGATAAGATTTAAAATTATGGATATTTTGATATTGTTTATATATAGGTAAATAAGTATACTATTCTCCAGGAGATTTAACATAAACTTGTTTCTTGTACAATAGTACCATTAACAACTAACTTCAGTATATGTAGGCAGTGGCGTTAGGGATGGAGAGATTTGATATGACAGCTGTAAGAAGAGTTCTCCAGCAACAAAACACAGCGTCCATGTAAAACTGTGATACAGATAGTTGTGCCTGGAGTACTATATGGATAATTTAATCTGAAGTATTTTGAAGACGAATTGTGCTTGATTTTTAAAAAGAAAGTTAATGAGATGCTATCTAAAAGTATGATACTACACCATGTTTAACACACACATACTGTATATCTGTCTATAGACGGAAGGTATCAATTTAGCATCTGTTTCTGTAGTTGACACGTTAGCGCTGTGTGGACCAGATAATGTGTCTATCAATTGTGTTAACTCAGTGAACGACCCTAATACCCGTAATACTACGGTCAGATCTGTTCTTGTGAATGTAGGTATATTCCCATGGTTTGTGTTACTATCAGCTATATAATATCTATCTGTATATATTGACTGATGTAACAGTTGATACCACTATCATACTGATCTATGGAGAGGATAGGTACCTACAGACAAGTAAACAGCAGTCTCTTTGATGTGTACTCTACTTATATCAGTACATTATACCTACATCGCTAGACCATCAGGAGTTGGGTGTAGATAACACATTGTGTACGGATGATAAATGCATAAATTTACACGTTTGAATTAGAAAAAAGATGTTATATAAAAAAGCATTATAACTATGCCCAATGGTTATGTATTTGTCACCCATTATACACTATCAATGACAAATATTTCTTATATGGTTCCTTGGGTCCTAGTTTCTTCCTTAATTAACCACCATAGGAAAGTATTACATAAGTTAAGGAAATGAAGATTTCCTTAAGCTAAGGAAGAAAGGTGAAACTGAGACCTGATACCTTAATCTAAGGTCAGAATCAAAATCATGAAACGTCAAATTGATTGAAACGATTTGGAAGCAAACGCACTTTATTTCAACATTTCTATTTCCCTGTATATCTCATTTATTCAGAAACTGACTGAGACGTTTCAATATATTTATCCCTTGACCCATTACGTAATTCCATCGATGTGAATAAAACGTACATGTATATGCGTTCACCTTATTAATTTAAGTGTAAATGTAGCAGTTAAAAAAGATTATGTGGCGGGGTAATGTAGCATATGTTAAGATTACAATGTTAAACTACACACCATGAGTATAACGATGACGTTTGGTAATATTTTGTGCATTAGAATAAGCAAGGTTTTTTTCACACATTTTATCTGAATGTTCGGTATAGAGAAGAACCGGATACGAATAGTAATGTGATATACGCGTGTCCAGCTTCTGTCCGTTGGCCCTCTTGACCACTGACCACGGTGATTACCCTTGGTTATCTTATGTTGACTATCAGATTGTATCTAGTGTTCACAGTCCTGTCCTCGTTTTATACCTAGCATAGTCAGCTTGGTACCATCCTTAGTTTATAGACATAACCTTCATAATAAGTGACATGTTCTTCGTCAGCCTGCTTCATATCAAAACGAGAGATTATCACGTGCAATTTCTCACTCATTATCCTTGACTTATCTGTTTGTTTTCTGGCGAGAACTGTCATTCACTCACACGACAATGGATATATTCACACGAGATAACATTTGGACATCTTCACACTAGATAAAGCGTTTCCGGAGGATCATGCGAGTGGACCATGAGTATTTTCTGACCGATACATGCGCACTCATTGCCCATATTTGAATAATAAAACCATAACTGTTATGGATGAATGTATCCACAAGTTCGCTAAAGTTTTGACAGAAATTTGTTCATTCATTGAATTAAATTAAGAAGTTCAAATACTTATTTTTTTCAAGTTGGCAATCAAATGGCTTCTTCGGCAATTTTCCTGTTTTGAACTGGCGAACGTGGTTAGATCATATCTAGCTTTTAAATATTGGTGTATTTGTAGAAGTGTATGTTTCAGTAGAAACCTATATATACACTATGATAACATTGCGCAATATCTATCGTTAATAATCTAACAATCAGATCGACCTACATAATAGATAATTTTATCTTTATGACCCACCTAGCAAAGAAATAAACACAACCATAAAGAAAACGAAAAAAGAAAAACGTGCGAGGCAAACAAACCGATCAAGGTTTTCACTGAAGGTGTGTGAAATACCACACCTATAAGTTTTACTAAGCAGTACCATTAAGTTTCATTTTGAAGTATGTGATCTCATACCGTCAATGTTAACGAATGTGTATCTACTGTACGTCCGTGTTATTACTCCTGCCAAAGGCATTTACTACAGGTATTAAATATGGACTCAGCCTATAACTAGAAAACCGTTCAGTTAATATTGAAAAAAACATCGCAGCAGGCTATACCCCATGCCTTCTCATTATTGGCGAGATCGCAGGTTCTCTGGTACAATTAAAATAAAAATACATAAAAAAGAAAGAGAAATTACTGTTTACACTTGAAAATTATTCAACCCTCTGAAATATCAGATTAGTGCCCTGTTTGTGCCTTTCTAATATTGAGGAGATCTCATTTACGATATTTCTTCTTTTACCATGGAACTACCAACAATTACAAAATTTACTATTGACAAGATTTTCTGGGAAATAACTTGAAACACATATTTAAGATGATGGTTGTCTTCAGCATAAACTAAAATAGAAAACTATTTATTTCGCGAGATTCCGGAATCGTGTGTTTCCTTTATCAATTAGTGCAATTGAGTGTTGACTACAGTTCAATGTACAATGTTTGTTTCAGTTTACTTGAAATGTTTCTAATTTATATTCTCTTTCGTTCATCAACAGATATATCTGATAGAAGTCAGATAAGTATTGAGCTCTGCCACAGTGATCTCTGGCACGCCTTCCATAACCTAGGAACGGAGATGATTATCACCAAAACTGGCAGGTAAATCACAAACCTGTAGATCTATATTGTCAGTCACATACCTGTTACTGCATATACTGTTATTTATAATCAGCCAATCAAACATTTAACATGTTGTTGTAGATAATGATAAGCCAATCGTCGATTACTTTACATCGTAATCAGCGAATCCCAAACCCTTTAATATACATGCATTTTAATAATCAATGATATTATAAGTTAATATTTAAAGTCAAATTGTTACATTTTTTTCCCCCGAAACATCATTATTTTTGCAGACGAATGTTTCCCGCAGTCAGGGTGAGAATCCAAGGACTTGAACCCAACAAACGCTACAGAGTGTATTTAGACTTTCAACAACAGGATAAACACAAATACAGATATGTATACCACAGGTAAGTTAGTAAGTCTGATTGGTAAACTTCAGGTAAGGTAATTAGTTAGACAGGTATACCACCGGTAAGTTGGTAAGTCTGATTGGTAAACTTCAGGTAAGGTAATTAGTTAGACAGGTATACCACAGGTAAGCTGATAAGACAAATATATTAAAGATAAGCTGGTCAGTCTGACACATAAACCACACGAAAATCTGTTGGTCAAACAGGTGGACCATAAGTAAACTGATTAGTTTGATATGTATACCACGGGGAGAATATTTTATCAGTTTTTTTTTTGTGCTAGGTGTGAACCATTTCAATTAATACTTTCATTTGTGTTATATATAACAATGATTTGTATTGGCAGCACGACTGGAATCCTTTATTTAGATCACTTTAGCATTTATCATACTTCATGTATTGATGATCCAGGTGACAGTTCTATTTCAGTAAGAGATGTTCCGTTCACAAATGACAGTAGTCTTGGCCTCATTTTCCCAATTATAAGAGATTTGAAAATCTTTATCTCCTTGTGACTTTCAGTTCAAAATGGATGGTGTCCGGTTCCGGAGAGACCATGGTCCCTAACCAAGTTCATCATCATCCAGACTCTCCATTGGACGCTTCCCATCTGACGTCACAAGTCGTGTCATTCGAACGTATCAAGTTAACCAACAGCGATAAGTCGAGAGCGGGCCAGGTATTAATATATAATTAGAATAACAGCAAGTGTATTGCAGGATTAAACAAAATACAAAATATATGAATAACTGTATTACACTGCAACATACACACGTGTCGTCCATCTAAGACTCGTCAATGACACTCGGGATCAAAAGTGTGGGAAATGAGAATGGAGGATAGGAAAATCAAAATTGACAAATAATGTTTAACCAATCTGGTTACAATGTAATTTGCATATTCAATAATCTTATAAGAACATGAAATTAATTTTTATGGCCGCCATTTAGTAAAACAATGATAACACACACATATGAATAGCATCTTTTATACAAATTTAGAGATACAGTAGACTCTTCAGTGATGCTAAAAATCTCAATTTTGAAACTTATGGGCGACTGACGAAAACCAAAAGTGGCAAAAGAAATGCCAAATATAGATGGGGATGTGCACTAACCCCATTATTAAATAAATTCCGGGTGTATATATATAGCAAGCCTCAGTTTCATAAATCTTCCTTAACGTAAGGAATTTGACTTAAAATTTTCCATAGGATAGCATTTTATACACTTTTGTAAGTGAAAGAAACTTCCTTAAATCTAAGTGTTTTATTAACTCAAGGATCTGTGTTAGTTTAGATTTTTATGTTAAGGAAGATTCGTGAAACTGGAGTAATATTAGAACAAAGTATAGCAAATGTGAATATTCTGAAAAGTGCCACTTTACTAAAAGTCAACCAGCAGTATCTACCACCAACAATCTCGGAGACAACAGACAAAAGTACAAAAGACAATAGTTAATAATTAGTATATCTTTCCTATAGTCTTACACCTGTATGCCATACAAGAATGGTGAATTTAGGTGTGGCATATTGAGTTCCCAGAGCTGGAATAAGAAAGTGATATTTGTGACCAATAAATGACACATAATGTGTATGAAAAAAGTCAAGTGTTACCATACAGCTTTCGAGGACGGCAGAATTGTATTATTACCTAAACATTACGATAAATTAAAAAGATTACATTATCAGTGAAGGTAAGATGGTATGACCTGAAAGTATTGCTTTGCATTATTAAGACAGCGTAAGAATACATTCGTGTGATTGGCTATTGAGTGTGACTTTATCCAATGAAATTCTTCCACATATGTTTGCTATAGTCTCAAACCCCGTATGTCTAACGAGAGCGTGAAACACCAATGATATTACACGCTTTTTCTTCAGGTATCCTTAGTGTCAATGCAAAAATTCATCCCACGAATACATGTGGAGAGTGTGATGACGGACCACGTAGCAGGAGAGTTTGAGAAGCAACATTTTGTAGTCACGTTCCCACAAACGTCCTTTATAGCGGTAACAGCTTACCAAAACCAAGAGGTGGGTTATATCATTTCAAAACCAAGAGGTGGGTTATATTATTTCAAAACCAAGAGATGGGTTATATCATTTCAAAACCAAGAGATGGGTTAAATCAGCTCAAAATCAAGAAGTGGGTTAGATATAATTTAAAACCAAGAGGTAGGTTACACCAGTTAAAACCAACAGGTGGATTAAATAAGTTCAAAACCAACAAATGCGTTAAATTAGTTCAAAACCAAGAGGTGGGTTATATCATTTCAAAACCAAGAGATGGGTTAAATATAATTCAAAACCAAGAGGTGGGTTAAATAAGTCCAAAACCAAGAGTTTGGTTAAATAAGTTAAAAACCAAGAGTTTGGCTAAATAAGTTAAAAACCAAGAGGTGGGTTAAATTAGTTCAAAACCAAGAGGTGGGTTAAATAAATTAAAAACCAAGAAATGGGTTAAATTAGTTTAAAACCAAAACAATGGGCTAAATAAATAAATGTCTCTGCTTCTAACATTCACTTTGTGGAGAGTAAGTAATTTTATATCACGTACTGCTATAACGTTATCAACATATGGTAGATTAAATAATGGGTAGGTAATCATATTGGAAACAACAAATAATGATAATATCAACAATACATAGAGTTAATGACGGTAGACAACATACCTGTAGTTAATGACGGGTAGACAACATACCTGTAGTTAATGACGGGTAGACAACATACCTGTATTAATGACGGTAGACAACATACCAACATACCTGTATTAATGACGGGTAGACAACATACCTGTAGTTAATGACGGGTAGACAACATACCTGTAGTTAATGACGGGTAGACAACATACCTGTAGTTAATGACGGGTAGACAACATACCTGTATTAATGACGGGTAGACAACATACCTGTATTTAATGACGGGTAGACAACATACCTGTAGTTAATGACGGGTAGACAACATACCTGTAGTTAATGACGGGTAGACAACATACCTGTATTTAATGACGGGTAGACAACATACCTGTATTAATGACGGGTAGACAACATACCTGTAGTAAATGACGGTAGACAACATACATGTAGTTATTGACGAGTAGACAAAACCTGTATTAATGACGGTAGACAACATACCTGTATTTATTGACGGGTAGACAACATACCTGTAGTTAATGACGGGTAGACAACATACCTGTATTTAATGACGGGTAGACAACATACCTGTAGTAAATGACGGGTAGACAACAAACCTCTAGTTAATGACGGGTAGACAACATACCTGTATTAATGACGGGTAGACAACATACCTGTATTAATGACGGGTAGACAACATACCTGTATTAATGACGGGTAGACAACATACCTGTATTTAATGACGGGTAGACAACATACCTGTATTTAATGACGGGTAGACAACATACCTGTATTTAATGACGGGTAGACAACATACCTGTATTTAATGACGGGTAGACAACATACCTGTATTAATGACGGGTAGACAACATACCTGTATTTAATGACGGGTAGACAACATACCTGTAGTTAATGACGGGTAGACAACATACCTGTATTAATGACGGGTAGACAACATACCTGTATTAATGACGGGTAGACAACATACCTGTATTTAATGACGGGTAGACAACATACCTGTATTAATGACGGGTAGACAACATACCTGTATTAATGACGGGTAGACAACATACCTGTATTAATGACGGGTAGACAACATACCTGTATTTATGACGGGACAACATACCTGTACAACATACCTGTATTAATGACGGTAGACAACATACCTGTATTTAATGACGGGTAGACAACATACCTGTAGTTAATGACGGGTAGACAACATACCTGTATTAATGACGGTAGACAACATACCTGTATTTAATGACGGGTAGACAACATACCTGTATTAATGACGGGTAGACAACATACCTGTAGTAAATGACGGTAGACAACATACCTGTATTTATTGACGGGTAGACAACATACCTGTATCAATGACGAGTAGACAACATACCTGTATTAATGACGGGTAGACAACATACCTGTATTTAATGACGGGTAGACAACATACCTGTATTAATGACGGGTAGACAACATACCTGTATTTAATGACGGGTAGACAACATACCTGTATTAATGACGGGTAGACAACATACCTGTATTGACGGAAATGACGGGTAGACAACATACCTGTATTAATGACGGGTAACAACATACCTGTATTAATGACGGTAGACAACATACCTGTATTAATGACGGTAGACAACATACCTGTATTTATTGACGGGTAGACAACATACCTGTATCAATGACGAGTAGACAACATACCTGTATTAATGACGGGTAGACAACATACCTCTATTTAATGACGGGTAGACAACATACCTGTATTAATGACGGGTAGACAACATACCTGTATTAATGACGGGTAGACAACATACCTGTATTAATGACGGGTAGACAACATACCTGTATTTAATGACGGGTAGACAACATACCTGTAGTTAATGACGGGTACCTATACTATATTCCAGAAGTTCCTTAGAAGCTATGATGGAATCTTATGGGCTACAAGTCGAAGGTCCTAGCTCGTTTGACATGAACTCATTGTTAGGAAGAAGAATGCTGAAACGAAGTGCTCACCAAAGAGGTAATGTATTGCAGGGTACACAGATATGACGAGCCACTGTTGATTCTTTTTCGATGTAATACCGGTATGTTCGGATTCTGACAACAGTTAAAACACCTTTTCATTCTTTTCAATATATCTTATGCATGAAAATGTGTACCCAGAAGCATTGCAAACGCTATACAGTAAACTATTAAAAATTTAACTACCGTGATAGAATAGTAACTGTGACGTTTCGGTGGCTACACGGCAATCTTATCAGACAAATGACCAGTTGATAAGCATACTAGCACTGGCGAGTGTACGAGATGGTAAAGGATCGGTCAACTGTACACTGGGGTCGAAATTAGTGTGACGAGATGGTAATTAGATAATAGAAATAAAGAAATACACAAGATGGTGACGATGTACTGTAGTCAATGCGACAACTCTTTGTTTAACTGTGACTTGGTTACAGATGTGCGAGAGTCTGTGGTCCTCTAATCCTTGCTTCGTACTGACCCGCTAAGGTGTATCCAGATGCCTTCCTTAACCAGCCACTTGAAAAGATCTTTCCCTGCCGACTATATTGGAATTTTCTCGGTCAATGATATGGTTTTGCTGTGGTCGTGTTCGGTGTTGTGTAATGTTTTATTACCCACGAGTCCGTGTTCGGTGTTGTGTAATGTTTTATTACCCACGAGTCCGTGTTTTGCGTTGTGTAATGTTTTATTACCCACGAGTCCGTGTTCGGTGTTGTGTAATGTTTTATTACCCACGAGTCCGTGTTTTGCGTTGTGTAATGTTTTATTACCCACGAGTCCGTGTTCCGTGTTGTGTAATGTTTTATTACCCACGAGTCCGTGTTCAATGTAGTGTAATGTTTTATTACCCACGAGTCCGTGTTCCGTGTTGTGTAATGCTTTATTACCCACGAGTCCGTGTTTGGTATTGTGTAATGCTTTAATACCCACGAGTCCGTGTTCGGTGTTGTGTAATGTTTTATTACCCACGAGTCCGTGTTTTGCGTTGTGTAATGCTTTATTACCCATGAGTCCGTGTTTGGTATTGTGTAATGTTTTATTACCCACGAGTCCGTGTTTGGTATTGTGTAATGCTTTAATACCCACGAGTCCGTGTTCGGTATTGTGTAATGCTTTATTACCCATGAGTCCGTGTTTGGTATTGTGTAATGTTTTATTACCCACGAGTCCGTGTTCGGTATTGTGTAATGTTTTATTACCCACGAGTCCGTGTTTGGTGTTGTGTAATGTTTTATTACCCACGAGTCCGTGTTTGGTGTTGTGTAATGTTTTATTACCCATGAGTCCGTGTTTTGCGTTGTGTAATGTTTTATTACCCACGAGTCCGTGTTCGGTATTGTGTAATGCTTTATTACCCATGAGTCCGTGTTTGGTGTTGTGTAATGCTTTATTACCCACGAGTCCGTGTTCGGTATTGTGTAATGCTTTAATACCCACGAGTCCGTGTTCGGTATTGTGTAATGCTTTATTACCCATGAGTCCGTGTTTTGCGTTGTGTAATGTTTTAGGTCCACGAGTCCGTGTTCGGTATTGTGTAATGCTTTAATACCCACGAGTCCGTGTTCGGTATTGTGTAATGCTTTATTACCCATGAGTCCGTGTTTTGCGTTGTGTAATGTTTTAGGTCCACGAGTCCTTGTTCGGTGTTGTGTATTGTTTTATTAACCACGAGTCCTTGTTAGGTGTTAAGTAATGTTATTTGAACCATGAGTCCAAAGTTGGTGTTGTGTAATGAGCGATTAAAATATATGCACTTATCCTTGACCTTGACATTACCCCAATATTTTTTGTGAAGTCTATTATTGAAGGCGGCTTGATTCCCCACAATGATTATAAGAAGGGACACAACCCATGTTAAAATGTATTATTTTCATATTTTCTGAAGTATTGTTTTATGATCAAAAACTCCACAGACACTAGTAAACTAAACAAAATTCTTTATCTATAAAAGATAAAAAAATCATATGGTGGGGAAAATATGTCATACAGCTGTGACTACCTGGTATATTTAAACAAAATCTGATCAATGTAATGGGAAGCACATTTTTTGCGTAATAACAAAGAATATCATGGATATTTGTCAGAAGAATGTTTTATCCACATGGTTACCTTTAGGTTCAACCCTTTTTTTCACCACAAGGGCTACATTCCTTAAAACAATTGACATCAAGTAAAAGTTACTTGTTTCTATTGACCCTGCCCCTTTACCATCAACTCCAGGTGGACACATCCAAAAGGTAACACAGATTACAAAGTAGCCATCAAGAAACTCTCTGATTGGTTTGTGCTTTTTTATTCAATCACTGCTTACTATTATTAGTATTATTATTAGTTTTATCATCTATTTCAGACGAAACCTACAGTACAAATGCCGAGGGAGAGTGTTTGACTTCCGTCCATGGCCTCTACCCCTATACATACATACAACGTCCAATGTCAGTCATCACCATGGATCCATCTATGGCTTTGCCTGGTTATATCAAGGTTGAGAGTCCTGACATGTACTCGTCAGATGTCTATAAGAACAGTTGTCAACAGACAGAGGAGTCATATAAGTTCCATCTTGATACAAAATATCAGCAGCTTGACCCATGGAAATCTTGTGTGTCTTCCTGACGTCAGGCCTTTTTAAAGATTGTGATGAATATTCCATATATATCTACAGATCAAATGTAGGAATGGCAAATCTGCAAAAGATGGTGCATACCCCGCTTATAATAGGTGTATCCAGTGTAACTACATCAGCTATTTTCTGGGTCGCAATTGTCAAATATTTGTTTGAATGATCAATGTGTGTACCAGGTAAAGAATAACTTTGCAGTTATAACATTATAGTGGAAATCCAGCAGTGTATTGGTAGCAGTGTCTCTGTGTGTGATGTAATGGCATGCCATTAATATCAATGCCATGGTGTTTCAAACTTTAACCTAACCCCTACATTAATAACATGTAACTTACCTTGTGATGGACGCCAATGTTACTAACCTTGTGATGGACGCCAGTGGTACTTACCTTGTGATAAATGCCAATGTTACTAACCTTGTGATGGATGCCCATGTTAATTACCTTGTGATGGAGGCCAGTGTTACTAACCTTGTGATGAATGCCCATGTTACTAACCTTGTAACAGATGCCAATATAATAACACAATATTTTTACATTGTTACCAAATGTAAGATGAAGGCGAAGTGGTACAAACCTGTTAGTGAACTCCTGCCTTACTCACCTGGCCCCAGTTCTGTGAACATCCCAGTCTTAAGAAGCTTGAGCCACTAGTACCTTGAATGTGTGTAGTATACAATCTAATGAACAATATCTTCATCAATGTGCTGTTATAATTTTGTACACCAATAAAAGTTTCCAAAACACTTTCTTTCAAGATTTTTGTACACATGTCACGTTAGTGAACTTAATCTATTTTGTGTGTGTGTATATATATATATGCCACCATACTTTGACATTGTCATGTCTCTCTGTGTGGTTGATATTACAGTATATATAAATACATGTATTACTAATTATTAATGGATGCTCATTAGTATGTCAAGTAGTTTCCCAAACATAAAATTTGATTTCGTGCATTGAAGCACTTACACTTGCTGGCCAGCTAGTTTTCTTCAATCATACTCAAAACTGAACTGGCACAAATAGGGATCGAGGGGAGCCTACAAATCAAATTTCAGAAAATTGAACGAGCACGATAGGGGACAAGCAAATTTAAGGAGTATGTTTTCATTACTTTTCAAGAAATCTTTAACTGTCAAAATCCAAGAACAAATGAACTTGAATTTTTGTCATTCTAATAGAAATAATTGCCATTTCATTCATAAATATAATAGTACTTGCAATATACTTCATTTGTACATCGCATGTAAAAAATGTATAAACAGATGGTGTTTAACAAACATCAATAAATCCGAGTTAGATCTTTTTTTGCCCATCATTATTTGATTTTCATTAATTCTTTAAAATTTGTATATTTTCCATTTTCTCTTTTTTTCTTAACTCTTATTTGCTCTTAATTATAACAGGAAAAAGACATAGCCTTAAAAGAGAGTAGCATTTGTTAACTTGTTTGTGTATGATTACTGTACAGGCTGGAACAATGCATAGACAAAGCAAAAAAAAGATGGGACTCTTTCCATGTTAATATAAATTGAATTTTATATATGGAATTTTTATCTGTATTACGGTGTTCATCATTATCTCACAGGATAGAACAACCTTTTGTTGATACATGTAATTATTCACTCAATACCAAAGTACTACATTCCCTTATATGAGTATACTACAAACGTTATTGTGAGACCTATATCTCACTTTTATTTGATTATGTTGAGATATGACTACATTCAGTGATACAAGAATGTAATTTGTATTCATTTAACAAACAATTTATATTTGTGCATTGAACAGAGTATACTTTGCAAGTGGTAAGCTGATCAGGATCTCTTTACTTTTCTTACTCCAGCTGGAGTAGGACAAGATATACAGTTCTTCTTTTTGGTTTCTGACTTACTGACTTTCCTTATAAATACCAAACTATATTTCTCTGCCAGGGCTGCACTTCAGAGTACATAAGGGAGCTAACTGAGGAGGGAACCAGTCTACAGAAAATAAAGAACACATAGGAAGGGAGGTAACTCAGTCAAGTCCTTCTCACTAAATAGCAATAACAGACTTTCATAGTCAAAATTCATAATCATCTGTCAGCCATTTTGTTTTCTACCAGGCCCTGAAAATCAAAAGGGCACACCTGAGACTAGGGACCCTGGGAAACTTGCAGATGTAATTTGAAAAAATCCATCAACTCCGTCGATAGCAACAAACAAACTTTTCATGTCAAAATCTAAGATGGTTGCCTGTCAGCTTGTTAAATGTCTGAAAATCAAAAGTGCAGAACTAGAGATCAAGGAAAGCCTACATATGAAATATGAGACAGAACCATCTAGTAAGTACTTTTCAATAAATGGTGATAACAAACTTTCATTGTCAAAACCAAGATGGCTACCTGGCAGCAATTTCTTCTGATCATTTCTACAACAAATGAGCACAACCAGGGATCAAATGGGAACATACATCAGATATGAAAATGGAAATCTGAACAAAGGCTGAATTATATCTGTTTACTAAGTATTTAATGGAAACTATATGGAATTATATATTTTCTGAGAAGGCTGGAATCAGACAATTGGCTGGAGATTTTTATTTCTACTGCTTATGAAATCTGAGAAAGATTTATTCTGTCCTCAAGAAATAGCGATGATAATCTTACATAGTAAAAATCATTTTGATTTTTTAATCATTCCTAAAATCAAAAGGGCAAAACCAAGGACTAAGGGGAAAACTGAGAAAGATCCATCAAACATTTCTCAGAAATGAAGATAACAATGCAAGAATAGTTCAAGGACATACCACAAATACTAGGCCATTTAAACAGCCCACCACCTAATCATGATGGACTAAAAACTGTTTGCATATATATTCACAATACAAAATTCTAATACAATGTAATCCTAACAGAAATTTATCACAAAACAGATTTTGTCATCATACATCTACATTCATCATATCATCGGTCAAAACCAAACAGTGAAATTCTACAACCTTCATGCTGTGTAAAAATAGCTTTTCATTTGTTTTTATATTGGACTTAAGGTCAAAGTTCACAACACCACTAAAACTTCGTTCATTTTGAAATGCATACAATATAGACTGTGTACTGGCTACCACCAATTTGCAGTCCTGTTTCACCATACCTACATCACATTTGATCAAGTCCAAGTCGGCAGTAACTGAGATAGAACCTAAAACTTCAAATTTTGTAAGTGATAATGGGTCAAACTTGATTAAGAGAAGTGAATTGGTGTTTTCTTTATGAACGATGTGCACAGTACCCTCAGCATGACAGCTGATGGCACATCCCCCACTGATCACTCCTCTGACAAGATCAGAGCAACATATAACTGAACAGGACTTGGTTGTAGTATCTATACACTGCACAATGTTTTCACCAATTGTCGTTTCGCTATCTCCCAAAGTTGAAGTACCACCAAAAATGTATATCTTGTCACCAAGACAGCCCTTCACAAATTTAGAGACAGGAATCTGCAGATGACAGAATGGTTTGGAGTCCCAATGATTGTTTGTAACATTGTACATGTAGACAGCAGACAACAATACACCTTCACCTACTTCCTCTCCACCAAACAGGTAGACTCTGTCTCTGATGGCAACAATGTGGGCACCAACTCTGTAGGGTCCAGGACATGGCTGCAAGCACTGCCACTTGTCAGTAATGGCGGAGTAGTAGAAGAAGGCATTGGCTTGTTGGCGATACCCACACAGATAAACACAACTCTCTGCATATGTGCAGGTGGTATAGCCCCCAGGTCTGAAACTGTAAGGAAGCACTGTCAATATTCCATCAGGTTCAAATGAGATGGAAGGGTTACGGATAAAGGAGATTGATGGGTAACAGATGTCATTCTCATTGGATGGGTGGGTTTCTTTCTCCTCATTTATCAGTACAAGGACTTTCTCTTTGCCACTGTGTGGCCTGTACTGGCTTTGTACAGTGGTGAAGCACATCTGTCCTCCATAGTCCTGTTGGTACTGTTCTGCCAATTTCAAATTATCAACTACTGACTGTTCCACATCCTCTCCTGAGATACTTTTGAGGAGTTGGAGACTATTCCTGTGACACAATGGTAGGCGAACTGCCTTTATCAGTCTGGAGAGATCCCCTCTCCTTACCTCTCTGTCATGGTTTACCCATGTGAGGACAGCTTGGAGAATTGTGTCTTCATTCTTCACCATTAACCCTTTATCATTAAGTATGGTTAAAAGATCTTCAGAAGTAATATTCTCTTCAAATCCTGGTGTCTTGAACACTTCTTCAAAGTGTGTTGAAATGAAGTCAATCAACAAATCTTTCAACACTTTGCAGTCATGGTGGGTGTCCATCAAACACCACAACTCCATAAAGTTGTCCATATCTATGTATTTTTCCAGGTTGTTATGGCAACATATCCAGTTCAAGAAACCATCCATTTGGAGGAAGGTAGCTGTCCACAGCACTTTGACAATATTGTCTTTGCTCATGTCAATGATACCAGTGTACATGTACTGAATCAGCAGTTTCAGAGGACATGCTTCCACCATTCTCAGCTCAACCACTTCCTCTTGACACTCTAGCATTCCTGACTGGAACATACATCCAAAATAGGATGAAAACACACACAAAATGTTCTTGTGGCATTCAAATTTCTGATCTCCAGCTTTCAAAATCACATCTGAATATAGTTTCTCTTGCAACAATCTTTTTAACCCAGTTCTAACTTGAAAACCCCAGTGGCTCTTTTCAGTATCTTTATTATGTTCCATTATCTGCTCCAGACTTCACTATCATGCACGTTCTAGTATGTCCTTGCAAGTCCAGCTAAAACAAATTGTAACAAAGATCAGCACTACGAAAAATACTTTTTAGAGAAAGAAAATTCTACTAAACACTTGAAGTCAGCCATTTGTTGCAACTATAACAGTTAATAATCAAGAGGTCTAATGGGCCTGCCCTGCTCATACAATCAATGTTCATCACAAATACATCAACATACATGTATACACCATAGGTATTCAAAGTGGGTCTATCCATTCAATTGGTTGCTTCAAACACTCAGCTCTAAATGGTGGCCATTCTTTATTTTATAATCAATTTAGCAAGGATTCTTTTAAGGAACCTATCAGCCAAATACTATATTTCTTGGTATTTGAGTTTGTCATCATAGTTGTTAGGAGGTTTTAACAAATTCAACCCTGGCGATCTTGAATAAGGGTCAAAGTCATGCCTATTTGCAAACTTTGTCGAGATCCATTCTAAGAACCTATCGGCCAAATACCATGCTTCTGGGACTTTTGATTGATAAGAAGAATTTGTTTTAAGGTTTAAACAAATTTGACTCCAGTGACCTAGAATATGGATCAAAGTCATTTCTTTTTTGCAAACTGTGTCAAGATTTGTACAAAAAACCTATAACAGAAATACATGTATCATACTTTTAGACCTTTCAGTTGGTTCAAAGAAGATGTTTAAAAGCTTAAACAAATTTGACCCCCATGATTTTGAATGGGGCAAGCTAATTTCTTTTCACAAACATCGTCAGGCTTCATCCAAAATACTTACCAGCCAAATATCATGTTTCTGTACATTTTAGTCGGTCAGAAAAAGTTGCTAAAATCTTTTAACAAATTTGACCCTTGTGACCCTGAATATGGGTCAAGATCATTTCTTTTTTAACTCTTTGTTGGGCTTTATCCCAGCAACCTACCAGTCTAATATCATCACATTTGGCTTGCTGCCTGATTATTGAGAAGAAATTGTTTCAATTGAAAAGTTGGTGCAGGACGGACAGACAGACAGATGACACTCCACTGATTAAATTCACATAGCCCTTTGGGCCAGGTGAGCTAAAGATGCATGGCTTCATCCATGAATGGTCACAACTGACTCTTGAACGTTACACACATCCCCCTCCTAAAAAAGTGATTGATTATAAAGACTGTACAAAAGACACTTATAAATAACATCATTTCATACAAATTTGGATAAGACTGAGCAGGGCCAAACAACGAATTAAATTTCATCATACAGCTGTTTCATCCTTCTAAGACTCGACAGTGATGCAAAGAGCCTAAATGTTAAACCTAGGAGACAACTGAAGAAACTCTAAAGTGATTACAATAAATATCATAATTTTGATGTGAAAGTGTGCTAGCCCATCATTCAGAAAATTTTGTGGCTTTCATGTCTCTGATAATTTTGAAGAATGTCAATTATATGTGTACATATTTTCTGAACCATGCTGCTATAAAAAAGCAAATGGCTATCAGGTTATGAAAATCCTATGGGACTAATAGTCCACCAGCAGTGTCTACCACAGGCAATCTTGAAGATTGTACAAAGTACCATTTAACATAAATTTGGATAAGATAAAGTTAAGGCAAACAAATTAAATGCAAATTGAATAATTATGTCTAATCAGCACAATAGAATTCCGATGTAAGTATGATTTTGCATAACAATATATCTATATTGGTATCATAATCTACCAGATTATAAAATATAAAACTGCACTAAATACTTAAAACATTATTCCAATTGCAGACGTTCAGGTAATTCCAAACGTCATGTGAATGACGTCAATGACAATACAGTATCTGCTACTAACCCCCAGTACATGTATACTGCAATGTCAAAGTTGAAGATCGAACTACAGTTTAGCTACATTTGTACTTGGAGACATCAAGTGGACACCGAGAGGGATATGGAAAATGCTTCCTTTCTAATTTGTGTACATGTAGTTTGATCTATCCGTAGACATATAAAGCAGTACAAAAGTCTAACACATTGTTTGATATGCAAAAGTAAAATGTATATAAGAAGTATATTTTTTTACGTTTAGTCTTACTTTGTTAGAGGTAAGGTACTGTCTCTTACATCAAGGAAGAGGTAAATAACTTATACTCTATTAGTTTACACGTTTCAGTCATATCTGGAACTGTGTGAAATTCGATTCATTATTCAATCAATTTCAGTTTTTCTTATTGTTTTACTGTTTATGTAATTTATCCAAACTTTGATGATAACAAAGGCATTAAAATACTTGATTATAACTTAAAGTTACAATAAATTGTCACAGTCTACTACTGCGCAAAATACGACTTCATCCGTCAGGATCATTACGGTGCATTCGATGTTCACTGTTCTGCCCACATGAAATAAATCCTCAATCGCAATTGAGATATATGAAAGATGAGGTTCACTTTTTCACTGCTGTTAGAAAATGCGAAAAATATAAATAGATTGATTAAATCCCATAAATTGCTGATGTTCATTTTGCGAACATTTATTAATTAATCGATTTAACGAATTGAACGGATAAAACGAATGCGACCATCGCAGCAGACGATCTATAGTTTCGTAGTTTTTATTCAGTCGGTTTATATTAAGTATTCTATTAGTATGTAAGTTCAAAATATAAAGCAATTATGATGGAATCACCTTAAATTTAAGAATTTTCCATTTCCCATAAATATGGAATAAACAATAGTGTGACGTCAAAATACGTAACTATCGTAAGTAGAAATTATAGGGAATCGCCATGTTCTTCCCGAAGACCACACTGATGATTGACAGGGAAAAGTAGTTTATTCGGCGATTGTATGGTGTCATTACGATAAATGACTTAAACAACATTTCTCACAGGTAATGTAGACAATCAGGCTGTCATGTGCGCAATTTAGCATTCTGAATTACCGTTTAATCATTGGATTTTTGCTTGAACACGAGTGGTATACTGTACAGTATAGGTCTTGTTATCTATATCGGGCACAGAGTCTGCAAATAACATGAAGAATGATTCAGATAGGAAGGTGTAGATGAGTCAAGGATTTGGTTTTACATCGTGATTTTGCATTCCATTCAAAAAGAACCTTTATACGTGCACTATTTCGTTGAGAACAGGTATCTCTTTTTTTGTTTAGATTGTTCCGCCTGACTGAACTCATGTTTAGGAAGCAGGATTATTGAAGTGTAATTAAATAGAAATCATATCGTGTTTTCTTCATTCTCCTATATACCGATCTTTCTATATTCCCAAATGCTCAATGATAAGTGTGAGGACATTCTAAAGTATGTAGTTCATTTATGAAGTATAAGCTATTTAATAGCGATATACGTCCATCAATTTTGACATACTAGGGTAGTGTGTACACGCCTTAGATGTATGGAGTGAAAGTATGACACATGAAATTGAAAGAAATACACAACTTTTTAAAACAATTTTTGGCCTCTACAATTATTCATCAGTAGACATTTTTTAACATCAAATATACACTGATTAATTAAACTACAGCAATAGATACATTAAGTTGACACCAGAAATGTATGTACACTTGTCTTCTTTCTGAAGGAATGTATACAAGGTTTTGATAACTTGCATTACTTCTGAATACAAATATCTGTTGAAACCTACACCATATCACTGAGTATATGATTTGTTATTTTCAATTAGATTTCAACTAGTGTGTATTCAATTCAAGTTGCCATTTAATTTTGACACTTATGATTCAGTTTGGAATTATAACTCTAGGTAAGTAGTTTGAAGTAAATCTCATGTTTAATTTGCTACATGTGTATTAAAGTATGTGTGATTGTCTAGGTTAATGTGTGAGTTTTTAGAACATATCTACATAAACATGCAACATAAAACTTTTCTGCTTTTTATCATTATTCCTTATTCAGTGATATTGTGTTATTACTGTGTTCATCATGATATTTTTACACCGCCCAGTTTCTCCAAATACTTGTGCCGACCTGGAAATGACTAAACAATGCATTACCATAGCTTTGGAAAATGTTCACTTTTCTAATTAAAGCAGAAACATAACCTTTGTTGTACTTGCATTTACATATGAAAAACTTCCATTATTAGAAAAATTGATTTGAATAACAGCAATAAAGAAATTTAGATTTAATAACCAGAATTTTGCTTTTGAATAAATATCCTACCTCAGTCGTAGAAGAAATTATATATATACACGATTAAAAAATGTAAATACCATCCAAGTCTAAGGGTTTCTGAACCCTTTGTGAGAGTAAGCTGATGATCAGACTTCAGATCAAAAGCTCAATGCGACCAATGAATTCGTAATCCAATAGAGTAAATATAGATATTTCCAAAGCTGTTTTGTTTATGATCAAATAACTAATAAGAAAATATAAATAAGATAACAATACATTGCTATTCAGGTATCAAACTTTATGGCAATTTGATCATCCTTTTCTGTCTGATTTTTCAAATAAAGCATTTTATGTTAAGTATAACTTTCAGCATTAATTAATGAATATAAAAACATTTTTCTTTTATTTACTTACAGCACAGGTTTAACTTGACAAAACAGACTAAATGAGAGTGCTCGAGACTGAAGCGACACAGTCGTACAACATGGGAAAGAACCGCAAACATAAGATGCGAAAGGCAAAGGAAGCCTCAGAGTCTTCAGATGATGGATGTGCATCAGGTATCCATACAAAAACCTTCACCTTTCTATTTCCTTTATGTGACTTTGGTTTGACCATAAAAGTACATATTAACTTCATTCGCACAAATGGATGTAAACATTTGGAGTTACATGTACATGTTACCTACCTGGTAATTGTTTGTGTCACTATATCCTTGACAAAGGTATGCTTGGCACTGTTGTAAAGTATTAACCTTTAGGTTGAATTTAGAAAATCAGACTAATACATTACATGTACAAGTTTCACTGTCGAGTCCTAGAAGGACAAAACAACTGTAAGATACAATTTAATTCATTTTTTGGCTCTACTGTATCTAACACTATATTTGTATCAAATGGTGCTATACAAGTATGTGTCTTTTGTACAATTACAAGAATCACCCAGTTTGGATAGCCTCATAATTGATATTTTCACTAACAATGTTGTATGTAAAAACCAAATGTGTTGTTTTTTTTGCAGTACCAGTTTGTAATCACATTAATATGGCCGTCAACTTTGCTGCCATGAAGAAAGGATTGACCAAACAAGTGTTTGGGGAGTGTGCTGTAAGTTTTGGTAACAAGCAACTATAATGTTGCAAAACCTCATCGTAATGTGCAGAATTATGTATGTTATTATAGAAATCTATTATTGATTAGTACAGACTAAAGTCTGTTTACAAATTGTTTTCAAACAGCTAAAAATATTTCAAGTGTGTGGTGGACTACAAGAACACAAAATGTTCTAACAGGATAGTGCTTGCTTGTTAAAGGTGGTTTTTATATGGGACGAGCTAGGTTTTCTGAAAAGTAAAATAAGGTTGCCATGACGTAATCTAGTTCTGATTAGGATCTGTAATATTATAGAGTTGTGCAAGTTTTTGAGGCCTACTTCATGATTCCTAAAAGATTTTTGTGGAAGTTCTGTCTTGAATATAAGGTACTTCTTCACATATTCAAGTATCATCACATCTATCAATTGAAGAGAATGGTAAAACACTGTACAGATACATGCATGTTGAATAAAAAAAAATGTGCAGATTTATCTTGTCTTCCTAACATTAAGAGAGGTCTGATCAGTTGTTGATTTTGTGCATTCATATCTTTGATAGTCGTGTTCCAAGGAAAGCTCATCTGGACGTAAACCAGCACAAGGGGAGACTTTGGACCAGGCTGGTGCATCTCATCAGGAAGAAAGTTTGATTAGTGACCTAGAGCCTACACTATGGGTGTGTCTCCAGTGTGGTCACCAGGTATAAAACACTTTCGTGTCATTGGTAGCTTTTTTAGTTGTTAAGTGCTGTAAAGTATATAATATTTACGATTTAGTGTAGTTTTAGTTTAATTGCTTAGACATTGGAAAAAACAAATCAAACCAATGGTAAATTGACCCTGTGGAAACAAAGCACTATAAAACCCATGTATTGTTTACACCTACTTTATATGCACAGGTACATTTTGGGGTTGAAAATTCGCCTCTACTTGTATAGTTAGTGCATCCAAAAGCTTCAGTCATGAACTATCTTCCAGAGCAAAGAAATCAATCCATCAGACATGTTACTCAATGACTACTCACCTATTCAGTTAACCTACTATATTTATTTATCTTGTATACAGAAACATTTGACTTCACACTAATAAACAGTGGTCAGTATTGTAATCTCAGGTACAAGTATACTGTAATTATTTTCCTGATAAATCAGGTAATTTGGATCCATGCATGTCAAATTTTCACTTATGTCTTGCTGTCACATTGTGTGCATGCTAGCTGACACAAATTGAGGCCTCAACTCTGTATTTGCAAGCGATTGGTATATGGAGCTGGGAATGTGTATTCCCCAAGAGTAACAGTGTTTCATGATACATTTTTGAAGATAATGGCTGCAGGGCTATCCCTTTTTATTGTGATGAATTAGTAGTGTAAGACTCATAGAGATGCTTCCTAAACACTAATGAGACCAATATTAAAAGGTAGTGAATCTGTAGTCATCAGTCTCCATCCACATCATATATTAATATGCTGATGCTAACTTCTGCAAATACACAAATGGACATGTGCTGATTGCTTCTTTGTCACGATATCCAACATTAAGGGAAATAAAATGAAATCTGTCATTTCCTAGAAGTCGAACATGAAAGTGTTTCTATATTATAACTGACATTATCCCGAAAAGGCCACTCTCTTTACCGATAAGTATATAATTCATTATGAATCGTTGACCACAAAATTTTCATCTAAATACTAAAATTATGGATGAGTTTGTTTACTGTATAAATTTGTTTACTATATAAATACATGTCATTGTTTTACACCTCATTAAGAATGATCTGTATTTATGTTGTCTTACTAGAATTAGCTATTGATGATGTCATAATTCCTGCCATCCTTCATGATGTCACTATGTAGAATGATAGCATGAACATTATTTAGTAAACAACCACATCCATTTTTTTTTTACTAACATTAGCTGAAAAAATTTGTAGTCAATCTGTCCTGATGAAGCCCAATGTTCGAGGGAAACCGGTAGACCACACCAATAAACACAAGAAAACCAGTCCCTAGCTTATTGTACCCCTTTTTAGATTTACTTTTACTCTCTGATTGCCGTGAATGTTTTTTTTTCGTATCCAAACTAAGGACATTAAGACTAACCTATCCTCCACTTTTCACCTCAGCGTGGGCTCTACCCTTGGTCTTCATTTATTAGACTGTACTTTTGATGTAAAACAACTATTACATCAAAGCATAAATATTGAAATATGTCTTTTCTTTTTTCTTGGCCATTCTTTATACTTTAATCCCCATGCTTTCCTAGACAGTCCAAGACCACCATTCACAAAATCGGAATACTCGGGCTTGATTGTTATCATGATACCTTACCGCAGATATTGTTGGATACCTAACTAAGACTGCCACTAGTCCAGCATTTTCAGCAAGAAAAGTATAGTAAGACATTCAGTAGTCAGTTGGGCTTCCAAAATTTCAATTTACTAGCCCATAGGAGATTCTATCTTCTTGAACTGTTGTGCCAACCTTATGTTCAAGCCCTGAATTTAGTGATGGGTACAGCATAGGTAAAGGAAAATTATAACTTTCAAAAAATTGTCAGAAATTGATAGCAAATTAAGTATATTTGTATACTTGTATTACAGGGATGTGACCGGAATTCCAGGGAAAAGCATGGCCTAAAGCATTACGAGACGCCACGTTCCAGTTGCCACTGTCTGGTTATCAACTCCTCCACCTGGACATGCTGGTAAAAATGGACACAATACTTTTTACAAATTTTCTTGATCTAGACTTGCCAAAAAATGTCTGTTACTGATCTTGTCCTTCCTGCAAACATGTTTTCCTGAATTTGTGATATACAGTAAAATACGGATAAGTTGAAGTTGACAGGACCAAATGCAATATTCAACTTATTCATTGGTTTGACTTGGCCATGTTTCTATGAGCGGAGACATTGTGCATTGAGGATTGGCCTTATTTTCATCACTTCACCAGATATGTGCCTTAATGCATGGCGTGACAGTAATGAATAAGTAATAAGTAAATAGAAACATTTCATATTTTGATACACTAAGGATTTCTTTTATTTGAATGAACAGTTATAAGTATAAATATAAACAAAGAGTGCAATATGAAACACTCGTCATTGCAGACATGCATATGCACCCACTCTCATACACATAACTTTGTGAACTTGATACCTTAAGTAATACAAGTAGTGTACTCATATTTATATCCTTAAGATTGACAAGCCCCATCAACAATATTTTAAAATAAAACTCAATAGATACATACTAGCATCGATAGCACTGAGTTGTGTTATCAAAAGGTGAAGGCTGCAACAATGTCAATGAAGCATAACTGTACATGAACCACACTGTAAATGGAATTAAATAAAACTTGCAGTTTATGTATATACATGTATATCCAGTAAATGTATCTAATCATAATCTAATCTGTCAATGACAGTAAACTAAAGGGATATTCCGGCATCTGTCATTGGTTGTCTGTCATCTTTTACTACATATTGCAACTATTCATGATTGACTGAGCTGATTTTAATCAAATCTGGTCTGAAGCATCCTTGGGGAAAAGAAAAACAACTTTTTGGAATTGGTGGGTCTGAACCTCCTCCATCACACTATCCCTAAAAATCACAATAACTGACTCAGTCATCCCTAAGATTACCAAAGCTGACTCAGCTATCCCAAAAGTTTACCATTCCTAAGTCGGCCATCCCTAAAGTAAAGATCACTTTTCCTGGCTCAGCCATTTCTTAACATTACCATTTTTGACTTGGACATCCTTGAAGATCACACATTCTGACTCGGCCATCCCTAAAGATCACCATTCCTAACACTGCCATCCCTAAAGATCACCATTCCTAACACTGCCATCCCTAAAGATCACCATTCCTAACACTGCCATCCCTAAAGATCACCATTCCTAACACTGCCATCCCTAAAGACGACCATTCCTAACACTGCCATCCCTAAAGATCACCATTCCTAACACTGCCATCCCTAAAGATCACCATTCCTAACACTGCCATCACTAAAGATCACCATTTCTGTCTCGGTCATCCCTGAAAATCACCATTTCTGACTTAGCCGTCCCGAAAGATTTCTGTTCCTCATTTATCTGTATACCTACAAAAGTTAGTGTGTAGACTGAAGTAATTTATTTTATGCTGAAAAGCAGATTCTGCTCAGGTCAGTGTCTTCAGGCCAGTGGTCTAATACAAAACTGTAATTTGTTGGATGTAATCAGCACAAATCGGATGTGGTTTTCTTATGTTCTTGTCTCTGCTTCAGGTGTTACAAATGTGATGATGATATTCCACTGGAGCGCAGTAAAAGGCTACAAGAATGTATGGAGTTTTTGAGAAAACAGGCAGGACTGCCTCAGCCTGAATTAGGTGAGAAAGTAGTTTTCAAAAATTGTATACTGTTCACTTATCACATCTCTCAACAACTTTTATTCGACGAATGAATGCCCAGCTAAGGTGTTCATAAAGTTTTGGAGTAAGTTCACACTATCATCAGTTACATTTGGATAAACACATGAGGTCTTATTAGTTGTATATTGCTTGTATACAGGATATATGTCATGAATCTTCCAACTAATGTAATGTATATTTTGAAAATAATATGGTAACATCAAGTTCTACTCATTTGGTTGTCAGTCAAGGTTAGGGGATCAAATGTTTAACTTCACCTTTTGATATATAATTTCTAACTTTTCACGTATAGTATTGTTGTATCAAATTATAATCCTGATTAAATTTAATGGTTATTGGTCAAATCAATTAAAGGGTCAAAGGTCATACTTATTTATGTTATTTGTAGGCTTTTTCTGCCATTTCAGTATCTTCAGACCAGTGAGTAATGACTTGAAAACACTTTTTCGAAAAACATAATTAATAATATTGATTTGTACTTTTGTAGGTGGTTTCAGAAATCAATGTTTATGCTGTTTATTTTTCGTAACAGTCAAGACAATATTTATTAATTTTTGTCTTTTGTTTAACAAAGTTAAGCGTGTGACTCATGAGGCATCTGCTGCTGTGGATGGAGCAGAACAAGTTGTAAAAGATTCCAATGCTCGACCTCTTACACCAAAGACCTCAACACCTGGACTGTGTAATAAAATCAAGGTATTAAGCAACTGATCTTGAATGAAATACAATTTTTTTTATCCCACTATATTATGTTTGATTATTATCTCTGATTCTCTATTTTACAAAGAACATATTTCTTATCACATTGACCTGTGTTTGTCATGGCAGCTGCCAGGATAGCTTTGTTAAATTGGAAAAGATAATTATTTTTCCTTTATTTGTTACAATTCACACAATTAGTTTTCTCCTCTATGTTATTCATTTTTTTGGTCTTTCGTTATGCATATTTTTCTTTAAGACTGATAAAAAGACCAATATCACAACCAAACAATACATCATTGTTTTGCTAGTTGAACATTTTAATAACCATACTGTTTGGTAGAATCTCTTCTCTTTGTTTTATACAATGTTTAATTGTGAACCTCATGATGACTTGTTTGTCACAAGGTGGCCATTTTGGACTTTGACGAAGTTTCTTATATAATGTGTTTAAGCATCACTAAGCAAAGGTTGATGTAAGTCATACAGTTAAAAAGAATTTCTTTTGCAGCTGTTTGTCATTTTGCATGTACATGCTTGGTCAACAACTATTAAGACATTTTGTGCTTAATTATTGTTTGTAGTTAAGAAGTTTCCTTTCACTGATTAGCTATCCTTGACTCTGTTTTAATTTTGTTTTATTTAGGGCCTGAGTAACCTTGGAAACACTTGTTTCTTCAATGCTGTCTTACAGGTAGGTAGATTTACATATCTATAAAAGAGTAATCAGCACCACAGACTAACTTTTGTGTGTGTATTTTCCCTGGATGTAACCTTTCCAATGCATCTTTAAACACATTTCAAATGCTTGGTCTGTTGTTCAGATATCAGTAATTTAAAAAGTGGTATCCAATCCATTAGATTGAAAGCCTCTATAATTTCAATGACCATCATCCTTAAAACAGTCTTCTCAATAGATTATATACTGCTCGTTAATGTTGTTTTATTTTGATGTCAGCATAAGAGTTTTTGAGTGGACTGACCCACATGGAAATAAGTTCTGAAAGTGGTATCAGATGTGTCTATTATGCTGTAGAACTATGAGAACTGTATTAGGATTACTGGTTTTGATATAGGAACAAATTTTAGTTTTAGTCTCAACTCCATTTTACTGTTTAAGTGTTATAAGTCCAATCATTGAAGTTGATGTTAGAAGTTTGCAGAGACATTGCTCTTTACCAGTAATTACATTTGTGATGTTTTACTAGATACTTCACAATTATTTTTGTTTGTTTCTGAGGTAGTTGGTCAAAGAAATTACCAAATAACCATTGTATTTTGTGTTTATACTTCTTTCATAGATATCTTTTCTATTGGTTTAGAATATGACTCAAACTCACTGTTTTGAGAGTTGTCTGTTGGAGCGTGGAAAGAAAGGGAGGTCAATGTCAATCTCTGGCAAGAGTGACACTGACGACAGTTCCACGGGAGAAGAAAGTGATGGAGAACCCCCACCATTGAAGGAATTACCACGCATCGCTGTGTCTCTGGGAGAGGCTGGGCCACTTACTCAATCACTCATACACTTCCTTCTGGAAATGAACAATAACACCTCGAACCGCAGCTCCACGGTCAACCCTAATGCTCTCTTCAGTCAAGTCTGCAAAAAGTGAGCCATAATTTTCATTTATTGAATCAAAGAAGCTGTATGTTTGCTATTCTATTTCTATGCAAAACTTCA
Organism: Ylistrum balloti; assembly: GCF_031769215.1. Lineage (NCBI taxonomy): Eukaryota > Metazoa > Mollusca > Bivalvia > Pectinida > Pectinidae > Ylistrum > Ylistrum balloti. The sequence goes on along the minus strand of NW_026782400.1, from coordinate 262,654 downwards.
AATAACAAGTTTTTCTTTTCTCATCTTACTGATGAGGAATTTTAATGAGGTTTCGTAGGATGTGAAATGACTAGTAATGGTTACTCTATTACAGAGCCCAGAGATTCCGAGGCTACCAGCAGCAAGACAGCCATGAATTATTGCGTTATTTACTAGACAGCATGAAAATGGAAGAAGTGAAGGTGAGTGCAAATTGAGATGGTAAACACAAAAAGTTGTGAGAGAGAGTTTTAATCAGGCCTATTTTGTCTTCACAAGATTGTTTATTAGTTCATAATTATTACCTTTCCACATGTACATCACATTTCTGGAGCATAGATGGGCAATTTAAGATAATTGTTGTCCATTTTACATCTGTCCTTCCTGTCACTATTTTTTTTTTAATTCTCCTTGGAAATTTTAGGGGGAGCATATAGTTGCTGCTTTGTCTGCCCATCCATCTTGCCATCTATCCATTCGTGTACAGACATAACTTTGCTCACAGTTAAGCCAGGGTCGTGAAACTTGATGTAGATATTGGTTATGCGAAAGAAATGTGCGTTCAGAGGAGGCAACCTCTCAGTTAAAAGTTATTGCCCTTCATTAAAATTTTGTGTCCAATGTATAAGTTTCCTTATCTTTAAACTAGGATAATGAAACTTGGTGTATACATGGGCCATACTTAAGAGGATGTGCAGTGTACTGAAACCACTCAACAGAATTATTGCCCTTTGTTAAAATTTTGTGTTGCTTTTGAAACTGATACAAGAAATTGAATGGCCAAAAGAGTATTTAAAACTTTGACCTTTTGTGAAATTCTCTGAAAACATGTTATGGTTATTGTTGAATTTTTTATGTAAGTTCCCCTTGGTTCCTAGTTGTACTAGTAAAAGAAATGGACCTTAGGTTGGATTTCAAATTTGAACAAATACATATGTTGGAAGTTATTTGTCAGAAAATGCCAATCAGTCTTTTCAAATAAAATTTTGTGTATCCTCTTTTTTGTCTCTAATTGTTCATGTTTGATGTGTAAACTTTACTTCAAAAGTGGATGTTTCCCACAGTGTTCAGAAAAATCCTGATGCGAACATACCAACAGCATTTGTAATCAAGAGTTTCTTTATTTTTTAGAGACGACAGGCTGCTATTTTAAAGTTTTTCAAATTGCCAGAAAATGTCAATCCAAAGAAAGTCGATGAGGAAACTCGATATAGAGTTCGAGGTAAGATTGTAAGAGGGGCAGAATAAAAAGAATGATTCAGAATAACGCTCACCAGAAAGAAAGAAAAATAAAGTTTAAAACAATTCACATTGAAAGATTAATATAATATACCGGAATTAATTTTCTGATTTTCTCTTTACAGAATATGGTCGCCAAGGCAAGCATACTTTTGTGGATGCAGTATTTGGAGGGAGCCTGATTAGCACTGTAATCTGTGAAGAATGTTCTTATGTAAGTATATGCAAAATATAATACTAAAAACAGGATTAAGTGGTTTTGGTGTCCCAAGGGCCATCTGCTTACATAACATTAAAACTGCAACTTATCTCATTGTTCCACAAAATCTTTTTAGATTTAGATTCCAAATCACAATCACTAATGTTTTCAAGCCTTGTGGCCATTTCAGGAAATTGCATTGCATTGGACAATAACATTACGTCATAATGTATGTTACTAAGGTTACTATGGTGTCAGTGCAATTGCCTGAAGATGGCTGCAATGCTTGAAAACTGTATTTATTACATAATTGATCATTTAATACCAATATTGATACTTTTATATACATAAGAATACAACACTAAATTTCAAACCTTACATAAGTTAATATGTTGCATATTCTGAAACTGATACATCATACATATATGTAGTGAATTACTCTACACTATCCATATCTTTTTAAATCACAATTCAGTTGTTTAATAATAATCAAATCTGTGAGACACAAGGCATTGCTAGGAAGATTTGATCAACCTAGCATAGATATATGTATATTAATGAATTTGGAACAATAAGTATAAGACATTAAATTGACTGGAATTGGCTGGTGTAATGGTGAATGCTCAGGTAACCTGTATATGGACACAAATATTGTTATTTCAAATACTTAAAAACCATGGAAATAGTAAATACACTGATTATTAAGTCAAGTTAATGTGCAAATTCGAGAGAAGGGAGTAAGAGAAATTTACAAATGAAAAAGAAAGATGAGACAACCTCCGTTTCTGTTACAGATTTCGCAGATCTTTGAGCCATTTCTGGACATTTCTCTGCCCATTACTGAAGAGAAGGTAGGCCCCTGTTTAAAACCTATATCAACACATCCCTGATGTCGGTTATTTAGCGGTTATTTACCGTTAAAATCATACTTCTAGGTACTTTCAGTACCCATCCCATAGTTAATTAGTGATGATTAATTGACATTGTTAATCAGCATTGTTGAGATGAAGATTCTAAATCATGACATACTCCCAAAGTTGTCAGTAACAGCATGTGATTGTCATGTGATTGTGTGAATATTTATTTCTTTTTTTGTATATTACACTATTATGTTAAGACCTAATCTACTGTTGCACATCTCAAGATTTAATTATAGTGTCATGATGGTGAAGATAGGTAAAGAGCCTCTTTGCTATCATGAAAGGACATAAGAAAGTGTGATTTATTTGATTTTCACTCGAGGCTTGCAAAAATGAAAAAAAAAATGAAATGATTTTTTTTTAAATCTGCTCATTTCATAACTGGAGGCTTGCAATAAAAAGGTTTGAGGGTGGGGGGAAATCTACCTGTTTCATAACTAAAGGCAAGAAAACGAAAAGGAAATAATGTAATTGTTTCGTAACTAGAGGCTTGCAAAAATGAAAGAAAAATAAACTTTAAAATAAAGGTTTACAAGATTTCAAATATATATAAATATGTCCTACAAAAGTGGTAATATGTGAGGAAGTATAATAGGAAAAGTCTCACGGTTATCTGTTTACTTACTCCAGCCTCAGAGACCAAACCAGGTGCCAAGTGGAAGGAAGAAAGAGGTAGCAGCTAGTACTGAGGTCCAGGAGGATTCCCCAGCGATTGGTGTAGATGGATTTGCCTTTAAGGGTGATAAGAACAGTAAACACATCAGCAAAAAGGAAAAACGTCAAGCAAAGAAGGATGCAAAGGTATATACAGTTATTTTATTGCTATGTGTTTCTATGGTAATAGTGCACTTTTATTTGTTTACCTTTAACATTGGTGTATTATGTAATGACTCTGTCATTCCATCCACCTTTCCTATTGTAGAACATTTTGATATTACTATAAATTCCCTGTATGTAATTCTGTCACAAACTTGAGAAACACAAATTGTGACAATAAAGTATAAAGTATAATGATATACAGAATATATATCTAAGTAGCATACTTCAACATGGTTGGACAGTGCATTTTGTTGGAGAAATGCCGATGAGATGACCTGTTACTGGCAATAGATTTAAATATTAGGAAATCGAAAGCCATATTGATTTTTTTTGGAGAGTTATGTCCCTTATCATTATGATGTTACAATCTGATAAAGATGGCCTTTGTGCCCACATAGTTTTGAAACTCTGGCATTTTATTTGCCTTTACTAAGGACATTTCTAGTGAAGGAAGAAAGCTTGTACCGGTAAATCAGTTTAGAGTTTTCTAGGTTATCAACATGGTTTGATTATGAGCACCAAAAATCCTAGAGGTTTAAGTTTTCATTTTATCTCTTAAATACCAAATAGTTTCATTTATGTGGTAAGTGAAAAATACAAATAATCATGTTTTTCAACAGGTGCAAAAATAAATTTGAAATGTTGTGAACTGTTCAACAGCTATCTTTTAGATATATTAGGTTACTAGGTGATTGGATTGTAATATTGAAGTTTATGTAGTTCAGTTATGTGCTTTAGATAATTGGAGGTTAAATTGCTACAAATGAAAATAAATGGCTGGATGAATTTTGCTGTTGAAATTCTCACCTGTATACATCTTGTTTTATGGTGATAGCGGCGTGCCAAAGTTTCCAAGAACCAAGTATTGCCTATGGCAGATGGCAGCACTCTTGTGGAGGAAGAAGATGGGGCTGGAGAGGAGGCAGAGCCTGAAGTTACAGAGACTGAACTACAGAAAGTTGGAGAAGGACAGAAAGAGCCAATAGATGAAGATGGAAATTCCAGTAATAGAGATGACCCATCTGGTAGGAGAACTCTGGAAAATGTGTTTTTGTTTGTTATGTGTACTTTGATTTTGATCATGGAGAAAATAGGGATACTTCCATTCACAATTATATGAAGAATATGATTGAACATTGGATGAAATTTGTTACACTATGTAAGTCATATTATATTAATGATATTACATTGTTACATGCAAGTACATGCCAGAACATACTGATATTGTGATCTGACATAGAACTTACAGATGCAGTAAGATATTGTTTGATTACATCTTAATTTTATTTGCTTGTGTGTTAGATGCTCACTTTGTCTATGGTATATTTTTTTGCAACAGATGCTGATGTGGAGGACAACTTGGAAAGTGATGTCAACCGGTTTGCCAGTCTGTCAGCCTCCTTTGGAGAGAAATGTGCAACAGAAGAGGAGCAGGGAGCCGTTGGTGGTGATGATGACACCTTCCAATCAGGCTGTGTGGTTGAGTCAATCATGCAGGAATCTGGAGGAGCTGGAAATTTGTCAGAGTCCAGTGGCACTTATAAAGGTTCACAGGGGGCAGAAAGCAGCACTGGAGCTGGCTCAATGAGTGGGAGCACAAGCACCATCAAACAAGGACAGGACAGCACAGAGGAAGGACTAGACCAGAATAAGGATAGCAAAAGTCGCATGTGTAATGGGGAGGAGATTGGACATGATAGAGGAAGTAATGGTCACATAGGTAAGGAGGAAGGCCAAGGACAGAGTGATAGTAAAGTTGACCCACAGAATGGACACTGTCAAACCTCAGACTTAAACTTGGATGTAAGCAGTATGGGGGAGAAGAAAATAAATACTAGTCTATGTAATGGTGAACTGGTAGATAAAAGTTGTAACAGTTGTGATGTTGAAATGGTACGGAAAAGTCTTTCAGATACGCACATCGTCAATGGGCATGTAAGTAGTTGTGACATGCCACAGTGTTCAGTGAATAAAGAGCAAACTGGTTTCTGTAACGGAGTCTCCGCTGACACTTCATTACTGACAGATAAACTAGATAAACTACAGTTACATGATGATCCTAGTGAGGAAACAAGAGACTCTTACAACAATACCTCAAGGAATGTGTGTGATCACCAATCCCTTCCAAAGTCACGTTCAGTGGAGTATTTAGGACCCAGTGTAGAAGGTGGGCGTAATTCGCCAAAGCCTTCAAATTCTTCAAGCATGCTTGATGGTGTGCACAAGAAGACTTGTCCTGGTCTGTGTCGACAGGCCTCTAAGCATTCCAAACGTAAAGAGGCAAAGGTAAAGTCAACTTTGACCCTAGGACAAAGATACCAACCGTCGTCACGTGAGTGTTCCATCATGTCATGTCTGCATCAGTTCACATCAGCAGAGCTTCTCACTGGTAACAACAAGTTTGGATGTGCCAACTGTACCAGGATAAAAAATAAACAGAACCCTAACAAAGGTCAGTTCATTAGGCTTCAGATGGGGAAAAGTCAGGGGAATGTTTAATTAATTTTAAAGAACTTGATGAAATAGTTAATGCAGTTTTAATCTTGACTTTAATCAAATCAAGATTCTATTTTTCTTTTATATGGGTATACAGAAAAGTACTCCAGCTTTTAATACAGAATTAGTGATATGTTCATGTTATATATGTATAATATATCATAGTATCATATTCATCAACAGATAAAAAAGATAAGCAGTACTCCATTGCCTCAAAGCAGTACCTGATATTTACACCGCCTCCGATTCTCACACTACATCTAAAACGGTTTGAGCAAGTAAGTATTTACTGAATACATGATTCACAAATCTTCCAGTTAGAATAAAGAGACCACCTGTGTTCAGTTGTTATGCTTACCACCTTTTACCTATATGTTTGTTTAGGTTAATTGAAATCCAAATTGATCTTTAAACCAGATTGAAGCAAGAAGTTTGTTACAGTTACGTTACATTTGTGTACAGAATGAAGCAGATTTTGTGATGTTATTATTCAAATGACTGATGATTATGAAATGATATACAAAAAAAACTTTCACTTTGGTTGTGAATTCTATTTCTCTCAGGTTGGCTACAGTTCCAGAAAAGTAAACCGTCATGTTGACTTCCCCTTTGTGTTGGACTTGGCACCTTACTGTAGTTCCCTATGTCAGGTAAGGGAATAATGACCGTGCATAAATGTAATAAATTTATAAGAGTAGCCTCCCTTGGAATGCTGCGCCTGGCTCAGTGGATGTGCTTGTTCATATTGAAGACCAGATGAGCCTGCATGATAACATTTATATTAGTATCAGAGACCATGTCTGCTGTACTCTAGATCTCATAACTTGCTTTGTATTACAGGGTATCAAGACTGGCCAGCAGAGGATCCTTTATGCCCTGTATGGTGTAGTAGAACACAGTGGCCGTCTCAATGCTGGTCATTACACTGCCTATGTTAAGGTGCGTCCCAATGTAGGCCTCAATAACACCTTCCTCCTGTCAGGATTCCCCAGTCGGCGTGAATACATCCAGCGCTACATGGAAAACCTGGCTAACAGTGTGCCCCCAGAGCGTGAGGAGTCTATTGATGTCCTGGAAGAAAAGCTTGTTCCCCCAGGGCGTTGGTACCACATTAGTGACAGTCGTGTTACAGAGGCTACAGAGTCTACTGTACAGCGTGCTCAGGCCTACCTTCTGTTTTATGAACGTATTTACTAGACACCTTAACATATTCACATCATAAGATTTAAGGAGCTCTCATAAGAAATAACCAAGTGAACATGACATCAAGTTGGCCATTGATAATCATTCCCTAAAACAGTTGTTTAAAAGTCTAGGATTTTCAATTTGATGTAGATATGTAATATTGTACTGCAGTTGTGTACAAAGTGTTGGTAATTGTGAACAGGCTAGCTTATGCTAAGTCATTGTGATAGTTTCCTTTTTATCCTCCACAGTAACTACAAAATAATTTTAATGATCTCATTCAGCTTTGCCTCACAACATGGTGATGTGCTGTCTTGTCACATGGAGTTGATGGCTAGAATTTATTTTTTTCTCACAAAATTTAACGGATAAAAATTACCTTTCTGTTTGAAATTTGGGAATTTGTCACGGGATGCACTTCCACAGATAATAACATCCTGCTATAAACTTTTCTTTTAAAACTACACAATTTTACAACTTTAGGACATGTCTTAAATCAAGTCTTATTGTTTCTTATTGTACAGTGCACATTATCAACTGCACTATAGTGACTGAACTGTGTGGTGTTACAAAAATTAAGTATACTGAGAACATGTCCTTTTAAAGACATGTTATGAAATTGCAAGGTTTTTTTTATACTAGCATGATTCATTTTTCTTTTACCGGCAAAAAGCTGCTATGCTAATGTTACATAATTATGAAAGTTTATGAAATTTCATTTTTATATGAAACTGTTATAAATATTCATTAGGATCACACCATTCATATTATTAAGTGTGAAGAAAAAACTTTCAAATCACCGTGCAACATATTTTTTGTCAGTGATAATCTCTTGCCAAATTTTATTTCTTTTTTATATTAATATATGTATATAGATATATAAATTTTCCAATTGCACATTCACTGAAGCAATAGATGTTTTTGTTATTAAATTAGTGTCACAGGAAAATATTGTTACCAGTGATTTGTTAATGGACTATTCTTTGAAGGTCCGAAGTTATTATTATGTGCTATAACTAATGTGATCACTCAGTTTTGAGTGCCAGAGGAATTTAATTAATATATGGCATCGTTTAAAGTATGAACATTCTATGGTGCCATTTTGAACTTGGAATTAAAAGTTTTTTATTTCTTTCTACCTGAATAGCTAAGTACCAATCATGAAAACAACAAAACATTTTCAACATTAACTTCATTGAAAATTGCCGCTGCATATATAATATTGTTAAAGCTCTAGCATCAGGTTGGATAGTTTTTACTTTACAGCTATTTAGATTTTCATTGTATGAGGTAAAATGTGGAATTAAAAAGCAGATTCTGATTGGTGATTATTTTTATTTATTTATCTTTGATTTTTTATATTTAGTAAGTGGTCATTCTACTCTATATTTTCATGATAAACTCTCATTGTCATTTCAGAAAATGATATTATTGATATTCAATACATACAAGATTCACAGTTATAGCTATAAAGGATTGTTAGTCAAAAACAACAGAGGAGTTGGAACACTTTCTCTGCTGGTTCTATTTTATACTGACTTGTTGTATTGTTTTTATTATTTTCATGTCTTTGACTCAAAGTTCATATATACCTGACTTTCTGCAAAATTTTATATTTTGCTGTTTGATATATTGTAAAAGCTTGTAAGTTACAAGTCTTTTTGTTGCAAAAATGGAACACTATACTTATAAATAAAAATAGAATGTTGTTTGAGTGCTAGGGTGAGGTTTTGGGTTGGTTACTGATACAGGTAAGGTTAATTATATATGTACCATCACGACAGTGATTGCCATACAAACTCCTGTATAGACAGGACTGTGGCCTTAAATCTTAATTCCTACAGTTGCATCAATAGATGTTTAATTCATGAGCCAACCAGACTGGACAGGCATCACAGCACAGTAAGCAGGTTGGTGCTTGAACTTTAATCCTTCTTCCTCAATTTATATGTATATTGGATTCATCTTGGTGAAAAAACAAAACAAAAAAATAGATTATTTCAATACGATGACATTGTCCATGTGATGCTTGATCTGTGAGGAAAAAATTATTTTAAGGCAGAGTCTGTTTTTACTTGTTACTATTTTCTGTTTTGCTTTTTTCTTTTACACCTTTGTACAATTTTGAGTTAGAATTATGGTGCCATTAACATGTCGGGTATTGCACTACTTGTGAAGTTCCCTGCACCATAAAGTTTCTTTTCTCCAACTTAGATGGATTTATGCTGATGGCCTGTAGATATTCAAACAACTTCTGTTTTCTGGCAAAATTGCTGCAATTTTCTGACTTCTGATTGGCTAATATCTTTTCACCGATAAATCTTGTTCTATTCAGAGCATCAAGATGGGATTTGGTGGAAAGGATAAGTATAGGGTCATCTATTAGTTGGCATAACAAAAAACAGTGACATTTTCACAAAATGGCTGCCAAATGGAGGTTTCTGATTGGTGGAAGTTTTAATAAAATTTGGTATGTATGTGTAGTATGACATCTAAATCATGATGATGATGTCTGTTTTCTGATTGGGCAAAGTGGCCGAATAGGGGTGTTAATTGAAAGCTTCATTTTTATAGGTGTGCATCAGGGTACCCAGCAAGTGTTATGTTCATTGTTTAAAATATTGAAATGGTGCACTGGGTGATGCAAAGCTTCCTTGCAAGCTATGTTGAAGCACGACTGAAAGAGAAGTTTAGGGGACTGCAGTAACCAGTAACAGGTCCCTTTACACTTGGTCAACATTAAATTGGAGGAAGGGAAGAGAGGGGGGTTTTCCCATGTTTTCTTCCACCAAATTATTTCTTCCTTATTGACACAATGTGTTGCATTCCATTTTTGTGCCTCTTTGATCTAGGTGAAATCTATCTTTAAGAAACTTGGCTTTTTCCATGATGTGTTACATGCTATTTTCACATCCTTTCAGTCAAGGTCACTGATCAAGGTCAAATGTCAAATCATCTTCATTACTGAAGATTATTAAAACATTACACAAATGCTGTAATTGCAGTACCCTACATGTCACATTCCACTTGAACATCTATTTTAATCACGAATGTTGTTTGAAGTTAAATTCAGGTCCAACAAATAAATGTTTTATGCTTTAAACATCTTAAAACACTGTTATAAATATCATTCGATATTGTATGCTGCAGTCACATTAAGAACCTTTAAAATCAGCATTATATACAAAATTATACTAACATTACCATCAAACAGAGGAAGGGAACATGTTTTCATGTAATTTAGGATTTTTCCTCTTTATACAGGACAGTTCTAGAAGATTGTCCCATTTTAGTTACAGAATATTATTGAAAACTTCCTTTATTTCATTTTCCTGCACGACTTTGTGAATGACTTTGCCAAGTGGTCTGCCACTTTTAGAATATGTAAATGAAAAGTAGAAGCTATTTCCTTTCAAAGTAATTGAGAAAGTAAATTCTTACTGTTTTCAGATTGTCCTATATATAGCTCGAAAACATTTGGCACAAGTCATTTGTGATATAAAGAAGATTTTTCCAGTGCTGTATACAATGTGATATGAGGTTTTAGTCTTGTTTAGAACAGCTAGCCACATCAGGGGATTATTGGAGGCTGGTAACTGACACAGTTGTCTGCCAGATATGTCTCCTAATTTGTTGACTGTATTCTTAAAAAAATGTGCTTGATAGTGGATGACTTTGGAGTAATTACTGTTAATTGTTGTTAAAGACATTTTCAGAACTCAATATCATTGTTATAAGATATTTACACAATAGCGATCTTATAATAAAAACAAACTGATAAACAGATTCTTGTCAATTTCTATGTCCTCTTAGCTGTTCATGTCTCTGGACTTTGTTTAAATTTTGTCTCACTTAATTTTATGTGTGTACAGCACAACCATACATATATCAATGACGTACAAGACAAACAAACTTGGATTCAAAGTGGCTAACATGTCTCGTGCTGTACAAAACATTCAGGCAGGCATAAATGCTCTTCAAAAACAATCAAACATGAAACAAATATGAAAAAAGACAGTCAAGAATTAACCAAAGATGAATGAGACAGCCATGCATGAATGAAAGATTAACAAGACAGCCATGCACGAATGAAAGATTAACAAGACAGCCATGCACGAATGAAAGATTAACAAGACAGCCATGCACGAATGAAAGATTAACAAGACAGCCATGCACGAATGAAAGATTAACAAGACAGCCATGCACGAATGAAAGATTAACAAGACAGCCATGCACGAATGAAAGATTAACAAGACAGCCATGCACGAATGAAAGATTAACAAGACAGCCATGCACGAATGAAAGATTAACAAGACAGCCATGCACGAATGAAAGATTAACAAGACAGCCATGCACAAATGAAAGATTAACAAGACAGCCATGCACGAATGAAAGATTAACAAGACAGCCATGCACGAATGAAAGATTAACAAGACAGCCATGCACGAATGAAAGATTAACAAGACAGCCATGCACGAATGAAAGATTAACAAGACAGCCATGCACGAATGAAAGATTAACAAGACAGCCATGCACGAATGAAAGATTAACAAGACAGCCATGCACGAATGAAAGATTAACAAGACAGCCATGCACGAATGAAAGATTAACAAGACAGCCATGCACGAATGAAAGATTAACAAGACAGCCATGCACGAATGAAAGATTAACAAGACAGCCATGCACGAATGAAATATTAACAAGACAGCCATGCACGAATGAAAGATTAACAAGACAGCCATGCACGAATGAAAGATTAACAAGACAGCCATGCACGAATGAAAGATTAACAAGACAGCCATGCACGAATGAAAGATTAACAAGACAGCCATGCACGATTGAAATATTAACAAGACAGCCATGCACGAAAAAGATTAACAAGACAGCCATGCACGAATGAAAGATTAACAAGACAGCCATGCACGAATGAAAGATTAACAAGACAGCCATGCACGAATGAAATATCAACAAGACAGCCATGCATGAATCAAATATCAACAAGACAGCCAATCATGACTCAAATATCAACAAGACAGCCAATCATGACTCAAATATCAACAAGACAGCCAATCATGACTCAAATATCAACAAGACAGCCAATCATGACTCAAATATGAACAAAACAACCAATCAGGACTCGAATATGAACAACTAAGCATGGACCAAATATGAACAAGACAACCATGCCTGAACCAAACATTTACCACACAACCAAACAAGAATCCAAGTTGTATAAAAATGAACAAAAAATGAAACGGAAGCAAAAATTGCAAATGTCCCATGACAGCCAATGATGAATTAATAACTGTGGAAGACAAGTAGAAGTGGCTGATGTCCCATGACAGCCAATGGTGAATTAATAACTGTGGAAGACAAGTAGAAATGGCTGATGTCCCATGACAGCCAATGGTGAATTAATAACTGTAGAAGACAAGTAGAAATGGCTTATGTCCCATGACAGCCAATGGTGAATTAATAACTGTAGAAGACAAGTAGAAATGGCTAATGTCCCATGACAGCCAATGGTGAATTAATAACTGCAGAAGACAATCAAACATGTATCAAAACTGTGTATGAAACAAAACTGTTTAAGATACACACGCATGACCTAATATTTACAGCCAAACAATCAAATATGTTAAAGGCAACAAAGCATAGACTCAAGTGTTCGAAATACAACCAAACTTCGACCAAATTGCAAGAGAAAAACAAATCAAAACAGTTCAAGACAACCAACTAGGAATGGAATCAGTACAAGGCAGCGAGGCATGGCTCAAATGTTGGAAGACAACCAAGCGTGACTCTAACCGGTACAAGCCAGTCAAGCATTAATAAAAAAAACAGGAAACCAAGCATGTCTCAAAGTTGAACGTACAAGACAACAAAAAATAAAGGGATATTGTTTAAAATTATCCCGATATCTAAGTCTATCATCCCTTTTTGGTGTTTCACTTTTGTGATTTTTAGTGACAGGAAATCCAATACTGATGATTTCTTATCGTACCTATCTAACGACTGAAGGATCTTACAAATTCAAATTGATTATATATTTTATTCCCCGCATTAAAAAACGGCCCAGTTACCAAGTCAATCACATACAAGTACTTGTACGTACATAATCACCCATTTAAAGTGAAGGCTATTATATAAGTGGGATATGTGTGTATAATCGTGTTCTGTTTTCAAGGTGTATAAACTACCTTTCTACCCAGTTCGGATCTGCGTTCCTGGGAACGCTTTCGTATCCACTTTGGTTAATTTGCATATACATCAAATCTGGAGATTAAATCAATCGTTTCTTTTGACATAACATTCCGCTTGTGAAGGTTTCCGGGACGTTTTTGTTTGAAATACAACACTCACCTGTAACGTGGCTGGTTATTTGTACAAACTTATCGTCTCGATGGTTCTAACTAGTCAATGAAAACTAAGCCCCTTTATGGTCGAGTATGGGTACTTTTCAATAAAGGGACTTTCCTCAAGGGCCTATTGGGGTCCCATATAGCCGATCTCGGAGTTGTATATCATAGATCACTTTGTTGGGAGGATCAGAGTCGAGCCCAATAGACTGATCAAGAGGATCGCCTGCCTGGAACAGGGATTATGTCTGATCCGTCGTGATAGAGTAATACTGCCCTGCTCGCTGAACAGTAATCCGTACTATATTTCTCAGTAACAGTAATCCGTACTATATTTCTCAGTAACTAAGCCGTACTATATCTCTCAGTGAGCAGTAACTAAGCCGTACTATATCTCTCAGTGAGCAGTAACTAAGTCGTACTACATTTCTCAGTAACAGTAATCCGTACTACATTTCTCAGTAACAGTAATTCGTACATTTCTCAGTAACAGTAATCCGTACCACATTTCTCAGTAACAGTAATTCGTACTACATTTCTCAGTAACAGTAATTCGTACTACATTTTTCAGTAACAGTAATCCGTACTACATTTCTCAGTAACAGTAATTCGTACTACATTTCTCAGTAACAGTAATTCTACTATATTTCTCAGTGAGCAGTAACTAAGCCGTACTATATTTCTCAGTGAGCAGTAACTAAGCCGTACTATCTCTCTCAGTGAGCAGTAACTAAGCCGTACTATCTCTCTCAGTGAGCAGTAACTAAGCCGTACTATCTCTCACAGTGAGCAGTAACTAAGCCGTACTATCTCTCTCAGTGAGCAGTAACTAAGCCGTACTATCTCTCTCAGTGAGCAGTAACTAAGCCGTACTATCTCTCTCAGTGAGCAGTAACTAAGCCGTACTATCTCTCTCAGTGAGCAGTAACTAAGCCGTACTATCTCTCTCAGTGAGCAGTAACTAAGCCGTACTATATTTCTCAGTAACAGTAATTCGTACTATATTTCTCAGTAACAGTAATTCGTACTATATTTCTCAGTAACAGTAATCCGTACTATATTTCTCAGTAACAGTAATCCGTACTATATTTCTCAGTCACAGTAATTTGTACTATATTTCTCAGTAACTTATCCTTACTACATTTCTCAGTGAGCAGTAACTAAGCCGTACTATCTCTCTAAGTGAGCAGTAACTAAGCCGTACTATCTCTCTCAGTGAGCAGTAACTAAGCCGTACTATCTCTCTCAGTGAGCAGTAACTAAGCCGTACTATATTTCTCAGTAACAGTAATTCGTACTATATTTCTCAGTAACAGTAATTCGTACTACATTTCTCAGTAACAGTAATTCGTACTACATTTCTCAGTAACAGTAATTCGTACTATATTTCTCAGTAACAGTAATTCGTACTATATTTCTCAGTAACAGTAATCCGTACTATATTTCTCAGTAACAGTAATCCGTACTATATTTCTCAGTCACAGTAATTCGTACTACATTTCTCAGTAACAGTAATTCGTACTACATTTTTCAGTAACAGTAATCCGTACTACATTTCTCAGTAACAGTAATTCGTACTACATTTCTCAGTAACAGTAATTCGTACTATATTTCTCAGTGAGCAGTAACTAAGCCGTACTATATTTCTCAGTGAGCAGTAACTAAGCCGTACTATATCTCTCAGTGAGCAGTAACTAAGCCGTACTATCTCTCACAGTGAGCAGTAACTAAGCCGTACTATCTCTCACAGTGAGCAGTAACTAAGCCGTACTATCTCTCTCAGTGAGCAGTAACTAAGCCGTACTATCTCTCTCAGTGAGCAGTAACTAAGCCGTACTATCTCTCTCAGTGAGCAGTAACTAAGCCGTACTATCTCTCTCAGTGAGCAGTAACTAAGCCGTACTATCTCTCTCTCTCTCAGTGAGCAGTAACTAAGCCGTACTATCTCTCTCAGTGAGCAGTAACTAAGCCGTACTATCTCTCTCAGTGAGCAGTAACTAAGCTGTACTATCTCTCTCAGTGAGCAGTAACTAGGCCGTACTATCTCTCTCAGTGAGCAGTAACTAAGCCGTACTATCTCTCTCAGTGAGCAGTAACTAAGCCGTACTATCTCTCTAAGTGAGCAGTAACTAAGCCGTACTATCTCTCACAGTGAGCAGTAACTAAGCCGTACTATCTCTCTCAGTGAGCAGTAACTAAGCCGTACTATCTCTCTCAGTGAGCAGTAACTAAGCCGTACTATCTCTCACAGTGAGCAGTAACTAAGCCGTACTATCTCTCTCAGTGAGCAGTAACTAAGCCATACTATCTCTCTCAGTGAGCAGTAACTAAGCCGTACTATCTCTCTCAGTGAGCAGTAACTAAGCCGTACTATCTCTCTCAGTGAGCAGTAACTAAGCCGTACTACATTTCTCAATGAGCAGTAACTAAGCCGTTCTATCTCTCACAGTGAGCAGTAACTAAGCCGTACTACTTTTCTTAGTGAGCAGTAACTAAGCCGTACTACTTTTCTTAGTGAGCAGTAACTAAGCCGTACTATCTCTCTCAGTGAGCAGTAACTAAGCCGTACTATCTCTCTCAGTGAGCAGTAACTAAGCCGTACTATATTTCTCAGTGAGCAGTAACTAAGCCGTACTACATTTCTCAGTGAGCAGTAACTAAGCCGTACTATCTCTCTCAGTGAGCAGTAACTAAGCCGTACTATCTCTCTCAGTGAGCAGTAACTAAGCCGTACTATATTTCTCAGTGAGCAGTAACTAAGCCGTACTATCTCTCTCAGTGAGCAGTAACTAAGCCGTACTATCTCTCTCAGTGAGCAGTAACTAAGCCGTACTATCTCTCTCAGTAAGCAGTAACTAAGCCGTACTATCTCTCTCAGTGAGCAGTAACTAAGCCGTACTATCTCTCTCAGTGAGCAGTAACTAAGCCGTACTATCTCTCTCAGTGAGCAGTAACTAAGCCGTACTATCTCTCTCAGTGAGCAGTAACTAAGCCGTACTATCTCTCTCAGTGAGCAGTAACTAAGCCGTACTATATTTCTCAATGAGCAGTAACTAAGCCGTACTATCTCTCACAGTGAGCAGTAACTAAGCCATACTATCTCTCTAAGTGAGCAGTAACTAAGCCGTACTATCTCCCTCAGTGAGCAGTAACTAAGCCGTACTATCTCTCTCAGTGAGCAGTAACTAAGCCGTGCTATCTCTCTCAGTGAGCAGTAACTAAGCCGTACTATCTCTCAGTGAGCAGTAACTAAGCCGTACTATATCTCTCAATGAGCAGTAACTATATCTCTCAAGTGAGCAGTAACTAAGCCGTACTATCTCTCTCAGTGAGCAGTAACAGTGATCTCTCTCAGTGAGCAGTAACTAAGCCGTACTATCTCTCTCAGTGAGCAGTAACTAAGCCGTACTATCTCTCTCAGTGAAAGTAACTAAGCCGTACTATCTCTCTCATGAGCAGTAACTATCCGACATGTCTCTCTCAGTGAGCAGTAACTAAGCCATACTATCTATAAGGAAAACTAAGCCGTGCTATCAATGTGAGCAGTAACTAAGCCGTACTATCTCTCTCAGTGAGCAAACTAACTAAGTGAGCATACAAAGCCTCTCTAGTGAGCAGTAACTAAGCCGTACTACTCTCTCAGTGAGCAACAACTAAGCACTATCTTTCTCAGTGACAGTAACTCTACTATCTCTCTCAGTGAGCAGTAACCCACTAGCCGTACACCAAGTGAGCAGTAACTAAGGTACTATCTCTCTCAGTGAGCAGTAACTAAGCCGTACCATTCTCTCAGTGAGCAGTAACTAAGCCGTACTATATCTCTCTCAGTGAGCAGTAACTAAGCCGTACTATCTCTCTCAGTGAGCAGTAACTAAGCCGTACTATCTCTCTCAGTGAGCAGTAACTAACCGTAAACTCTCAGTGAGCAGTAACTAAGCCAACTATCTCTCTCAGTGAGGTAACTGACAAGTGAGCAGTAAAACCTCTCTCAGTGATACTACCAACTCTCTCAGTGAGGAGTGACAACAAAACCACTAGATACACCAACAAGGGCGTGACAGCAAACCCACTAGTTACACCAACAAGGGTGTGACAACAAAACCACTAGATACACCAACAAGGTGGTGACAAACCCACTAGATACACCAACAAGGGCGTGACAGCAAACCCACTAGATACACCAACAAGGGTGTGACAACAAACCCACTAGATACACCAACAAGGTGGTGACAACAAAACCACTAGTAACACCCACAAGGGCGTGACAGCAAACCCACCAGATACACCAACAAGGGCGTGACAGCAAACCCACTAGATACACCAACGAGGGCGTGACAACAAAACCACTAGATACACCAACAAGGTGGTGACAACAAAACCACTAGATACACACAAGGGTGTGACAACAAAACCACTAGATACACCAACAAGGTGGTGACAAACCCACTAGATACACCAACAAGGTGGTGACAACAAAACCACTAGATACACCAACAGGGAGTGACAACAAACCCAATAGTAACACCCACAAGGGTGTGACAACAAAACCACTAGATACACCAAAAAGGGTATGACAACAAACCCACTAGATACACCAACAGGGGAGTGACAACAAAACCACTAGTTACACCAACAAGGGTGTGACAACAAAACCACTAGATACACCAACAAGGTGGTGACAACAAACCCACTAGATACACCAACAAGGGAGTGACAACAAAACCACTAGATACACCAACAGGGAGTGACAACAAAACCACTAGATACACCAACAAGTTGGTGACAACAAACCCACTAGATACACCAACAAGGGTATGACAACAAAACCACTAGTTACACCAACAAGGGTGTGACAACAAAACCACTAGTAACACCAACAAGGGTGTGACAACAAAACCACTAGATACACCAACAAGGGTGTGACAACAAACCCACTAGATACACCAACAAGGGTGTGACAATAAAACCACTAGTAACACCAACAAGGTGGTGACAACAAACCCACTAGACACACCAACAAGGGTATGACAACAAAACCACTAGTTACACCAACAAGGGTGTGACAACAAAACCACTAGTAACACCAACAAGGGTGTGACAACAAACCCACTAGATACACCAACAAGGGTGTGACAACAAAACCACTAGTTACGCCAACAAGGGTGTGACAACAAAACCACTAGTAACACCAACAAGGGTGTGACAACAAACCCACTAGATACACCAACAAGGGTGTGACAACAAACCCACTAGATACACCAACAAGGTGGTGACAACAAAACCACTAGATACACCAACAGGGGAGTGACAACAAAACCACTAGATACACCAACAAGGGCGTGACAGCAAACCCACTAGATACACCAACAAGGGTGTGACAACAAAACCACTAGATACACCAACAAGGTGGTGACAACAAAACCACTAGATACACCAACAAGGGTGTGACAACAAAACCACTAGATACACCAACAAGGTGGTGACAAACCCACTAGATACACCAACAAGGTGGTGACAACAAAACTACTAGATACACCAACAGGGAGTGACAACAAACCCAATAGTAACACCCACAAGGGTGTGACAACAAAACCACTAGATACACCAAAAAGGGTATGACAACAAACCCACTAGATACACCAACAGGGGAGTGACAACAAAACCACTAGTTACACCAACAAGGGTGTGACAACAAAACCACTAGATACACCAACAAGGTGGTGACAACAAACCCACTAGATACACCAACAAGGGAGTGACAACAAAACCACTAGATACACCAACAGGGAGTGACAACAAAACCACTAGATACACCAACAAGTTGGTGACAACAAACCCACTAGATACACCAACAAGGGTATGACAACAAAACCACTAGTTACACCAACAAGGGTGTGACAACAAAACCACTAGTAACACCAACAAGGGTGTGACAACAAACCCACTAGATACACCAACAAGGGTGTGACAACAAACCCACTAGATACACCAACAAGGGTGTGACAACAAAACCACTAGTAACACCAACAAGGTGGTGACAACAAACCCACTAGATACACCAACAAGGGTATGACAACAAAACCACTAGTTACACCAACAAGGGTGTGACAACAAAACCACTAGTAACACCAACAAGGGTGTGACAACAAACCCACTAGATACACCAACAAGGGTGTGACAACAAAACCACTAGTTACGCCAACAAGGGTGTGACAACAAAACCACTAGTAACACCAACAAGGGTGTGACAACAAACCCACTAGATACACCAACAAGGGTGTGACAACAAACCCACTAGATACACCAACAGGGGAGTGACAACAAAACCACTAGTTACACCAACAAGGGTGTGACAACAAAACCACTAGATACACCAACAAGGGCGTGACAACAAAACCACTAGATACACCAACAAGGGAGTGACAACAAACCCACTAGATACACCAACAAGGGCGTGACAACAAAACCACTAGATACACCAACAAGGGTATGACAGCAAACCCACTAGTAACACCAACAAGGGTGTGACAACAAACCCACTAGATACACCAACAAGGGTGTGACAACAAACCCACTAGATACACCAACAAGGGTGTGACAACAAAACCACTAGTTACACCAACAAGGGTGTGACAACAAAACCACTAGATACACCAACAAGGGAGTGACAACAAAACCACTAGATACACCAACAAAGGTATGACAACAAAACCACTAGATACACCAACAAGGGAGTGACAACAAAACCACTAGATACACCAACAAGGGCGTGACAACAAACTCACTAGTTACACCAACACGGGAGTGACAACAAACCCACTAGATACACCAACAAGGGAGTGACAACAAAACCACTAGATACACCAACAAGGGCGTGACAACAAAACCACTAGATACACCAACAAGGGTATGACAACAAACCCACTAGATACACCAACAGGGGAGTGACAACAAACCCACTAGATACACCAACAAGGGCGTGACAACAAAACCACTAGATACACCAACAGGGGAGTGACAACAAACCCACTAGATACACCAACAGGGGAGTGACAACAAAACCACTAGATACACCAACAAGGGTATGCCAACAAAACCACTAGATACACCAACAAGGTGGTGACAAACCCACTAGATACACCAACAAGGGTGTGACAACAAAACCACTAGTAACACCCACAAGGGCGTGACAGCAAACCCACCAGATACACCAACAAGGGCGTGACAGCAAACCCACCAGATACATATACAAGGAAGTTATAAAACCACTGGGTACACCAGCATGAAAACCTTCACATAACACAAGGAAAAAGAATATTTGACATGCAAATCTCAAAACCTCGATTGTTAGTAAACAGAAAATTAGTTGTCTTTCAGATCACTTAAAATGTTCTATTATGTTAAGCAATTCTTGGGAAATGAAATGTCTTCGGGATCAGTTTCAAAATCGATGGACACTAATAAAAGGTCAACCATTTAGGTCAATCCTGAAAATAATATTTCCACACAATAAATTAAAAAACTCCATCCAAAATTAATGAAAATCTTGAGTTTCTGTTCCAAAAAAGGACGATGGGCGACGCACGTGTATATATGGTCAATGATGAGGAAGGAATCGTGGGAATGATAGCATATGTTGTTGAAACTATCGTCTTTGAGTTCGGTAGCCTAATTTTTTCCCAAAGACAATATCATAAATTCGTTCAATTTCACATAAGATATATTAACGTTTTGTTGTCTTTATAGAACAAGAAATATCTATTTGCCTTGTACATTCGATTTCACTTAAAACTCGAAAGCATTTGCGGGTTCTGCTTACCAGTAAGTTATCTGATCGACAGAGGCATTTCGGTTCCTCTACTGTAAATTTCCGTTTTAGATGAAATAGCAACGTTCCCCCGATCTATGGTGTTACTTGTCACAGCTGGTCCGATACTCCAGGTTCTTTTTGCCAATATCGCTATTTCTGTGACAGATGTCGATAGCTGACGGGGATAAGTAAGGGGTTTCATGATATGTAAGTTAATGTAGAACAGGAAGGTGTTTTGTTTCACATTGGGAAGTATTTAATTTCCTTACTGCGATATAAAATTCTTTGTTTCCGGTGTTCCTGATTTCTTTCGTTGTTAGTTTGAACATTTTCTTTTCAATGTTTACTCATAAAAGTTCATTTTTAGTTCGTGTTTGTCACGATGAAGTTCACAGTCGTTACTTTTTTGTGATGGACTTTATATAACAAGAATCTATATCTTGATGAAGATTATGGTGAAGTTTTCCGGCCGTCACAATGATCGTATAGAGATATGTGTGATATAAAGCTTATGGTGTCTGATACCGTTAGTATACCTGGTGTTTTTGTTGTTGATTATCTTGTTCATTTGGAAACGTGATATTACTTATCAGCTGACCAAGGTTTACATCGCGTGTGTCGTCGATGAAGCTGAAGACGCTTGCCCTTTTTACCCTTCCGGAAGACATAGTCTTGTTTTCTTTGTACTTTTTTTTCTGGAATATCGTGGAAATCACAATACCAGTATGTGTAATCACTGGTTTATGATGTAAATGTAATTGTTTTCCTGGTCATAACGTCAGAAATCATTTAGGCATTAAACTGATTTCAGCTGGCATTCATAGGTACCTATGATCGTTCCCGCTCCATGTCAAAGTTGCTTTAATTCGGATAATATTTATAATGTGCAGGAAATGTCTACTAAAAGCAGTTCAATGAGTATATCTATCGTTTCCATTTTTATCAAGGGAGACTGCCTCAGTTTGTCTACTGTCAATATCCGAACCAATTTATGAGCTGGTAATACACTCCAGACTTTATCAATGTTAACACCATAGCAACGTCATACTATGGAAAATATGTATCATATAATGATCATCAGTCCATGACATCAGCTCAGGTGACTTTATCACAATCCCACATATCGTTCAACGTCCCAGCGTTGATTTATATTTAAAGGTCGTGTACTTCCGGTCAGAGCGGTTTATGTATATATTGATCTATGATGGCGGTGTAGGAATGTAAACTGATTCACAGGTCTTATATAATAAAAACAAATATACGAATTGATTCTCAACACTTTTTTATTTATTCATTTTATGATACACTATGAGCTTCTTTGATTGTATATTCTGATTGGGGGTGATAAGACGTCCTTCAATACATAAGCCACATCTCTCATACTGAACAGAGCACAACCCAGTCAACCACACCCCGTGTGCAACTGACAAAATCCACACAAATATCATCACTCTCACACATACATATACATCACAAAAATATCTACAAATATCCCTTCAAACCCAGCATCATAACGTCTGATCAGTTTTATGAACCTGTTCAAAATGATATTTTTCTGGATTTTTTATATATTGAAAATGTACGTTTTAAAGTATCAGATAGAGCTACTTCTGGTAGCTTGAATTTGACGTCACAATCTTATCTCAACATCTAAAACTGACGCCATATATGTACCACAACAGTTGTAGCTAGTGTTATATATGTAACTCAACCGTTAAAACTGACGTCATATATACAGCACAACGTTTATAGATGACGTCACATATGCAACACATCAGCTAAGCTCTATTTAGCTTTAGTCTGATTTCGGTAAGCCTTCATGGGCATTATAAATGGATAACGACAAATCCCAGGAAGCACTTATGTTCCACCAGGTATTTATGTCAGGAATACCAATTAGATGTAAGTTTATTCATTTCTCAACCTCGTGTTGAGAGGTAAACTCACTTTGTTTCCTTACATTTTTACTACGCCTGTGGCAGTTCATGAGCTGGTAATACACATCTGACTTTGGTAAGACTATACCATAGTGAGGTGATACAATGGTAAACATAGCCGAAGTCACATTATGTACCAAAATAGGTAGAAGTAATAAAGTCAATCAAATTACGATAGTTACCATTGGCTTGATGTGTAAATATAGTAGCCAAAATCATCGCTTACTCGTTAAAAAGCTGCAGCTTAAGAAATTATGAATTGACATTAATGTATCAAACTTCAAATCACACTAGTATGTCAAATGCAGATATGTGCAGTTTTGCTAATAATCAAATAGCATTACAGAATTCAAACAACGCTATTACACGTCGATCTTACAACGCTATTACACATCAGTCAAACAACTCTATTTCACGCCAGTCATACAACCCTATTATACGTCAGTCATACAACGATATTACACGTCAGTCATACAACACTATTACACGTCAGTCATACAACGCTATTACACGTCAGTCATACAACACTATTACACGTCAGTCAGACAACCATATTACACATCAGTCATACAACACTATTACACGTCAGTCATACAACACTATTACACGTCAGTCATACAACACTATTACACGTCATAGAGACAACCCTATTACACGTCAGTCAGACAACCCTATTACACATCAGTCATACAACGATATTACAATACAACACTATTACACGTCAGTCATACAGCGCTGTTACACGTCACAACAACGATATTACACGTCAGTCATACAACACTATTACACGTCAGTCAGACAACCATATTACACGTCAGTCATACAACACTATTACACGTCAGTCATACAACACTATTACACGTCATAGAGACAACCCTATTACACGTCAGTCAGACAACCCTATTACACATCAGTCATACAACCCTATTACACGTCAGTCATACAACACTATTACACGCCAGTCAGACAACCCTATTACACGTCAGTCATACAACGATATTACACGTCAGTCATACAACGATATTACACGTCAGTCAAACAACGATATTACACGTCAGTCATACAACACTATTACACGTCAGTCATACAGCGCTGTTACACGTCAGTCATACAACGATATTACACGTCAGTCATACAACGATATTACACGTCAGTCAAACAACGATATTACACGTCAGTCATACAACACTATTACACGTCAGTCATACAACGCTATTACAAGTCAGTCATACAACGATATTACACGTCAGCCAGACAACACTATTACCAGTCAGTCAGACAACGATATTACACGTCAGTCATACAACACTATTACACGTCAGTCATACAACGCTATTACAAGTCAGTCATACAACGATATTACACGTCAGCCAGACAACACTATTACCAGTCAGTCAGCCAACGATATTACACGTCAGCCAGACAACACTATTACCAGTCAGTCAGACAACGATATTACACGTCAGTCAAACAACACTATAACACGTCAGTCATACAATGCTATCACACGTCAGTCATACAATGCTATCACACGTCAGTCATACAATGCTATCACACGTCAGTCATCCAACACTATCACACGTCAGTCATACAACGCTATTACACGTCAGTCATACAATGCTATCACACGTCAGTCATACAATGCTATCACACGTCAGTCATCCAACACTATCACACGTCAGTCAGACAATGCTATCACACGTCAGTCATCCAACACTATCACACGTCAGTCATACAACGCTATTACACGTCAGTCATACAATGCTATCACACGTCAGTCATACAATGCTATCACACGTCAGTCATCCAACACTATCACACGTCAGTCAGACAACGATATTACACACCAATCAAATAATGCTATCACACGTCAGTCAAACAACACTATAACACGTCAGTCATACAATGCTATCACACGTCAGTCATACAATGCTATCACACGTCAGTCATACAATGCTATCACACGTCAGTCATCCAACACTATCACACGTCAGTCAGACAACGATATTACACACCAATCAAATAATGCTATCACACGTCAGTCAGACAACTCTATTACACACCAATCAGACAACACTATCACACGTCAGTCACATAGTAATCAGAGGTGATGAGTGACAACAAAATAACATTAAGTGGCACATATCTGTCACATGATAGGAAATAAATATTCACAACTCCTTAAAACTGTTTAAATTGACTAATGATGTCAATAAAGGGACAAATCAACATGAAAACTGTGAGGTAAAACGAATACATCATTGTATTTAGATAATAGAGTGGGCGTGGTCAGCATTATCACGAAATAAAAAGGTAGCAGGAACACATAAAGCACCAATTAAATACAACATTTTCTGTTAAAACTAAGTGTTAAGTTTAATATACATCAGAAAAGGACTGCTACATGATAGGAATCTGATTCCAGGGCGACTTGTGCCTAATGAGATATCATTTATATCAGTAGTTATAATTACAGCAATATCTATTTTATGTTCAAGTACAATATTTTTTTTTCCAAATTAAAGCGATGTATTTGCACACGTATGTTTGCATTACCAATTTTCTTTGACTTGTTTTATATAGGTTACTAATGTGTATTGTTAGAAGGCGTAGATGATTTGTAATAACTTATATCAATTGTTCTAATTTTCATAATAAATATTTCTGAATAAAAATTAAATTAACCCGTCATCCTTAGCCATTTAAATCATCTCATGACTGTTTCATCAAAGGACTCTTAATGTTTTAAACAGTAGTTTTTAGATACGTATACTCACAGTACGATAATGTGAAGAATAAACTGAAGATCAGAAAATAACTCCCAAAACAATCTCTCGTTTTATTCCTACAACATTAATATTTCGTTCACTAACAACATACAGTTAAGTCTATTGAACATAACATTTAACAACCACATGCGAATCGGGTAGGTTCCTCAGCGTACATCTGTCCACAAAATATCACCAACACATACAAGACCCCAACTCAACTAAGCTTGGTTAAGATACTATGGGAATATGGCAGCATTGAACAGGGTTGTTTAAGCACCGTTTGAAAAGGAAATTATGTTTATGGAATCAACAGTGAAATCAGAGATATATCTTAGAGGAACATGACAATGTCTTTATAAGTGATGTAAAGAGCAAAACACACATAGTAACAACGTTTGTAACGTTATCGTAGAACATGGCTACATTCTGAATAAAAGCAGTTATGAAAAAAGGTAAATATTTTTGATTCATTCAAATACATTGTAGAGATATCTGTTTAATATCAAGTGTTAGGCTATAGGAGTAGTACAAAAAACCAGCATGCTTTATAAAAACCCTTAAATCATTAGAGCGCAACTGCATTCCGCGAATTCTTATGAATTATGGAAGGTAACCTATCTTCATACCGGTACCTGGATGTTTGTTTCACGTTCATAAAAAACACACGATTAGAAACAAAATCTAAAATGATATGAAGATTTATACAAATTGAGAATTTGATAAAAAATGAAAAAATGAAACTAATAATTGTTTATACATCAGGAATTTTGAACAAAATATAAAACATGTACACGGATTTAATTTTTTTTTTTGGGGGGGGGGGGGTTGCATTTTTTCAGCGATTTAGATCCTATACATCCCTGAAGATATTTAGAAGGACGAAACAGCTGTATAATGCAGTTTGATTCAATTTGTATTAAAATATTCCATGCACTATCTTATAAACTTGATACCCAAATTGTGGAATTTACTTCAAAATCACTTTTGTTCAAAGTGAATCTGAACTTAGATGTGTGTCTGATTAAAAGATTTCAAGACGATATGCAGTGAGCATTTTGTGATAGGAACCTTAGAGCTTCAATAGATACCAAGCACCAGTCTGTGATAGAAACATAACCCATACTGGTATGAGATCCGTCTTTTATCAAGCAGTGAAGGTTTTAGTATAAAAAAAAAGTCGTCAGTCATTTTTCGAGAGGTGAATTACAGTTCTGATGAAAAGTATCAATATTCCGGCATAAAGAAAGTCGTTCGTCATTCAACACGGAAGTACAATTCTGATAAACTTGTACTCAATCATAAAAACAACCCATAACAAATGTTAAAAATTCATCGTCAAAACGTGTTTAAGAAATTGTTATACTGTTGAAACCTTTCAATGATAATTGATACCATGGATCTACTCTGACTAGTTAAATAGTTGTGATATAGTCTCTGTACTATATATTACCCTCAAGTCAGTGTACGTAACCATTAGCCAGGTGGTATTGCTGAGTGTCCACTATAACGCTAGTGTACCCTGCCTGGGGCCCCACCGTGTATGGCCTAGGACTGGAGGCTGTCGCCGTATGGTTCACATTAGTTTGATTGTAATTGTCATAAGCACATGCAGCACGAAGACATTGCGTATAAAAATTTTTGTCGTGCATCATTCGAACGTCCATGATTTTGTCGTTATCTACGATACCGTCCTGTACATAAATGTCTTCCGAGTGTGTAGACTCGGTAGCACACTTGGAGAAGTCTGCTTGACCAGACAGTTTATCTGCGCTTTGAGGACGTTCCGTGACTGACTGACAGCAGTCCTCCCCGCTCCTCACCGATAGCGTGTCTGACGGGTACAAAGATCTGGACGGTCGTAGCATGATCACTGATTGTTGAAGATTATCACGTAGAGGAGACACAATTTTCGTCTGTTCACCCAACCGGGATGGCGACTTGTATGATTCCTCTTTTATATTCAAACTATTTGTTTCCAAAATATTATCAAATTTCACTTGGAGGTTATCAGTTCGAGGCTGATGCTGTTTCTCGTATTCGTCACTAACTACGTCAACATCAGACGCGGATGATTCAGACCTATTGCTAAAAGGACAGGTATATCCCTGAGGAGTTCCGAAGGTAGTGTCACGGGAACTACTTCGCGAACACGGACCGGATGTCCTGTAATCAAACTGTGGTGACATTGTTTGCCGTTCGTGGTGATCGATATGGGTAAGACGAGGGCTACAATGCCCATTGTGAGGAGCGATATATCCGGGATATGCCTCAAGGTTCCTCATCGGATAAAATTTCTCCTCTTCGTTTTCGCGGTATTGGAGTCTCTCGTCCAGGTATCTCTGTTGGGCTTGCAACTGGTAGATATCAGGAATCATTCCCTGCGGGTACTGAGGAGAGTACATGTTGGCTAATTTGTCTCCACATTCTAATACTGACTGGGGAGCGCTGTTAGCACACAACAGTTCCTGGGTGGCGGGATCAGACATAAAATCCAATGGTGATCTCTCCACACCCATGTCGGCGTGATTGTACTCTGGATTTTCAGCAATATGTGGGTATGGAGATCGTCTAGATTTCGACTTGGATGAGCGAAGCTTGCTCGTTGATCTGTTTGATATATTGGAGAAAGGCGATGGTTCTTTCGTGATGGTTTGCTCCAGCTGTATCTGAAGTCCTCGCGCTTCAAAATCACTGAAAATAAAATTCAACAATTCCAAATTTTCTGCTGGGTAAAATAAAGGCAATGAATATTTCAAAACCGATGATTTCAAAATGATTAGAAAGGAAGAATTTTTTAAGCAGACGAGTTCAAGAATATTTTTGTTTTATGTAACCGAATATATCATTATTATTTGTAAATGGTTATAGTTACGTCGGGATGAAGATACAGCCTGTAACGGGGAACATTCGCACATACCTGAGGACGTAATTGACACTGACGATACAGTGCGGACGGGAGGACCGACTGTTGTGGACTATTGTTGCGTGACTTTGTATCCAAATCCAGCCACCATCTTTAGTCAGAAACCTGTAATACTTTGTGGTCACCTGACCCTTTAACAGCACTGAAACAGGAACAATGAAATGGTAATTATTCAAGACCATGTGCAAGAAATACGAAGTAACGAAGAAATAACGACATCAAGTGTGAACGTAACCATGCAGAAGACGATTTTAGGAGAAGATCCTTTTTCGCAAAGACCTTTGCGAAGCAACAAAACAAGGTGATGAGGTCGAACAATATAAAATTTATCAATAAAACAACAATAAAGTTTTGTGTACTAGAAATAGCCCTGGTAATCACATAAAAAACGCAGAAAATAAATAGCCGCAGGTTGACGCATTCTAACATTGAGGTTTGGATCAAGGCCCATGTTAATAGAAGTTTCGTCACAGTGGGTTTAGGAAATGACGTAAAGGACACACCAACGTAGATGTTCTTGTTGTTCACAGTTCAAATTTCAATATTTAAATTCAAAGCGTATTTTAATGATTAATTTTCAAAAGTAAGATTATTGATTTTCATGGTTTAAATTATGTAACTGATGTTGTATTTTCAGATGTCTATCATCATGATTTCTACATGTGTGGGTTAAGACAGGCTTTTGGGGAGTGATTTGTCCATCAAGCAGTTTAAGGCTTTGATAATACAAAGATGTCACTTCTCAAATTCTCATCTTTCAATTGGAGATGTTATATCGTATAAACTTAAATAGATCATAGCTAAACTGGTTTCATAATTCTGTTTTCTTAAACTGGACTCGACTCGGTCAAAACAGAGCTTTGTGTTTTCGTGCTGTGTTGGTATTGATGAAGACATCATGTGTTGTCTGTGTTTGTATTCCCCGAGTGATACCTCCTGTCCTCTTAATCCCCGGTACTACCACACACCTCGACTTTCTTATATAACATGCGAGTGCTTTTTCACAGTCCTGTCACTGTATTCGTGGCACAGATGTGATCTTCACCCTGTGGTTTGTCAAGCAAACTCAACGTAATCCGGATTATCTAACCAGCAACTGAGAAACATTCACACAGAAGAAACAAATCACCACCACCATTTACTGAAGTGACAGCTGAACATTTATTGGCAGAGAGTAACTTGTAATTCTATACAGCTAAAGTGGATGTGTCTAATGACAAATCAATATAACTTAACCAAAGAGTATACCTTATTAACCAATCAAACTCAAAACTTGGGTAACGTACATGTAAATAAATGATATCACATCTTCTCTAGCAACATCATAGGCAGACAAAGAAATCCTGCGATGTGACTACAGATGAAACCCACGTCGGGATAGAAGACTTGGAATAGAAGACTACCTTTACAATACAAATGACAAATATAATACCGGAAGTAGCTTAAGTGTTTCAAACCTCAACGAGGACGCTTAGGTTTAATCTGAGTAGAATCAGTTGATGATATAAACAGCCCTAGTCAAGACAATCTGCAAATGGTCCCCCACGAGAGTTAGAGCAAAGAACCCGCTCAGGTGCCATTGTGCAGCGCTTGTATCTGAACAGAACCTAATCCAATCTTTATAGCGCGATGATAAAGTTCTCCAAGCTGTACCAAGATCCCGACACGTTTGTGGGATCAAGGTGAATGATAAATTGTCCTAGAGTGGTCTGCGGACGATTAGTTCGGATAGTTAAAGGAAATTTAGACGACTATGTGAAATAACCGATCTCTTTGATTGTAGGGATATTTATACCCGTCCTGCATTAGATGGGCAAGGATGTGCACCTTGTACATACGGGGCGCAACCTAGACAGGGATATGTGGATCACCTGGGGTCAGTGAGGACGGCACTCCGTGAATCATTAGGTAAGAACTAAGGCGGATTATCACCACGTTGATAGGAATCCGATTCACAGACAGGGCACACGACCAAATTTAGCAGGAAATACTCCAACAATCACGAATTGTAGCATATTTCAACTGGAAGATTGACTCCATCTTTTGATGTGACAACTGATAGGTCAGAGACGGACGTTAGATACATTGAAGTTTATGGTTAACAGCAAAGCTGCCATGTTCGTTGGATTAATAATGAGAATGAAAACTAAATTCCTTGACTGTACACGTTATGATATAAATGAAATAAAGATATCGAACAGAAAATACGTATTATATCTATTAGTCATCGAATCATCGCAGATCATGACATTGCCAAATTCTGGGACAGCATTTGATTGATAGCTCCTTGAATTTATACTGGCTGTAACTAATAACAACAGCGCATAAACATAAGAGAGAAACATAATCTGGCATTAATTGGTGTCCATTAATTAAGAGAAACAATATCTGAGAATAATTAGTGTCCATTAATTAAGAGAAACAATATCTGAGAATAATTAGTGTCCATTAATTAAGAGAAACAATATCTGACATTAATTAGTGTCCATTAATTAAGAGAAACAATGTATGACATTGATTAGTGTCCATTAATTAAGAGAAACTATATATGACATTGATTAGTGTCCATTAATTAAGAGAAACTATATAGGACATTAATAAGTGTCCATCAATGAAGTGAAACAATGTCTGACAATGATTAGAGGCCATTAATTAAGAGAAACAATGTCTGACATTGATTAGTGTCCATTAATTAAGAGAAACAATATCTGACATTAATAAGTGCCTATTATTTCACCTATGTCGATATTTTAAATTTTTTTTTTTTTAAATACGTAGTAAATTTTCTTGTTACTTACGGGTGGTGTGAGCAAATCTCATAGGCATAATATCACAGGCATGGATGTAATGATACAGGGTGCGTTCTATCAAGTCCTGTGGTTCGTACCCTGTTAATTGTCCAACTCTGCAATCACAAAGTTTTAGGGTTTTAGGATGTGATATGACAGTTGATATTTCGTATAACTACATAAAATGCGTATTTCTCGTTTTCAAAATCTCATCGAACGAAATGTCATAATCGAAATTTCTTGTACGTACCTAGCATCGAGGAAAATAAGTTTGAGATCGAGGCTTGCTCTGAACATGAACATGTTACTGAACATTTTGATTTCTGTTATGGCGCTGGGTGGAAGCGAGTGTCCAACGGCAACCAAACCCATGTTTTGAAAACAGCCTTCATACGGTGCCATGTCCATAGTGTATTGTTTAATCTTCATATAGCCACTACAGTGTATTACCTAAAACATTACAATGTACAATAACGTATGTGATATCGTATATAAGTTAATGTATATAATCTACAAGCGATATTACAGTATATACATACAGGTATGTAAACAATCAGTTAATCAGGTAGATTTTATGTTTTACACTGTATACAATCGACATTGTAATACAAATTACGTAATAATCAGTAACACAGATACATGATAATAATTACTTACAATTACATTTGACAGATATTAAAGTATATAACTAACTATCGCACAAAGAAATAGAAGTGATATCACTACAATGACCGTAAATACTTCCCCAAAATTTTCATCAACTTTTGCAATGTATTTCTTTGTAATTTATTTTGATAGGTTCTTCGACCAATTCAGCCTCGCATGAAAACAAAAACACTCGGCCAACAGAGGGGCCATATGCCAATGGTCTGTTGGAAGATTATACCACCAAACTCAACGCAGGTATTGTCAACCAGAAATTTGATCATTTCTATAACTTCGGTTTTGGTCAAAAGCTCTTTAAAGTTCTTTAAGATCCATATACTATTCATTAATTCCACTTCTTGAGTAAACTGTATCACAATAAGACTATAACCCAGATCTGATGGTGCTAAGAATAGTGGTTAGTTGCTTTGACAAAGGTTTGGTTGAACAGCTAGACGAACCAGCAATAAAACGTTGTTTATATGGATTCTTGTGAAGTTTAGGAATCCAATATAAACGAGAAAGGTCTGTATCTTTTTCATTGATAATCTAAATGATTGTAATACTGAAGCATGATTAGCCGATATTTCTTCTTTGGAAAGATTGCATAATCTATAGGTGGTGTTTCCTTCGTTATCAACCAAGCCAAGATGTTTGACTAATACATAAATGTTTGACATTGATAGTGATATTGATGGACTGATGGTATTATTTGCAGTAGTAAAATCCGATATCAAAACACTTGATAGTTCGTTTTACTTTGAGGATGATGCATCATCGTAATAAAGTTCAGTCTATCTTACGTACCTTGTAGCCACCATTTGTTAGTCCAGAATTCCGTTTAGCTAGAACACATTTCATGCGTATAAAGAAAACTCTCTCTATTTCAATATCTGAAAAAAATGAAACTCATTTATAACTTTGTTCCCAGTAAATAGAAAATTTCATCAGTTTTATCATTATGTGTTGGAAGTTTATTTCCACTTTGCATATCAAATATTTAAAAAGGCCTTCATTTTATTATGGTCTTTTTCCATACCTGTTTGAACAACAAATGTTAGATTTACGAAAACTCACTTCCACAATGACAATGTGGTGTCATGGTTACCCGGATTCCTATGGACAAGATTTATCATTATCATATAGAAGACATAGCAGCGTTATGTGTTTTGTTGATGTGAGATGTGAGATGAAGTGTACTTTGTTGCATGTGATAAGTGTATTCTGTTACAGATATGAGATGGGTCTGTTGAATACCTTGTAACAAGTGTGAGTGGTAGGGATTATGAAGGGACAGGACGGCGGTCATTTCGTCGTGGTCGGACGGATGGATGTACTCGAATACACTACTTCCTGTCAGCTCCACCTGGCAAACAATCATCAATAAATTACTGTCTACGTATTTGTCGTATTTTCCGAATTCACTCTCTTACGTACAATTAAAATCTTCGACAACAAATACAATATATCAAAACGACAAAACCACTTTATCTAATTAATATATAACTTTTCCTAACTCCCATTGTCAATAACATGTAAACAATATAAAGATATATTTTTCCCTACTTCTAAGTGTTAATGGGTTATAATACATAAATGTTTATCTTACTCCCAACGTCAATGAGAATGTAAAATGTATAAAAATATATCTTTTCCTAATTCCATTGTCAGTGAGTTTGTAAAATACATAAAATATATATCTTATTCCGATTGTCAGTGGGAATGTAAGATACATTAACATATACCTTTCCCTAACTCCCAGTGTCAACAAGAATATAAAATACATGAAATATATATCTTACTCCCAATGTCAGTGGGAATGCAAAATACATTAATAAATATCTCTCCTTCACTCCCATTGTCAATAAAAATGTAAGATACATAAAGATACATCTTTTCCTAACTCCCAGTGTCAAAAAAATGTAAGATACAAAAATATATTTTCCTGACTCCTCGTGTTAATAAGAATGTAAAA
Source organism: Ylistrum balloti (assembly GCF_031769215.1). Taxonomy (NCBI): domain Eukaryota; kingdom Metazoa; phylum Mollusca; class Bivalvia; order Pectinida; family Pectinidae; genus Ylistrum; species Ylistrum balloti. The sequence continues at coordinate 228,608 of NW_026782400.1, read as the reverse complement.
TACATATTTCACAAATAATTTATGACACATGTTGTTACGTCAATGCCGCAGTTTTATGTCATATATTTTATTTGCATTATAGGTCGTTAATAAAACATCAAATAAATACAAGTTTATATCATGTCGCCTACAGTTACCTCTCTTGTAATAGTTCACCGTGTAATGATTTGCCATCACCTTTTATTGTAACTTTCACTCATGATATTTCTAGGTGTGCTCATTACATTACTAGTGATAGCTACTGGTTGGCTGTCACTCGCTAGTAACATTCACATAACTAATAAGGTAACGTCATCTGTGTCTGTGACCTATATATAACCTCTCGCGTGGTATAGTTATACTCTCCTGTGAAGTATACCTTCACCTATCATAGTTGCAGTTATATGTGACAAATAACACCACATGGCAGAGTAACAATCACTTGTGATATATACCCTCAACTGTGATATTTACATTCACCTCTGATATATATCCTCACTTTAAATAGTTACGCTCACCTGTGATATATACCTAACCTTTTATAGTTAAACTCACGTGTGATATAAACTCTCACCTGGTACAGTAACATTTACCCCTGATAGAAACCCTCACCTGTTTTAGTTACCCTAACCTGTGATATACAATATATATATTCTTACCTGTAAGTTTTCAATCATCTGCTATTGTTAAACTCACCTGTGATAGTCCCAGATGTACTGACGCTGTCTCTGATATGTACAAAATTTTACCGTCTGGTGCGACAACGAAAATAAATCCATCCAACGTCTGAAACAGAAAAGAAAATGTTAGAAGTATATAAGACAAAACAATCGTTGGAGATAATGAAATATATTATTCTTTATACGCCGTTGGTACAATAGTGGGTACACTGAATGATTTCGACAGTGTGAACACATTAATTAAAAGATGTTACAAAAATTAGGTAAGGATGATAAACACACAAGTATTTTAATATTATTGTAAGATCAAATGATAAACACGAACTCACAAAGATAAATATAGCAGAGTATATAAACAAAAAAAAATCGAAAATTCTTTGAAACAATGAATAAAGAAAGCCCATTCACTCTGCTCAAAAATCAAGTTATGTACGAGTATTAAGGAATGTATTGTCTGTGTCGAAATAAAGACTATATTTCCTTTGGTAAGAAAGAGTTTACAGACACCGTTAATTGGATAAAAGAGATTATTATACAGCCCGACTTATTTGAAATCTACTTATTTTTCAGTTATTTTATCGTCATCAAGGATTCTACTAATCTTTTCAAGCGAAAGGACAAAATCGGCCGAGGCAAGCCCACGCCATTAATTATAGGACATGAGATGAGAGTCCTCCTCGCTAGCAAGTCAACCAATTCTCAAGCAAATCAATTAAAACGATCAAAATCGTTTTTACAAATGGCACCGGAGAGCAACGCAGTGCTGAATGTTAATAAGGAAGTGTAATGATGGGACAAGGAAAGCTACTTTGTGCTGGGTATCAGCGCGCTGAGAAAAACGCTCGGATAAGCATGTAATTGGATGTAGCTTTTACGCTTAAAAGTCTAATAGAAGACAAATTCTTCCTGCCAAACCCGATTACAATTAACTTTGGAGAAACAGCTACGTGAAGGAAATGAAAAAAGGAGCAACTATTCCGGATGATTTTTCAGACAATCTCTGGCGATATATCGCACTAATCATTTGATGCGATGTTCATGTTATCAGAAACACGTTAAGTGGCAGATAAGAGAGGCGTATTGTCGCCTGATGCAATCAAGATGAAGCGTTGGTACATCAAGGGGAGGGCTGAATCTTTCTCCACGTCAAAGAACAAGTTCCTAGGACCAAGAAATGCTGTTAAATATCTTGACCTCATATCACCGATGATTTCCTTCACACAAGATACGTTGATAAGCAGTGTTATTACTTCTGTATATGTTAATTTCATGGTGGCTGGTTATAATTCGTCTATGGCCTTTCATTACGATAACACAGTAATGTAAGCAACTGGTTCCTAAACTCGTTATGTAAATAATACTGTAACATTTTCAAACGCGCGAAGATATATCCCTTATGTAGACGTTGTATGTGCCTTTTATGTATTTTAACATTTTTGTATGAGAATGGAGCTCTACATATGATTCCTATCTTTTTATTTATTTATTTATCAATGCTATACTATAATATGTTTATGGGTTACATATATCGTGTTTTGTGCATTGATTAAATGTCACACTCGTTAAATAGGGGTTATATATCATTCTTTGTTCATGAAAAATACTAATGTAATAAATAGAATTTGTACTGCATTGATGTCTGTTTATGGTATATCTTGCTCTGTAAATGAATTATATAGTGTTCCATATATAAAAATACATAACATTCTCATAAGCTAAACTATTGTTTATGATTTTTTTGTAATTTTTATATTTCACTCTGATATAAATAGCAAAATATATTCCGTGTAAGAATGAGGGTTTGGTCTGGAGATATTGATAACATGGAGTTTCATCATTATCTTTGTATCTTATTCTGTCTGTTAATGTCTCATACTTTACTTGAATTACTCATCGCATCATATATCCTGTGAATGACCTCTTTTTGGTAATATATGATTTACATATTATAATTTGTAAAAGAATTTATGATTTATGTATGACATGTGCATTAAAAAGATTCTGTTTGTGTGAATGATATTAATTCATCATGAATTACATGTTATATTAAAATATATTCTGTGTGTGAGAGTTGCTTATATTCATTATGATTTACAAGATGTATATTATAAAGTAATGTGTTTGTATAGGTTATATATGTATATATAGAGAGAGAAATTGATGAATAATGCTACAGATCAGTGCTTTATCATACCTTCACATGTAAAAATGTGTAGGATACGAAGGACGTAAATTCTTTACACGAAGCTCCAATCTCCAGTAGCTCATATTTACTAAGGATATTAATGATTAATTCAATTTTATGTTATGCCACAATTCTCTGTACTATATGTATCATAATGTACATATCTTCTTTATAGAATACTCACATATTTTACTTACACTTTTATTTTTATTATAGATATGACTTAAGGTTCGTTTCCTTATCATAATCAACAATCATAATGCCTACGAGATTATGTAATTCTTCAAATGAGCCTATATACTTCCTCTTTTAGATTATGTTCACCATATAATGAAAATATGTACTTCCTCTAATTAGATTTTGTACATCATATAATGAGAATATGTACTTCCTCTATGCAGATTATGCACTCCATATAATGAGATTATATACTCCCTACGATGTTACTAACATAGTTATATTAGTAACGCTCCGAAGTTTGCCTGTATTGGCATAATGGAGTACTTGTAGTTAGATATATTAAACAATTGTTTATCATTGTCTTGTCATTGGGATCGTTTCACCTGTACTGCATCATTCATGATTATTTCTAATTATCCCTTTGTTTAATACATGCATTTATAACAATATGAGGTTAAGTTTATTCCGGTGTAGGATTTTGACAATCCTCTTCACCAGACTCAACATACATATTACATAATAACATAACAATATATCAAAAATAAAAAGTGCAATATGAGTAATATGGATTGTTAAGTATCGTTAAATCTAGAGATTTGGATTAATTTCAGTCTAATTTTGAAAGTTTTGTAAATGTCGGATATCGCAAATTCTGGTAGAGTGTTTCATATGTGTGATGTTTTCACATACAGTGAGATAGTTCAGTCTTGGTGTTAACATTGCTCGCTGTGGAAACAGATTTCTAGGATTTCATCTTTCACTGTTTCCATATCTGGTCATTATTTTACAGGAAAGATTGTCATATACTCCAATGATAATTTCCGCAAACATGTGCTTTATGAGGATGTAGGTAACTAAAGTCTTTTAGCCTTTTTTGTGGCTCGGCATCGAATCAAATTGATATAGTTGTCTTTATAAGACCAGACTGCATTTACATCAATAAGACAAGAACTTGAATGCCAAACATTGAGTTGATATCTCTCCACCTGATCACTTAGTTATTTTAGAAATACAAATCTGATCTATAATCACCCTAATGTCCTTTCACTCGCAGTATTTCTTATCATTAAGGTTAGATTTAATATGACAAATATTAAGTATCATCACAGACTTTCTGATGTAATATCTACACTTATCTCGGTGCATTTTCAATCATTAATTGTGTCTCAATATTTGCTCTCATGTCCTTGGTGATTACTTTGGAAATTATAATGGTAGTTTGCTGAAGGAATCACTGTTTATATCATCTATAAATCATTGCTATTACATTCTCCAATGCTTTTCTATTTTATCATAAAAACCTTGTTTTTCTTCTGTAAATCATCGCTAATTTGATCTATGTGCCTTTGCTATTTTTTTTATAATCCCTTGAGGATTTTTTTAATTTTCTATGAAACTTTCTAATTTTCTCCAATTAACCATTGTTGTATTAATGTATGACCATTTTTATCTTATTTATAATCCATTGATATTTTGTTCTATACATTATTACTAATTTGCTGTATAACCCATTAATATTTTGTTCTATACATTGTTACTAATTTGCTGTATAACCCATTAATATTTTGTTCTATACATTGTTACTAATTTGCTGTATAATCCATTAATATTTTGTTCTATACATTATTACTAATTTGCTGTATAACCCATTAATATTTTGTTCTATGCATTATTACTAATTTGCTGTATAATCCATTGATATTTTATAATTCATTTTGTTCTGTAAACGTTTCTGATTTTCTCCTATAATTGTTGTTGATTGTGTTACATATGTAAACCATTCTCATTGTTATGATACCCATTGTTAATGGTTATCTTTCTTTTTGTTTTATAAATCATTGTTATTAAGCGATATACCATGGCTTTTTGTTACAGACATCGTTATTTTGTTTCTATAAACCGTTGTTATTTTTCTCATATAAACCATTATTTGTCGTTATGATACCTGTAACAGCAACAGATTTTAAGTAAAATGTACTAACTGTTAAATATATTATATATGCCTTGTTAAAGTTACCATGTAAATATTATCATGTATTGTATTAGAGGAAAAGGCGGTCATATGTTAAAATAACTTGTGCCTAATTCTCTGCTCAATTTTGGGGCAATAAATATGTTTAAATCAAAATCAAACCTGTAGTTTATTGTAATCGTTTTGCTAAATAAATCATTGTTATTTTTATCGATAAACCAATGCTTTTTGCTACAATTATCTTTATTTCGTTCAATAAGCCGTTGTTATTTGGTTCTATGTTGTTATTTAGTTTTAATTTTTAGCAACAAAATATGTTTAAATTATTAATATAAACCTTTGTTTTATGGGTCGTTCTGTAATTCATGTCTATGTATAACATGTTGTTTAATAAACGATTGTTTTACTTTCCTAAAAAGAAGGATTTTGTTTAATGAAATGTTTTTCTCATTCTGTCTTTTGTAAATTTCAAGGTATATTGTTTTTTGATAAGACACATTTATTTTGTTTCTCGGTGAATATTTCATTGTAAAATGAACAGATGGTCAATATAAATTCTGCTATGATTTTCTTCTCTTATTTTGAAAAATCTTTTTTTTTTTTTTTTTTTTTAATTTTTATTTCTTTTTCTTCTATAAAATAGATCTTACACTTGTAAGTGTTAGAATGATTAGAGTTATTTGTTAATTTGGGCTTACATTGTATATCTATATTTCGCATATTCCTCTATAATTCGCCGGAAATGGTGCATCAATCCAGTAACACATTTACGCGCTATAAAGACAGTAGAACCTTAATGGTGACGCGCGACAATGCATTAGATTCGAGGCTTAAATTTTCAAAAATAATGAAAAAAATAATTGTTCTTTCTTTTTAACAGAAGCAAAATCTCTTCGAACATTCATAAATAATGATTCCGTTATTTGCATGGAAAAATTCCATTCTGCGGTATTATTAAAATTTATGTATAGATAAAATTGTTTTGACGCTAGTGTTTATCGCAGTTCATCTAGGATTATCTGCTCATCTTTTCACCAAATTCCTTCAATATCATAATGATGAACGGGTTTAAAGTCTGAGCAGAAATTAATTATTTTTATCAACTACATGCCAAAACAATTAACAGTGTTTCCTAGATAGTAGGCTATGGAACCCTGTCATTAAAGAGTAACCATAGAGCCACCCATTAGGTTGAGAGGAACTTCTGGGTCAATCATCTTTAATATCACTATTAATTATCACCCATTTCAGCAGCCAACAACAAATTATACAGTAGCTGAAACTGACATGCTCTTCACTAGTTCTATCTCCTGCCAGGAGTTATGTCATGAATGCACAGGCACGTACACAGAGCCTCTGCGGGGTTAAGATAAACCACTGATCGGACCTCCGTCACTGGAGAGTTCTGTGCGGATTTCACATCAATCAGGCATGGAATACATATCCTGTGACATGGTAGACGACAAACTAAAATCTCCCTTGATCCACACACACAACAGAATACTGCTCCATTTCATCTTGCTATGAAGAATATGCCCACTTTGGCAACAACCTGCGCAACAATGGCGAGGAGCTCTGACATGTCATAGTATCTTCTTTCTTGTGAATTTTATTCTTTTTCACCCCCCCCCCCCTCCCCCCTCCCCCCCTCCCAAAAAAATAAAAAAAAACAAAGTAATGTTCATGAAGGATAAAAAAAGCATTTATATACATATATCTGATTCACGAAGCCGTATATCGTTGGATTCAGATAATAAAAAAATCAAAAGATGATATATGCACTGTTACTACAAGAATGCAACAATTGTTGATTCAAATTATAACTTGAAAAAAAAAACATTTTCAATGACAAACAAGTTCAAATTTACTTTGAGCGATTAAAGTCGTAATACCCGAACATCTTTTTGTAAAGGCGCAGATTGGAACAATTGTTTTATATTTCAACTGTGAACTATGTGGCAAAATTAAAGCACATACAAAATGTACAGTTATATTCAATTTTGCGGGACACATGTAGATATTAAATGTGTACTTCTGCAATCTTTGGGAATACAGATTCGGCCTATTTGTGGTTATGTCTTATCTATTTCATTATACTACGGAAAATAAAGATATGTAATATCTCAGTGGTGACAAAATGGGACAGTTGAGGTTCGTATTATGCAAATATTTTGTAAAGGCAGTTTTTATTTTAAAGTCAATTTGATGCAATAATTTGACGAAATTGTAGCTCTTAATAAAATATTGAAGTATGACTTTTGCCCTGCTTGTTCTCCCTTCAAATGTTTGATCAGAGCACGTCAAGAAGAAAACAATTATAACCAAATGATAAAACAATTAATGTTAAGAATTTTTTATCTAATATTGAATTGAAAACAATAAAAAAAAAAAAAACAGTGAAAAAATTGCCGTTGGTTCGAAGTCCCAGTACAAAATGTCTGTTCATGGTCATGAACTACCTGATTATGAGTTGAAATAGTACATATTATAGGCGATGATCCCGTGTTTACCATCATCCACAATAACAATATCGTTGAAACAATCGTTTTATGATCATTGTTATTTTATTTCTATATAAAACAAAACAAGAGAACAGTCACTCTTATCGAACGTGTTTCATGTTGAACAATGAACGAGGCATTTGAGAATTAAAACCCTCCTACGTCATGACTGGGACAACCATTTTTTCGGCGAGCGGGAACGCTTATCCGCGATATATGGAAGAGGTTTCACTTAGTCCATATTCAAAATTATCAAAATGCATTTACAAACTCTCGATTTGTCGAGAAAAACTCTTCACCCTCGTAAAGGAAACCAAATACACCCATTCACAAACAAAGTAAGTAATAACAATTACCAAGGTAACATTACCATTTAAGTGGAAAAAAGCCAATAATGTTCACACAGTTACAAACTAGTTTCACAATATATTATAACAATAATTTAGCTAAAGTACGTATTCGTGTCGCTAAAAAAAGAAAACATCAAGCTCGTGAAATTACACAGGAGAACGGTGCTGTTTCTGTTGCTACAGTTTTCCCAGAAAACAAAAGTTTTTAAGAAGATTGTTGCTGAGGAAAAATGACTAACTGACCTGAGATTTTAGAAAGTGGTCAACATAAGGGAAAAGACTCTCAAAAAAAAGGTGTGCTAGAGAGTGTCTGATAGTCATTATTTCATGAGCAGATAAATCATTTTTGTGGAGGATTTTATGTAGTGAGGGAGATCGTTTGGGTTGTAGGATGTATTGATAACTTAGAAAAAGTTGGTACCTGTAACAGGTGTGAGCCCAATTCCTTGTCGAGCCTTGTTCTGTGTCCCATTTGTCTTTGTCCCCAGCCATCACCAAGACCTGTCCGAGAAAGAAAGCATATCGTTAATAGTGTGTCAAAAAATTTAGTTTACAAGTGGAACTAGTACTTCAAAACATCAAAATAGAATCATCCGATTTAACTTTGTTCTTCGCAAGGCAGATACTATTTACAGTTAGTGTGAGTCTACGACACTGTTTCATGTCCATAAAATTTGTTTTTAATACTTTTATTTTTATTTTCATTTCGATAAATCATTTACATTTTTTACAAAACAAAACGAAGAGAGGATTTTTTTTATTTAAAATAGTTGACCAAATGTCTATGTTATTGGAAGTACTGTGATAGAGAAGGCTACAGGGAACTGGAAAAATCTCGTGAACAGGGCAGTGGTATCGACGTCAGTTGGGTGTTATCGTAACCCATACACGACAAAAGGTTTAATAATGACACATAGTGCTCGATTTGACATTTCCAAACGAATTGTTTCATTCATTTGAGATACCATTTATGCAGCACAGACCAAACAAGCGGGTACGCGGGAGTCGTGCTGAGTAGACTCCGCCCTGCCTGGTATTTTCTTACAACCACGGTGTTATTCGCGTGAAAAGGCGGATAGGCGAAACGACCAACTTACAAAGACCCCTTAATTATAGAGTTTTCTTTAGAGCTCTAAATAGCATATTATAGGAACAAAGCACAACGGGAAATCCGCTTAATGAGATTTTAATCAATTAGGAGAAAATGTTCGATACTGGTTTCAATTCTGGCCGTATAATGGAATCCGGATTTTTACCAGTTCCGTGCCAGTAATTAATATTGACGTTTTTTGGCCTTCAGCAAAAAGGCACTGGAAAGCCGTTAGTCGACGGGAGGGAGCTAGTTTGTGAATAGCGTTTGGTTTCAATGTTGCGACAAGAGGGTTGCTCATAAACACCCTATTTGTCCATCAATCCGAATGATCCGTTACAAGGGGCCTCGCCTGGGGTGTTAGCCGGCGCAACTAAAGTGGTTTCGATGATGACAATATGTTTCAATTTTGGAGGCTCCACTTGGGAGGTTGTCAGAAACAGTCTCACAGAAAGAATAGTCCTGGGGATACAATCACAACGACAAACTAAATTTCTACGCTACAGGAAATTATGTTTGAATAAAAAAAAACGCTAATTGGCATTAAAAATATAAGTATTGGCCTGTTGACACCCCTGTCTATATATTTATGATACCTGATTATCAAGTTGTCAGTATATTTATGATACTTGATTATCAAGTTGTCTATATATTTATGATACCTGATCATTGTATCTAGTTGTCAGTATATTTATGATACCTGATTATCAAGTTGTCAGTATATTTATGATACCTGATTATCAAGTTGTCAGTATATTTATGATACCTGATTATCAAGTTGTCAGTATATTTATGATACTTAATCATTGTATCAAGTTGTCATTATATTTATGATACTTGATCATTGTATCAAGTTGTCAGTATATTTAAGACACTTGATTGTATCAAGTTGTCATTATATTTATGATACTTAATCATTGTATCAAGTTGTCATTATATTTATGATACTTGATCATTGTATCAAGTTGTCAGTATATTTATGATACTTAATCATTGTATCAAGTTGTCATTATATTTATGATACTTGATCATTGTATCAAGGTGTCAGTATATTTATGATACCTGATTATCAAGTTGTCAGTATATTTATGATACTTAATCATTGTATCAAGTTGTCATTATATTTATGATACTTGATCATTGTATCAAGTTGGTATATTTATGACACTTGATTGTATCAAGTTGTCAGTATATTTATGATACTTGATCATTGTATCAAGTTGTCAGTATATTTATACACTTGATTGTATCAAGTTGTCATATATTTAAGACACTTGATTGTATCAAGTTGTCAGTATATTTATGACACTTGATCATTGTATCAAGTTGTCAGTATATTTATGACACTTGATCATTGTATCAAGTTGTCAGTATATTTATGATACCTGATTATCAAGTTGTCAGTATATTTATGATACTTGATCATTGTATCAAGTTGTCATTATATTTATGACACTTGATTATTGTATCAAGTTGTCAGTATATTTATGACACTTGATCATTGTATCAAGTTGTCAGTATATTTATGACACTTGATCATTGTATCAAGTTGTCAGTATATTTATGATACCTGATTATCAAGTTGTCATTATATTTATGACACTTGATCATTGTATCAAGTTGTCATTATATTTATGACACTTGATCATTGTATCAAGTTGTCAGTATATTTATGATACTTGATTATTGTATCAAGTTGTCAGTATATTTATGACACTTGATCATTGTATCAAGTTGTCAGTATATTTATGACACTTGATTGTATCAAGTTGTCAGTATATTTATGACACTTGATTATTGTATCAAGTTGTCAGTATATTTAAGACACTTGATTATTGTATCAAGTTGTCAGTATATTTAAGACACTTGATTATTGTATCAAGTTGTCAGTATATTTAAGACACTTGATTATTGTATCAAGTTGTCAGTATATTTATGACACTTGATCATTGTATCAAGTTGTATATATTTAACACTTGATCATTGTATCAAGTTGTCAGTATATTTATGACATTGATTGTATCAAGTTGTCAGTATATTTATGATACATTGTATCAAGTTGTCAGTATATTTAAGACACTTGATTATTGTATCAAGTTGTCAGTATATTTATGACACTTGATTGTATCAAGTTGTCAGTATATTTATGATACCTGATTATTGTATCAAGTTGTCAGTATATTTATGATACCTGATTCTATTGTCAAGTATTTATGACACTTGTCAAGTTGTCATTATATTTATGGCACTTGATTATTGTATCAAGTTGTCATTATATTTATGATACCTGATTATCTAGTTGTCATTATATTTATGTTGATTATTGTATCAAGTTGTCAGTATATTTATGACACTTGATTATTGTATCAAGTTGTCAGTATATTTAAGACACTTGATTATTGTATCAAGTTGTCAGTATATTTATGATACTTAATCATTGTATCAAGTTGTCAGTATATTTATGATACTTGATTGTATCAAGTTGTCATTATATTTATGATACTTAATCATTGTATCAAGTTGTCAGTATATTTAAGACACTTGATTATTGTATCAAGTTGTCAGTATATTTATGATACCTGATTATCAAGTTGTCAGTATATTTATGACACTTGATCATTGTATCAAGTTGTCAGAAGATTTACAATACTTTATTTCTAATCAAAATGTGAGTAGGTCTATTCTATTTAATTACTGTATCAAGTTGTTTGTACATTTGTAAAACTTGTATTTCAATTAAACGTTATCAGTATGATTGTGGGTTTTTTTCATTTTTGTTTGTCTTTATCAGCAAAATGTTTGTTATGTTGGATTTTACAAGTACGATAGACTGATATGAGCACAAGTCATATATCATTTCTGTAAATAATTCCTAAATAATACTTAGAAGTGCCGTGCATATAATATAGATAATGCTACAAATTGATTGTTTGATATTTTACGCTTCATCTTATTCAGTGAACTGACTTGTCCTATGTCGGTTGTTCAGGAGACGTCATGAAAGGTTAAAGGTTAACAGTTGGTGTCAAGAGGTCAACTCACACGTGTTCCGAGGTAAACATGGCACTGGTGATTATAGCTTTTGTCGGAGATTCAGGTAGCGAGTAGGAGACAGATGTTGCTTCGCTCTTTGACGTATTTTATTAATTTGCAAAGTAAACACACAGTTCTTGTAAGGTGATAACAGTGTTATCAGGGTCTTTCTCCTTTGTTTTCTTTCCATCACTCGTCAAGATGGTCGGTGTAGGTATATCTTTTACAACTCGACGAAGAAGATCACTTTTGTTGGGCCATGTACCGTCCAATTATTTCTAGTATAGATAATCAGAGATCGGAAGGATATGATACAAGCATACGTGTCAATCAGAACTGACAATCTACCTTAATGTTTACTTGTCGTGTCATGTGGACTTGTCTAGTTGTGATTACGAGCATATCTTTGTAGCCTCTATAAAGTATTTGATTTAGGCAGAAATACTTCACACTTTGATTGTCATTTAGCGTTTTGTCTGTAGTTGTAATAAGTGATAGCCACAAATAGATTTATACAGGAGTATATATCAACACACGATACATTAACATAAACGATCGGAATTATACACCAGCTATCTTTCTATATTAGCATAGGTAAATAGACTTATAAATATTTGTACTGGAACTGTTGGTTTGATAATGCACTCATGGATCGACCATGTCCTCCTTTGATGACTATGGATGTTAACAGGACGTTATAAGCAAAAATTAAAACCAAATATCTCAAACTATCTCCATGGATCCATTGTAAATCGATTTAAGACGCCCATTAATATCTGAAAAGTCTCATTATAAATGCAGCCTTTCATATCTTTTTCATGTTTAATGTAGTTGGCATGAGAAAGGCAGATTTATGAAATCAAATTATCGAACAGAACACCTTAAATAAGTCTTGTTCCCACGCGTACTAACTTGTATAACAGGGGGCAGTATCTGAGAGTGGATATTAATTTTCCATCTTCTTGTGAGGTTTATGCTAAAATTTTAATTGCATTGTAAATTGCTATCTTCAAATATTTGGAATCGTTTTAAATTAAAAATGGCCACTGTTCTGTTATTTACCTCCGATAGATTTCGTTCTCTTCATTAATATTCTCTTTCCTCATTACCATGAAAACCCCGACCATCTCCATTCTTTACCTGGGTATTATATCGGTCCGAGGCGGAATTCCGGTCCGCCTCCAAGCAATCAACAATAATTAGCATACTCGTGACAGATCGGGGTATGTTTGCATAATTTACCCAAGTACCCTCCCGGTGTGACAAAGTCTATTGAGAAGCACAATTTGACATTTCCATGGCGGAAGTAAGTAGAGATTCTTCAGTGTTCATTTCAATGAAAATGGTTTAATATCGTTCAAATAATCTCGTAAATTGTTTTAATGACATGCCGGTTAGAATGCTTTTTAAAAAAGTAGTGTATGAATCCGTGCAAAGTAAATGTCATAAGTGAGCGCCATGAATTAGATTTATTTAACAGTATGGCTACCATAATAACGGACTCGTATAAGACATTTAAGTAATGAACTACCAGAGAGTGACAGTGGATAGGAATATAATATGGGAGAAAGTTAAATCATTCCATTAAACTGTCGCCCAAATTGCATCGGCTGTATACTACCATTTGGTAACAGTTCGGTGCTCAAATTGGCAATGATATATAGTTTTCGTAATGTGAAGAAAAATTCCGTTCAAATTTCCCGCTTGAAAAAATACTGATGTCAGCAAGTTAAAATTCAGAAACAAACAAATTTATATAGTTTCTCATGATATCATAAACAACAATCGTGTTAAGTAATACGGTCACAAATTTATCTTGATTTTTTCATAGAAAAAAATGTAAACACGTCTTAATAACTACTATATATTTACTTATTACGTTTGTTTGGAATAAACAGAGCATTGATATTGAACTAAGACGTGGTGTTGTTCTCAGTCAGATTTCATGGAGTGATGTGTCTAGTGTTTCTTCGGGAATCAGAACAGAATAACCAATGTTATTCTAAATGGGAGTCGCTCCTCTCAAGACAACAATCACAAGGATATGTTGCTTGTGACGGATTCCACATCCGCTTGGAACAAGTCGTCGTACGATACTTCTAGAAGTTATCATCTTTGCATTAAGATAAACACCGAAGTATTTTCAAAATAAAAAATATTAATTACTTATGTAAAAGCCACACAAGTGTATAGCACCATTCAATACCAAATGCAGGAATTAAAATTAAAAGTAAAACCAAATAGCAAATTTAACCCCATCACATAGCTGATTCGTCCTTCTAAGGATAGTCAGTGATTGTAGGGGTCTGAAGAAAATGAAAATCAGTCAAAACAAATGTTTAAAAACAGACGGACAAATCAATAGTTTTCGTAAAATTCTAAAATTGGATAATTTCAAAAGAACGTCAAGTACCTGTTAAAATTCTTGACCTGTAGGTTACGCGAGGTCTCGGAACTTTAACTCTACTGCAAACCATTGGAAAATCAAGTCTAACACCAATACATCAGAGACTTAAGTTCACCACCAAAACATCAGAGACTTAAGTTCACCACCAAAACATCAGAGACTTAAGTTCACCACCAAAACATCAGAGACTTAAGTTCACCAACAAAACATCAGAGACTTAAGTTCACCACCAAAAACATCAGAGACTTAAGTTCACCACCAAAACATCAGAGACTTAAGTTCACCGACAAAACATCAGAGACTTAAGTTCACCAACAAAACATCAGAGACTTAAGTTCACCAACAAAACATCAGAGACTTAAGTTCACCACCAAAACAGCAGAGACTTAAGTTCACCACCAAAACAGCAGAGACTTAAGTTCACCACCAAAACATCAGAGACTTAAGTTCACCACCAAAACATCAGAGACTTAAGTTCACCACCAAAACATCAGAGACTTAAGTTCACCACCAAAACATCAGAGACTTAAGTTCACCACCAAAACATCAGAGACTTAAGTTCACCACCAAAACATCAGAGACTTAAGTTCACCACCAAAACATCAGAGACTTAAGTTCACCAACAAAACATCAGAGACTTAAGTTCACCAACAAAACATCAGAGACTTAAGTTCACCACCAAAACATCAGAGACTTAAGTTCACCACCAAAACATCAGAGACTTAAGTTCACCAACAAAACATCAGAGACTTAAGTTCACCACCAAAACATCAGAGACTTAAGTTCACCAACAAAACATCAGAGACTTAAGTTCACCACCAAAACACCAGAGACTTAAGTTCACCAACAAAACATCAGAGACTTAAGTTCACCAACAAAACATCAGAGACTTAAGTTCACCACCAAAACATCAGAGACTTAAGTTCACCATCAAAACATCAGAGACTTAAGTTCACCAACAAAACATCTGAGACTTAAGTTCACAACCAAAACATCAGAGACTTTAGTTCACAACCAAAACATCAGAGACTTAAGTTCACCATCAAAACATCAGAGACTTAAGTTCACCATCAAAACATCTGAGACTTAAGTTCACCAACAAAACACCAGAGACTTAAGTTCACCAACAAAACACCAGAGACTTAAGTTCACCATCAAAACATCAGAGACTTAAGTTCACAACCAAAACATCAGAGACTTAAGTTCACCACCAAAAGATTAGAAGCTTTTGTCTCGCAAATTGTACCTTGGTATGTTTTCGTATTGGTTTAAAGATACCATCGTTTTAGTCTCAATGATCGTTTTTCGATCCTGTTAAGTTTCCGTAGTATCACTGTGTGTGACAATCGGTAAAGCGCATAGAAAGGCAAACACACACGTGAGGTGGTCAAATAAAGCCGACTCTCAATACGGGTATCCATTCCACCCGCGGAGGACACAGACACCCACCGTATTGATCGAACGGCCCATTCACCGCCACATCATACTTAATTAGAAACCTACAAAGAGGTTATAACACTAACGCCTCAGTTATGCTAGGAACTGTCGTAAGTCCAATATGCAGACTGCCATCAAGGATGATGTTATGATTAAAAGAACAAATTCTACAATACATTTGTATTCATACTTTTTAGAACATTTTACTCTGCGGGGATATGTTTGTTTATCGATTTTATTTTATCTAAACCAATATGTTATTATTATGGGTACTATAAGCAAGGACTGAAGCATAACGTTGTTATGACAATGTAATATTAGATCACCAAAACTGATAATTACTTTGAATATTCGAGCATTTCATGATGAGAAAATATCATTAGATTTCATAGGATCAAAAGGACGTTTAAGATAACAATGTTAGTCATCTTGATTAAAAGATTGTATCCAGAAAAAGTCCCCTTTGTCTGTAAACTTGCATGATAAATCTTGAAATAAGAAGATATTCTATAACAGAACGCCTTGTCACTGTTTAGTACAAACGCTATGATATGCTAAACAACTGTGTTATATACATTCTGTTTTATATTAAGGATCTTACATAATTTTCTATTTACATTAGCTTGATAAAACAAGTTTTAGAATTATTCACACTACCAAGCATGGGAAAATTCTCTTGCATCCATAACTTAATATATACTTTGGAGCATTAAAGTTATATTATCAATGTTTTATAAATATTTGTAATCGTTTAGTTCTATAATTAATATTTTATATTATTTTTCACAGACATTTTATTATATTGTATTACATTTAATTAGATAATATCATTATATGTATACATTGGTTGATAATGTAATACATATTAATGTTTTATATTTTACTATATTATATACGATACACGTTTACATGTTTGTTCTTTTCATATGCCGGACAACATTCACACTTTGCTCTATACATAACAGAATAAACAGGTATATTATTATGAATTCTAATGAAAGTTCTTTGCTTCTGTCATAGGTTGTTCTCTCTTTGAAGATGTTTCTTATAAATTAACATATAAGGTATAAACGGTTTTTTCCTCCGGGTCCTCTTCTCTCATACTTTATATATACAAAAGTCTTCGTAAGATTTTGGGGGAAGAATACTTAAGAATTGTTTTCTGAAAGCAATGAACAATAGTGAATATGTAATACAGTTCATATAAATTGTTTTAATGGAAACAAAATATGTCTTATCAAAGGATATTTATATAATCTTTTATAAATCATTATTTCATTAAGAATATGTCTTATCAAAGGATATTTATATAATGCGAAAATTCGTTCATTTTGCTATTTTTAATTTGGGATTACTTTTGTATTATTTAGTGTTTTTGCTGAGTCAATTAGCATCATTATTTATATCCCTCGCGAAGAAAATGGCATATAAATAGTCATCTGTAAAACAGCCCATGATGTATCACTATTACCACAATTGATGGCGTATAAAGGTAAATAAACTTTTAGAAAACCCGTAAATCTTTCAAATGTTAATACACTTCATCACTGGCACATTTATATTAGTTTAGACCCATCAGTGACTTTCAGTCAGTATTCCTTATTCGTTAGCACCGTATCATAACGACGACAATGAATATATTGTCATATCATGATACGGTTTATACTATGTAAATTAAAATAAGTTATACATGCTTATATCATATTACTTTATATAAACTGTATATAAAAATACCATATATATTGTTTGTATTGTAATACGTTATATACACTCTATATAAAAATACCATATATATTGTAATAACTTATATACACTGTATATTGTTGATATTGCAATACTATACCATATATATTATCTATATAGTAATATC
This sequence comes from Ylistrum balloti, assembly GCF_031769215.1. Classification (NCBI taxonomy): domain Eukaryota; kingdom Metazoa; phylum Mollusca; class Bivalvia; order Pectinida; family Pectinidae; genus Ylistrum; species Ylistrum balloti. The sequence goes on along the minus strand of NW_026782400.1, from coordinate 210,924 downwards.
GTCTATATATTGTTTGGTTCAAAGTTGTTATTGTAATTCTGTGTTTTTAAATTTAAATCAAATATCAATTTAAACTGTTTTCATTTTTCTTTAAACTAAGGCCTCGTCCAACCCTATTAGACAGTCATGTTATGTAGTATGTTGGATTACATGACAAGAGAAATGAAACATAAAATAATCGATATCAATACTTTTGTATTTATAATTATTTATTCTTGTAGTTATAATTCAAGCAACATTATAACTTTTAATTAAATACCATCTAATTTAGCGACATAGGAGAAACTATTCAGTGAATTAAATGGATAGAACATTATCTATAGATCTAATAGCAAAACCGCACGTGGCAAGTAAAGAAAGCGAGCTTAGATTGAATGTAAGAGTGGAGATTACACGGAGACCCTAACACACCTGTACCGTCCTTAGATAGGTAAATGTTGAGGTATTCTATTTATTTTTTATTTCCACCTCCAATCTGTTCACAGCAGTATGCTAATTCCTCTCTCTGTCTAACTTTGGCGTAGGACCAAATTAAGGCACAAATGTTTCCCTCTTAACAGCCGGAGAAAAGATAAGAAAACAATCTTTAGAAATGAAATTGTCCGAAGCCCTGGACTCAATTGATTGCGATTCGCAGGTGTGAATTTCTATCCCCGGAGTGACAACTTTAATATGACTTAGGGTCGTAATCACTGGCCCTTCTGTTAAACACATAGAGTAAAATAAAGACCCTTATCGGGATCTCTCACTATTGAGCAATTTATCACTGTGCTGTATCGATGGCCCTTCCGACCCCGTCTTACCCTATTCCACGTGTTACTAATATTAAAGGGACACCCACACGATGACCATCATTGTGTCCTGTGATAATAAAATTATTCAGTCAGACACAACGTTGTAATGTGCACGTAAAATAATCATTATGTTCTAAATAGAAGAACATAAAAATGCTCAGTAAGTTTAAGAAAATATATTTAGTTGAATAAGGATCCATGTCTAATCCAGTAATATAGTAAAATGACATTCATACATTGTCAGTGTTTAGAGAACATTAGACCTCTGAGAGGTAGTTCATATCCCTCAATGAGAAAGTTCGTGTATTTGTTACACAGTGATGGGAATACTGAAACATTGAAAGACAGTTTATAGTTTTAAAAACGACGCATTCTTAGCAATTAAAGAACTAGATTTTACCCTGAGTTATAACAGTGTCGATAATAACATGTGATTGTACGTGTATACAATACTACACACTTAACCTATACCGGTATCAAAAATAATACCTCTTCTACCAAGGCATATCGTTCAGTTAGTGTGATTCAATAAATTTTGATTTCAGAATATTTTATTGTCTTGGTGGTATTGACAATAGGAATTGGGCAACAGGCAGAGCCTATGAAAGCCCTCTCCTTACAGTGCATAAACAAGTATACAGACACATCAATCAAAATTAAAGATAACAGATAATAATAATATTAGGAATAAGAATGTAGAAGATAGATTCAAATGGATGATTATATAACCGAAATGCAAAATATTTGTATTTGTATTATTGAGTTCCAGAGCAGTAACATAAACTAAAAAGTACAGTTAGGTATCACAAGATATTACAAGACTGGGTCAAAATATGTCCATTTGTGGTGGGACAGGCTGCTGATTCAATAAATGCATATAATGATAATAAAACAGTATATTTCACGTATACCAAGATTAGTATTTGATTTACCTATCATTTGCCTTTAAAAATATTATATAGATAATAACTTTATAACACTACTTATTAATAACTATTTGTATTACATCCAAACTTTCATTAGTTGTAGAAAGTATTGTAAATATGCAAATATGCATTATAATCTTAACTCAAAAGATGTATGAAAAATATCCTGTCATTTTAAGCAGAAAATTAATTTTTAAACTATACTAATTTTAACAAGGAAAGTATTATCATTCTCCAATATTTTTACAAAACTTTATCTATCATGCAAAAGTTTATAACAAAATGATACAAATCAGGAAAATAATATAAAACTATAAAAATTTGGAGTATAATACAAAATAATATAGAATATATAGATTTTTATGATTATCATATTAATTAGTTATACACATATATGAATGAACTTAGCTATAAGCACTAATCCCGAAAGTTTTATATATCCTATGAAAAATACATAACTTTTTAAAAAGTTATTTTGTATATAATGCATATGGGTACGGATAAAAATATTTATCATATGCACGCAAAAACATTTATATGACAAAACCAACCACAAGAAACCAAGGAAAACATGTTATATAAACAACCTAAAACATTACTGCTAGGAGTTTATACTTAACAATTGCATTTATACGTGTAGGGTTTTTATGATGAACTACTATGAACATACGGGGTAATGTTATACTTCTATACGTGAAATTACCTCTATGGCCATTTATCGTACACACGTGTTGTTCTTTATAATAATCACTACACTTTATATCATATGAATCAATCATATCACTCTACTACACGTTTTGTTAAATATATAGTGATGATAAAACAGCCTTTCATGTTTAATATATTGTAACAATGTTTTACACACCATACACGGATGTTTGCACTCCTAATTTAAATATTCTCATAATAAATCATTATAATACAACAAATGTTGTGTTATTTGTTTGCATCCCTAGTATAAATGTTCATGTTATAATAATAAATCATTATAATCTTACTAATGCTGTGCTATTGCACCTCTAGTATAATGATAGTGTAAATATTATTACCCAGTATAACATATAATCATTAAACCACGTTCCACATTATTATTATTTGTTACACAACGAACGTATTTAAGATATATTTACCGGCGGTATAATGACCGGTAAATACCATTTAAAGTGCCATTATTAAACACATTTATTGCATAATGAAATTGTTATTGTAAATATACAACTTCTATTAATCGATACGCGTTGATTTATAAGTTTTCATTTTAAATTACCATGGTAGATACATCGCTTCTAATATTCCATGAATATTGATTTATAAGTTTTCATTTTAAATTGTCATAGTAAATACATCACTTCTAATATTCCATAAATACTGGTTTATAACCTTTCAATATTTAAACATTAAGAACAGCCAGGTTTATAGTAATTTAGTATAACCAACAGGGTTCTGTTTAAATCTCCCAAATAAAAACGAATATGTATTTACAGATAAGATAATATTTATGTCAATGACTGCCGGAAAGCATGTCACGAACAGACTTTTCAGACAGCTAATAGTAACTGGAAGTTTACAAATTCATTAATCTATGTACTGTGATTTTCATTATTTTCACACTCTGTAACTTTTTCAATTTTATTTTGACAATAACGTGGTATATACTTGGTAAACGGTAAGTACACAAATTTCTCCAGAAAAGGAATTAGGGCTAAACCTCATCAATCTGTCTGTTACCACTAAATATTGGACCGTTACGGATCATATGTAGAGGTTATAAGGCGAGGAAAGATGTCCAATTAAATCTCCATCCTATAGAATTTCAGTAAAGAAGGCGTTACCTCTGGATGAGGATATCATACAGCGTCTCCATCGTCAACTCGTTAGGTTTAAATTACGTGTTTGATGTTAATTAATACACCAGAAAACAAATGACTCGGTCGGTCTGGATCACATCGAGGGCGGTCATGATAAATGTATGGGCGGGAGCGTCTGAAGGTCTAGATGAGGGTGTTACAAAGCACTAGTAGGATGTAGATTTACACACAATCACAGGCAACAGCAGACTAGGGCAACAGGGGGATTTAATGTCAACCGTATAAACACTTGTAAAATGATTTAGTCTACATAAAAAGGAACATAACGTGATGTTAAATTAGTGAACACTTTCTCTGGGTTTAAACAAAATAGATGGTATAATCTGTAATATCCATGTTATTAGTAAACAGAAGTCTGGTCGTGGAAAAAGACGCAGGATTTTCACTGCTATATCTGTTTAAACATTCAGAGGGATGTCTCTCCTCCCCTCGATGATAGATGATATACTCCAGGTGCAACAATCATTGAATATTGCAAATCAAACAAATTGTAAGCTACCCTAGTTCTGCTCTATCTGGCCAAATCAGGGTTAAGGCACGTTTCTTTTGTGGCGTGAAGGAACAGACCTCTGGTACTCTCACATATGTACATATTGTAGGATAAACATTTCAAGGCACACACTACATGTATGTGTCATTTAAACATATGGCAAATAGTTCAGTACTGGGAGTTTCGACTGATAGATATAAATATCTATTCTTTAAGAAGAAAAATATATTCCCGCATATCGGATAGAGTTCCTTTTATTACATTTTTGACAGTAAACAATGGAATATATCAATTTGCCGTGACAATTGATATAAGTAAAAAAAAAATGATATCTTCACTGCCGATGATATGGTTTTCCAGTGATGATATATAACCAGAGTGGTGCTTTCTAGTCATTACCTTGCAATTTGCCGATTTTCCTGATAGAACAAGTTCAATTTGCATCTGACTTTTTCGTGTAAATTTCGGTTTTCTTTAATTAAGTTTCGGTTTTCTTTAATTCAATAATTAAGCAGTTCTGTATTGGATTCTTACCAGATAACAGCATAAAATGGTAGAATTCCACGTATAGCGGCGATTCAAAATAGGCAAGTCTTGTTATCAAGCGTAATGTCATAACTGTCGTATGTCAAAGCAAGTCCTGATATTTTTTTTGGCATCGCTGTACTTTAATGTTTTATGTTTTTTATAATATAATGGAAAAATGGCTTTCCTTTAAATATATTATATATTTCATTTCTATGAATACGACGAATTTTATCTATATTTGTCGTGCTTTGTACGCTTAAAAAATATTAATATTCTGTCATACTCGTAATATATATATATGTGTGTGTGTGTGTGTGTGTGTGTGTGTGTGTGTGTGTGTGTGTGTGTGTGTGTGTGTGTGTGTGTGTGACATTAAACGGAAACCATTCAATATCTTCTATATACAATCAACATATACTTATTCAATTAAAAATAATTTTATACGAGAAACTGAATATAAAGCAAAAGGTTTTCTGATTATATCAACAATCTAGTCCTGAGTACTGCATGATGTTCATTCTACTTCGTAAGAAAATAGTATGTTAGATATATTAAGTATTAACAATCGTATGTATCTTGTCCCTTGTGTATTATTATATATATAAAGAAAGGGACTTTTTTGTAAAATTAAAGTCCACCATATTATTTACATACATCTCATTAAAAATATTTTTTAAATCATCAAGTACCAAGTATATTATCAAATTTTTTACAAAAGTTACTGTACGGAAATCGCTTGTTTATTCATGGAAACTTTAAGTTAAAACGAAATAAGTGAAATTCCGATAATTTGAATTAAATCGCAATTCAGTGTGAACTCGTGCAATAAATGTAGCGAATAGATTTAAATGTCTGTTTTATAGAACTCATATAACATGCTTGACTTTTCAATCATTTTTTTTCATAAATATTTAATTAGAGTATCACCACATTCCTAGGTCTAGCCAGAAACATGTGTTGGAGAACCCCTGTCAATAAAAACACCGCCGGCTACAAGGTGAAATACAAAATAATCTCAAACACCCTTTTAGGGCCTCTCCTGCTCTCACAGGTGCGAAGTGATAAATTGAGGGATGGCCCTTTTTCAATAAATGACTTTTTATTTAGAACTCGAGAACGCAAATAGTGACAACCCGAATTGAGTAAAGTGTTGTGTGAATACATTAGCCCGCCTCTAGAATCCTGCCATTCAACAGCCGACACTGAGTTGTACTCATGAAATTCCTTCACTGAGAAAAGAGGTAGTTTATGAAATGTACAAGCTTGTAGGTTTCATGGTGTTAATTTCAATTGCTGACATTCTTTCAATTATAACGATACACACTTGAATCTGATTTCCTTAGAAGGTAAACATTGTCGTGGCGGGCCAGTGTAATAGGCACCTCGTCATTAAAACCACCCGGGAATAGTGTGTACATTTCAACCCTCGGATGTTATAACGCGTTCATGGAACCAACTTGGCATAATTTGTACATCAAACCTTCCAATCAAACGCATTGTCTACAAAATCAATCCGAGAGTATCACATATCCTGAATTCTCAAATATCACACTTTTAAAAAAACAAACAAAAAACTCCCACCCTCAAAGCCCAGATAATCGTACCAGGAGACCCAGTGCGTCTAACCCTCTCATATTAAAGTTAGTACAACATACAGATTACCTGCTTGTAATTTGTTACTAATGTATTTCCCAAGTTCCGCCAATAGCACATTGATTTGTGTGTTTCCGAGAAATTCTGCCCTATAATGAATTGAAGTACCGCTTACCTTTAAGAATCAAAAGCTTTCTCTTTATACCTGTATGTTCCTTCAGGTACTGTTAAAAAATGTTCATTCATGATGATCTATTATGATGATCAACCATTCCATTGTCTCTGGTACACCCTGATGCTTATTAAATTATGCATATCAGCACGGTTTACTGATGAACAGTGTCAGAATTCCTGGTACTCAGATTGTAACAAAACAGCTGTAGAGTGTAATATATCTAATCGAGCACAAACCAGTCAGAACCACCAGTCAGGACCAAACAGAAGGTAATAAACGAGGAAACAATGCGAAACTTGATTAAAAGAGGAAAATTAACAATATTCCTGGATCACTTTTATCAAGACTTTATGTAAATACAGTCGCCATAGCGATCTCATTAAGAAATATGTTTTGTGCGATATGAAGCTCGTTAGTGTGCTGTTGGTTCCGTTGTCGAATACCTTGTTCTCATTTGCTAACGTGACATAACGTACGGACATTAGTCAAGATTTACATGGCGGGTGTCGTCAATGAAGCAGAAGACGCTTACTCTTCTGGCACACCTGGTCTTTTTATCTTGTTCCTTTTTAGGAGTATCCATGCTAATCTTTCTTTTGCTCCTTTTTTGCCCTTGTTTTATTGAGAATTAATATGGATTATGATGATGTTGACAGTGTCGTGTTGTTAGTCATCATCAGAACATAGAAAAGAACCAGTGGAATGGTGATAGTTTGATGATTTCCTTCATACACAGTATCAATATTTTCGACCAGTACGATACAATATGAATACACAAACTAAGAACTGACTCGTGTATACCTCAACGTGAACTAAAACCAAACACAGACAAAACAAAATGACATGATGCCAAGTGTTTTCTATACAATCTAAACAAGCAATAGAATTTATCACAGGTTCCACGCAATTACCAGACATCAACCCCCTCACAGCAGAGCAAGGGAGTGTGATGGAGATGAAACTAGTTCGCTTGGTGTTTTCTAGATAATTATTAATCCTTTCCAACCATTTTAGCTATAGGCATAAATTAAACTGGAGAATTGTGAAAACTTGTTAGACTTTTTTTATGAATATTGATTACATTCAAGCATTGATTTCTTCCTATATAATTTCACTACTTCATTTATCAAGATATAAATATGATTAAATTTTTGTCGGTTCTTATATGACTATTCCGCTTGTTTTTTTCGGGATGATTATTAATTATTTCCAAGCAGAACCATTTTAGTTGTAGTCATAAATTACTTAAAATTAAAAAAATTGTTGCAATTCATAACAATAAATTTTTAGCTCAAACTTTTTCAGAGTGATTATGAACCATTTTACGTCAACTTAAGTTTTTTCCTATATAATTATGAATAACTTACCAACTTTAACATTTCCGATAACGCTATGAATCAATTAGCAGGTTTTTTTCTGTTCAATGACATATTATTCCAAATTTTAGCTTTTTCGATAAAACGATGAATTGCTGAGCACTAGATTAACATTCTAATTGTTGATGAATAACAGTCCAGCTAAACCTTTTTCAGCGTAAATGTAGTTTACTCCATAGTTTTTTTTAGTGTGACTGTGAACTATTTCTTAGCAGAGTTTATTTATGACTGTAAACAATCTCGGTATGATCATGAATTACAGCCCTTATTTGGACTAAACAGATGTTTATTTGGTGACATGTTCGATAACAAACGAACATCTTGTCTTGTCACTATTTATGGTATAGTACAAAGAAAATAAATACCAGTGAAAGTGTCAGCATATCAACAACCTGATCAACAAAGTTTGTAAATAATTATCTACATATCTATATACATTTAATCATCATCATTATCTCTTTATCTCTCGTAATTGCTGCTGTGTCTGTACTTGCTATTACATTGTTTAAACCACTTTTTCTTTCATCATTTCTACAATGTATTACACAGTATTTTACTTATAATACACAGTATTTTACTTATGATATACAGTATTACACCTCTCTTTACTATCATATATCACTAATATATTTATACTTTCTTCACAATGTCCAATTAACCACCATAATTTAAACGTTTTTTACTATTTTAAATTACCAACATATCTTATGCTTTATTCACAATGTCCAATGAATCACCATGATTTAAACGTTCTTTATTATTATAAATCACCAACATCTATACTTTCTTCACTATGTGTCATAAATCATCAACATATCTATACTTTCTTCACCATGTTTCATATATTACCAACATATCTTAAACTTTCTTCACCATGTTTCATATATTACCAACATATCTTATACTTTCTTCACAATGTCCAATGAATCACCATGATTTAAACGTTCTTTATTATTATAAATCACCAACATCTATACTTTCTTCACTATGTTTCATAAATCCTCAACATATCTCATATTATACTTTATTCACTACGTTTCATAAATCCTCAACATATCTTATATTATACTTTATTCACTACGTTTCATAAATCCTCAACATATCTTATATTATACTTTATTCACTACGTTTCATAAATCCTCAACATATCTTATATTATACTTTATTCACTACGTTTCATAAATCCTCAACATATCTTATATTATACTTTATTCACTATGTATCATAAGTCACCAACCTATCTTATGCTTTCTTTACTTTCATAAGTCACCAACCTATCCTACATTTTCCATTTAATACTTACTTCACTACTTTTGATAAACCATCATATAGTAAACTGTCTGTCATTATTGATGAACAACACGTCTTACATTTTCCATCTAATATTATCAATGACCACCATACCATACACTTACTATTTTTAATAAATCACCATATCTTAAACTTTCTTTACCATTTTAAATCAAAAACATATCCTTGATTTTCCATTTATTATTATCAATATTTTTTTATATAAACACCTACATGTCTTAAACTCTTTTACAATTTAAATCAACAACATATCTTAAACATTGTTGTCTGTTATATCTTAAACATTGTTTTCTGTTATATCTTAAACAATGTTGTCTGTTATATCTTAAACATTGTTTTCTGTTATATCTTAAACAATGTTGTCTGTTATATCTTAAACAATGTTGTCTATTATATCTTAAACATTGTTTTCTATTATATCTTAAACATTGTTTTCTGTTATATAACAACATTCTGAGGTGAAAATAATTTTCTTTTGGTTTTTGGTCTTTGACTGACACCATGAATTCTGTTCTTTAGTGTTCGGTTACATATATATAAAATGTATAGATATATTAACGCCTTGTCTTAGATAAATGTTCCCGCATTATATAAAGGCTATTTGTATTATAAGTTATGAAAATGCCATTTTGTTAGAAATACATTTTGTATAGTAGTTACGACTCCAAGTGGCACCATAAGTTTTATTGTGATCACCTACTTATTTTACAACTATCTTCTGCACATTCTGTGTCAGATAGTGTCATTGGTTCAGGGTAATAATCTGTAATATTACCGACGTCCAATCTTGGGCCGTGGGACGAGGCCAAATGTCGTTCCTATCTGGTTCAAGGGCTTGCATGGTGTGGTCAGTATGAATGACCAGCTGGTTTAGACTAAACCACTTATACAACTATTGCTATCTGGAGCTGCTTTGAAATGTTATCAAACAAATACCTTTTCACAGTTGTCAGTCTGTACTTATGCTAGGTTTATTTCACAGATTTACACCTGATCAACAACTCGCGTCACCAGAAATAGATCAGTATTCGATGTGTATGTATTAAGTAAACCGATTTAGAAAAGACTTGTTTGGCGAAAAACATACGTCTGGTATTGCTTTACACAAAAATCACGACGTACTAATAAAGAGCACCACGCCTTTTCATACCAATACCTCCGGTTAATGCTCTGTATATATATTTACTTCCGGTTTAGTGGATTCCGATAGGTTAATATCAAGGACGCTTACATGGATATAAAAGACACCTACCGTCAGGAAAAACTGTCCGCATCTTGAGGTAGCTCGTGGACAGTCGTATGATTGACGCTTTGTCAAGCTGACTCGTGATGGCGGAGGGCAAGGGCAACATCTTGGCCAATTCGTAAAATTCCGCATTTTCCTTCTCCCTCCGGGTCCGGGCGGCCGTTTTAGACTTATCCTTCATGTTCCTGCAACTGTGTGTAAAATAAAGGGATCGTTATAGACATGTCTCGACCACGAAAGCATAACGACAATGTCCCAATGTACCCGGTCCATGTCAGATTCCAGTAGAGTCTGAGGGTAGACCTTGATCAGGGACCACCAAAAACTATCCCAACAGAGTATATAAACACATAGGTCAAATGGGCAGCAGCTCCTGTTAGGTGTTTGTACCGCTAAAACAGTTCAGGTATCATGAATTGTTTACATATGAAACACCTACTTCAACAAAGAGCTGAGTATGATATTCGAGCTCCCGTACTTTCACATTTCAACTTAGTGTGAACAAGAATTATAGGGCTGGTCTATTTATATGAATAATTTGAATGTTTAATCTCCACCAGAAGGGAGTGTATTTTCCATGAGTCATCCTGTCCCATTTGCGACCGATTTACTTTTTTATTAGAGAAGCAAAAAAGGACGAAATCATTTAAACAAACAGTGACGGGCAGGGATAGATTTCGCTTGAAATAATTTATTCTCTAATCACATCAATATTTCCTGCTTCGTTCTTTCAATCATTGTATATAGACAAGGAATAAATCGCTCAATTGTGCCATTTTCCGAATGAGTTTAGGTCTTGTCTTTGAGGATGTAAATTATACAATATCTGCTTTATACAACGTTTATTCACACAGGAAATTCTACTCATCGATGTTCATCTCGCATTTACTTGTTTTCTCTAGATGAACCATATTTTAGATGACAGTATCTGCAAGCCGAGATCCTCGTCTGAGAATTCAGTATCGTAAACAGTAAGTATCATACGGTATTTCGTTCCGTAATTACGAATTACCGATTTAGCAATCTCGGTTGTCTGTCTTTAATGCTTTAATGGTCAGACTGAATCGCTCTCACGAAACTAATGAGAGGTCAACGCTACTTCTATGTGACTTTGGTCACAGATATGTTCTTATTGCAACGAAATACAACGATTTTAGAATTAATCTTAAGGATATTCAATGAATCTAACGAATAAACCCACAGATCAATTTTGACTACTAACACTTACATGTCTTACATCATTACAAACCAACGCTGTTCCTGTCGTTATAAGTTTCATTGTTTCATTCCATTGTCTCATATCAAGGTCAAATCAAATGACAATAGAACTTCTAGACACACTTCAAGAGTTCTGTTTTTGATGTTCCTAGAGAGATAACTAGTATTATTTATATACTTGTTATGTTAACATAATGAATGGTATAAACTACCTATTATCTTAAATGCATTGTATGTCTTTAGATCGAAAATTGCAACCTTTATTGAAAATTGTGTATGTACTGAACAAAACGATCATATTTCAATGTAAAGTGAACAGTTTAGAAATTATTAGCCGTGACAAATCGTAGATGATTGGAAAGAAAACTATCATGTCGCAAATATGTTGTGAGGGGAGGGATTCTCGGTTGTAGACTCGTTAGAATGCATATCAACCAATTTGGAGTTCACAGAATACCATCGTCGGCTATTCATTGAAAATTCTACGCTCAGCAAGTGTGTCGAATCGCGGAAATGGACTGGAAACTCCGCGCGCCCTCCACGAGCTGTCCCAATTTACATCTCATTATATATTCATCCACCGACCAGGGTGGATTAAAGTCTGAAGTCGCTCGATATGTATTGATCATAACGTTCAATTATTTGTATTTTATATTCGTATCTGTTTTTGTTTCTTTTTGAAATCTGTTAATTGAAAACAAACACAGTCTCCCAGATATGAAATAACAATAATATTAATACACAATCACTTCCGCTATTTTAACACCAAATCAATTCTGGAAACACCACATAGTAATCATTTCAGCTTTTTTACTCAACGCGTGTAAACGGACTGATTTAAATGCAAATGGCTATGGAACTCGAAAGGAATATTTGATTTGCTATTTCCTTCCTACAATTGTAGGGGGAATTGAAAATACCATAAAACGGAAACACTCTAGTCAACATATGTCGGCATTAATATCGCGGTCTTTTACGGGAAAATATCGCAAGAATTATGACGTGGATGAATTGTACTAGAAATTTGCTAACCCGATAAATTGGGGAATTACACCACCACCTCGCTAATTTTCGTGATAAATAGCGATATAGATATACGGCTTTGTACGAGGTGTTAGTCAGATCATATAGACAAAGGTGAGAACTGGACAACACCCTTGTCAAACTCCCGACCGGAGGGATGACAGTGTCCCGATTGTGTACGGTATTTACCGATGTTAACCGATAAGTGTCGCGGTCCGAGGTAAACCAACAAGTAGGTATACAGTAAACCTTATAAGACTTTGATGTCCCGCCATTTTTGATTAACCCACAATGGTCACTATTTAGAATTGTACCTATCTGTAAATACGGCCATTGTTAAAGGGTACATAGATTCTGTCTGGAGATTTTCTTATTTATAAGATCGCCAGGAATGGCCTGAGTAAACTTGACCACTGCCGACCTCAAGGTGTCCGGAGTAAGTTTATTTAATACAAGATCAAGAGGATAAGTGAAAGGTTAGCTTTTAAATCCCCTTGAAGGGCTATTCAATGATGTCGAGAAGGGTGTTTAAGGGTTTCAACAACAAGGGGCCAATGCACACTTGAGATTGTTAGGGACGATACTAGCCCCGATAGAAGGGCCTATCTAACGATCCCTATGCTGCACACATTATCATGGGATTAGAGAGATACGGACGACTGGGTGTCATTGCAACAAACATGTCCGCATTTCTAGTCTCATAATAAAACTTCAAGTACGATGTAGTGCACCTCAATGAAAATTACTAAATTCTAAGATAAGAGTTTATGTATAATATTTATTTTTACAAGACAAAGTTTTATATTGGCGTTATGGTATAATAAACAGATACTATAATGTTGTGTGTATCGGTCTATTCCACAAGTTATCCAAATGGCAAAAGTGTTTTTTATATATGAGCGTCAAAATGATTATCTTTAGTATAAATTAACTTATCTTTTCTATCAAAGCCGCTTAATGCTAAATATCTGTTTTCACTTTGGTACATAAGTGATTCGATTATCGTATTATCTAAGACGAAGAAAAGCAAAACATGGTGTAAACTTAGGTCATTGAAGGCCAGTAGGATTTATTTATTTATTTATCTAGGTTGGGACAACATATATATACATAGGTATTGTGTCAGTTTCTCAAAAATATCATGGGCATTGAACCTTGGTCCCACCACCGGTGTCTGGGTCAGAATTTCGGACTGAAAACCTGACCATGCATCTGATTGACCTGACCATTGTGTTAGGGGTAGACAGCATGACGTAACCGCCTGACCGGCTGTACGCTAGCTGTATCCACCAGACTTATACACATCTACAGGTGTCGTTTGTGGAGCAAAATATTCCGTATATTGTCAATTTTGACACGCGTCATTTTGATTTCAAATCACCCTAACTCATTCATATTCAATATACAAGGAGCTGTAAATAGGCTACCGATATAATAGTATTCCGAGCACATCTTACTTACTGTTCGCCAGAATTAATTTCATCAATGGTAACATTTCCATAATAAACAGAGCGACAGAGATCGCCAGTTTCCTAGCTTTTGGCTGGGATGAATTATCCAAGCTGAAGTAGGTAAAAACTTAAATATATCATGTTTAATGATTTAAAGCAGTACAATTACTTTTATCTTTATTACGTCTCAATTTAATTACACGTTTATGAATATATATTAGAATATCTAGAACTGATTTTAAAATAGATATGAACAAAAAGAAATATCAAATTCCATTTTAATTTGTGTATAAAAAAACTTGATCACATTTTAGTCCCTACACATCAATATTGCATTGTTGCTTAACTGTCAACTTAAAAAAAGGATGAAAGTGTATTGTGATAATTAGCATTGCCTTTCAAATCTGTATGTCCAAATCATGGTGAAATATTAATAACCTGAGAAAATGTATTCAGAGCACTTGTTGGCCTTCAGTAAAGACATGATTCTGTGATAAGGTACGACACTTTACAGTGTTTAACTTGTTGGCGGTTATTTTACTTTGTTGTGGGTTAAAACACTTTCCCTGTGATAAGGTACGACACTTTACGATGTTTAACTTGTTGTGGGTTATAACACTTTCCTTGTGATAAGGTACGACACTTTACGATGTTTAACTTGTTGTGGGTTATAACACTTTCCCTGTGATAAGGTACGGCACATTACGATGTTTAACTTGTTGTGGGTTATAACACTTTCAAAACACTTGTGATAAGGTACGACACTTTACGATGTTTAACTTGTTGTGGGTTATAACACTTTCCCTGTGATAAGGTACGACACTTCACGATGTTTAACTTGTTTTGGGTTATTTTACTTCGTTGTGGGTTATTTTACTTTGTTGTGGGTTATAACACTTTCCTTGTGATAAGGTACGACACTTTACGATGTTTAACTTGTTGTGGGTTATAACACTTTCCCTGTGATAAGGTACGACACTTTACGATGTTTAACTTGTTGTGGGTTATAACACTTTCCTTGTGATAAGGTACGACACTTTACGATGTTTAACTTGTTGTGGGTTATAACACTTTCCCTGTGATAAGGTACGACACTTTACGATGTTTAACTTGTGGGTTATAACACATTCCCTGTGATAAGGTACGACACTTTACGATGTTTAACTTGTTGTGGGTTATAACACTTTCCTTGTGATAAGGTACGACACTTTACGATGTTTAACTTGTTGTGGGTTATAACACTTTCCCTGTGATAAGGTACGACACTTTACGATGTTTAACTTGTTGTGGGTTATAACACTTTCCTTGTGATAAGGTACGACACTTTACGATGTTTAACTTGTTGTGGGTTATAACACTTTCCCTGTGATAAGGTACGACACTTTACGGTGTTTGACTTGTTGTGGGTTATAACACTTTCCTTGTGATAAGGTACGGCACATTACGATGTTTAACTTGTTGTGGGTTATAACACTTTCCTTGTGATAAGGTACGACACTTCACGATGTTTAACTTGTTGTGGGTTATTTTACTTCGTTGTGGGTTATTTTACTACGTTGTGGGTTATTTTACTACGTTGTGGGTTATTTTACTTCGTTGTGGGTTATTTTACTTTGTTGTGGGTTATAACACTTTCCTTGTGATAAGGTACGACACTTTACGATGTTTAACTTGTTGTGGGTTATTTTACTACGTTGTGGGTTATTTTACTACGTTGTGGGTTATTTTACTTCGTTGTGAGTTATAACACTTTCCCTGTGATAAGGTACGACACTTTACGATGTTTAACTTGTTGGCGGTTATTTTACTACGTTGTGGGTTATTTTACTACGTTGTGGGTTATTTTACTACGTTGTGGGTTATTTTACTTCGTTGTGGGTTATTTTACTTTGTTGTGGGTTATAACACTTTCCTTGTGATAAGGTACGACACTTTACGATGTTTAACTTGTTGTGGGTTATTTTACTACGTTGTGGGTTATTTTACTTCGTTGTGGGTTATTTTACTTCGTTGTGGGTTATTTTACTACGTTGTGGGTTATTTTACTTCGTTGTGGGTTATTTTACTACGTTGTGGGTTACTTTACTTCGTTGTGGGTTATAACAATTTATTATTCTGTATCTTATTTTTGTCGGGATTCTGAGTCGCTTGTTTGAATTTGGACTATCTAATTAGCTTTTCGTACACATACATGCATGTACATTATAAAATTGTGTTTTTAGTGATGTATAATTTGAAAATCACACAAAATTTATGTCATTTTTATATATTAGAAAAAGAAATCAATACATGAAATTTATTGCACATTTTGGTTCATAACTCCATTTCGTGTCCTATAAAATGTGCAGGAACGAAAAAAAAAGGTTACGTAGTCGTCAACTGTTTTTTGGATCCAATCTGATTAAAACAAATCTGGTCATCAGAGATGTATTCTACTAGTCTCGTGATTATCAAGTCAACTCGTCCCAGAAAATGCTCTGACCGATCGCGAAGGACAAAATGACTTATGCTACATGTGAAATCGATATGTTATTGATCTTTGGCCTTAAGCTCTGTTTATTAAGGTTACTTATTAAGAAGAAATTTGTGTTTTAAACCAAAGCATATTCATCACAGCCCTTTCTTCATTACAGTGCAGCACATTTACATTTATATATGTAAAAGTTTGACATAGAAATGTTAAGTTTAAAGAAAATATTAATGCTAGTTCAAATTGAAGGTTGAAAATTTATCATATCTTTAAATTTAGAAATGAGTAATTTAAAAACAGGACGTACGTGTGCTGGAAATAATAAAGTGGTATTTTAACATAGAAAGGAGTTAAATCCAGTTAAAGGTACTGGACTGTAGGTTACACCATTCTTGGACTTAGAATGAATTCTTAACACTATGTACAGTACATGTAATGATATATTAATTATTTTTCTTACCTTAAAGTAAATATTAATACATAAAGATAAAGTGATCCAACATCCCCCCAAGATATGTTACAGGTGTGTGTATCTTGTGTACTATAGCAATTTCTCAGGTGTGACTACCCGCAGCGACACCTATTTACACGTGAAAGGGATACACACAGTCCCACCAGTCCTTTTTGTACTCTAAAGAAACCCAGGAAAAGCCCTTCTCCTGATCCGCTGGGCTGGACGTCCCATAGAAAAATACCATGAAAAATAAAATAATTAAGTTTGATGAATAAGGTATGGTACGTGTATGTATATATACGGCTGGTTGGGTAGTGTATTTCGCAGGTGTTCCAGGCGGGGGAGATGGAGGGAAGACATCTCTCACATTCAATCGCTAATATCCGCATCAGATTGACACCAATCCAGGTTTTCATATCCAGCATGGCTGACATACCACCAGTATACACATGACAATGTTTGGCAACAGTTTTAAACTTGTGTTAGAATACAGGGGATCCCACTGAGATATTGTGACCGAGGACATTCCGGGCGACAAAAGTGACATATGTAGGATTAAATTATTCAATGGAGATAAATTGAGAACGAATATGGTATGATTTTAAAAAAAATGCACTTATATTTGACAACGTATATTAATTTTAATCTGTAATCGTGACTCATTTGAGAAATTTATTGAATGGCTATTTCGTAAAAAAAATTGATATCAAAGATATACGTAAAAAAAAGGGAGTGGGGGGTGGGGGATCTCAAGTGCAATTATGAATATATCTAATAAACGCTGAAAGTGTCGTCGATATAAGAAACTTTTAGACAATACGCCGGTAAGTCAGTGAACTTTCCGGAGAGTCGACATTTCGTAGACACGGGTGTACGTACAAGATAAATTACTGAACGGTTCCGAGCCGGAACTTCACCCTAGAATGCAATTAAATTTGCATACAATTATGATAAAACTCACAGAAAGCTAAACTTGTAAGGGAAGTTTAGAAGGTGTACCGATAAAGTCACCACTAATTACAGAACCAATTCTAAAGCGCATATATCAAAGAGCTGACTCGATCTGAGAGTATTTATAGACAAATCTTTCTCTGATATTTCACTCTTTCCTTTACTTTATTTGAACAGGAAATTAACAATTATTTTATGTTCTGAATTAAAAGTAATCAACAGAATTCGTGAAAGGTGGCGCTAAAATATCTGTTAACAAAACTTTCCAATCTTGTTCGTCAATTTTCGTTCTAGAATACGAGTGTATCTAACATAACATTCATGCTGAAAATGGTCAGCAGAGGTCGAGAGAGGTCGTGGCCACATTTTTTCCACTGGTCCTTTTGTAGCGACTTATGTCAATACTTAACATCCGTGATATATGTCACTGACCGCTCGTCCTTAATCAATCGTTTGTTGTTTGTTCCTGTCACATTTTTCCTTTTCTTTGCTTTTTATGTAAAATATTCGTCCAAATATTGTGCACATGTATACCTCTGGATAAAGTGTTACATAATGTTTTAGTTTTCCCCCAATCTGTCGCCTTCTAAAACCAACATTTTTTCTTTAATAAGAAGGTATTAGGTACCAGTTACGGAAACAAGACTATAGTTATGCATGTCAGTGACCACATGTGTACCAGTCACGGATAACAACACCTATAGCATTTATAATTTGTACGGATTCGTATTATATTTATAAAAGCATTTTAAATCGAGTGAAATATATTTGTAGATTTAAGAAACTTATCTAAACATAATACAGTTGACAATAAAACAGAGTCTGATTTTTAACTTCAGTTGGCTGTGGCAAGCGACAGTATCGTATTTAGTAGGAGATAAGATAGCGTCTTGTGTTATATAAAACCAAAGTAACTTTATAAATACAGAAGTTAAATATTGATTGATCAGTTACACAGATGCGTGGATATGATAGATTTATAATATCAAATATTTTGAACAATATTAAACAAGCAAAAATAACAGCGTGGAATACAGTAATGATAATAAAACGTCAATGTAATAAACGATATACATCAGCACATTAATAAAATATATTTATATACTTATATATGAATATCAAAAATTATTTTGGTATTTTCTGAAATGAAAGTTTATTTTCTTAAATGTTAAACAACTCCACTAGAAAAAATAGCACATTCGATATTATGAAAACTGACACAGCATGTATCGAATAATTTAAACTATAAACACTTATATACGGAATACCAAAAGTTTCTTGATTTGAGTAAAATAACGACAAATCATATAATATTATAAATATTCCAGCAAATTTTAAAATGATAATTTTAAAGGAATCAAATATAAAAATGTTACCTGTAAATCGAAGTTTTCTGAAGTTATTATAATTCATTGAAAAATATATCCATGTACATTCTTTTGTAAGCATAAATATTACACATTGATCTGACGACATAAGAATTATATATAGATCACCTGTTTATTTCCTACATATTCAGCAGGTAACTTTATTAGTTTAGTGTCGTTTAACCACCTACATCTTAAACACACGTCAACCAGGAATACGCCGGTAATTAATTTAAGAAATAATTCGATATTGTCGGCTCGTGTTTGTGAGGATAACGCCGAGACAAGCAGTGCAACGGGCCATTTACAGAGACATATAACCTTGTCATGTAATTAGTATTTCCGTGACATATGTACAAGCAACCCTTACTCTGTTTTACATAAGTTTCCAGGCTCTATCGACTTACACAGGATACCCCGACATTCAACAGAAAGGGTGGCAGTTGTAAGTTTATGTTTTGTAAACAATTACAAGAGTTTTACAAGTGTTCATAAATTCTGGAATTTGTTGTTTACCCAGGTAAAAGGAAATATTGAAGACATGAAAAGGGATTTTATAAAATTCACTTCCATTAAAGACAAGTACTGTTTATATTTCGCGTTTTATAAGAATAATTGGAACGGCCTTGCATATTTACATATTTTATGTGTATATATATTGCATTTTTGGTAACAACAAGTAGACACATTATAACCATATTGTTACATTTCTTTGTAAAAAATAAACTTGTTTAATTTGAAGTCCTTAAGTAAAAAAGAATATAGTCCGGAGTAAAAGTGTTCTGGTCGTACTCACACACTAATCCGGACTAACTACTGGTATGTGACTTACCGTTGTTAATCATGTTGTTCTTCCGTCCTCAGAACGTGCCGTATCCTTCGCTCAACTGATCCTTTATTTTTTCCAAGATAGGAAGAAATTTCTTTAATCTGATACAATGACCAGCAATAGTTTTGAGGGATATAGGAAAAGTTTTCCTGTGTTGAAATTCCGTGTTAATATCACGAACTGAGAGCGCTGTGATTAGACTGCGCTTCCAAATGTTTACAATATCACGTTCTCCTGTTATTCTTACTGTACATTCAAGAGCTCTCCATCTCGTCAGGCAAATACTGGCCCAGCTCCATTCGACGAAAAACTTAAAATTGCTTGATTAAGCACGATCTTGGATGGGCGAGCAGACACGGGCCAATGTGAGATGTCGATTATTGCGATTCGGTATAAAAGCTGAGAAAATCTTGCCCACAATCACAAGAAAGGTTGATAGTCAATCGTGCAGTTTATCCGTCTTAAAAAGGATTGATAGACACTTCTTGGTGTAAGGTTCGCTGTAGTCCTCTTCCAAGAGGTCAGTCTGAAGATGATTTACCGGTGACCTTTTGAGTTGAAATGTATGGTTCCACAGAGTTCAATAGTGCCAACTGAGAGAACGAGTATTAAGGATCAGGACGTACGCAACCCAGGCCACTACGTACACAGTGTGACAATATACTGATAACGATTAGAGTGGACAGGTCTATACGATAACAAACGCCATATGTGTGTAATCACCTAGAAAATTTCACACAAACTTCACATATATTTTCTTACTAAATTGACACCACACGGTGTAGTGTTTGATGGAGCGCTCCTCGTGTTCAATTCGTGTTTACTCCCACTCGACGCGAAGGACAAATGAAATTGCAATATGCAAATGTTAACGGTCTATCAGGGCTGCCGAGAGTGGATAATGTGGGTTTTGATTGGCCAATTACTACAAAGGAATACTTTGATTGGCCAATTATTTCTAAAGGGGATCTTATCGATGAAGCTGTCAATTGAATGATATTTTTCGTGTATTTGTGAAACAATTACTGTCGATTATGTATAGCGTTTTATGGATTAGGAAAAAACCAGGTATAACCCAATATCAGTCTCTGAATATTAGAAATAACGTTATTGACGAAATTCAGTTGCCGGTTTGTATAAACATTTATACACAATCTGTTGAGAAGAATGTACATGGTAAGTGTTAGTAAGTCGTGTTCACGATATGTCCTACACAGATTGTCCCTAATTGTTCTGATTAACAGGTGCTCCAGTCACGGACACAGCCTGTACAACTGTGAAAGTTCAACTCTTTTTGTGGAACCAGTATATTTTTTCTTGAATTATTTCTACATGGAATTGCCTTTCTTCATATATTTTTGCATTTTTAGAAACAATGATAAAACTGAAAGAAAATAAACTGTTATTTAAAAGGTGTAATTATTAGGAATTATCCAGTTTTTAGTATGAATTTATAAAAAAAATAACACAGATATTCCGGGACAGGGATATTAAGAAAGTTAAACCATCAGCATCTCCTTCCATATTCTTTGTGATATTTGTGCGATATGTGCTAGGCTGTGTAGACAGTTATTATCGTCATATAGTGTGTAATTGGGGCCAATGCAGTTCGCCATATTTCTATTTTATTGTGAATTAAACTACTAGGACAGTTTGCTGCATCACACCCCTTTCTCCCTCATTAGGCATACAGAACGGACGGGAGTTCCGTAACAATGTAAGGTACGTGTTCCCCATCTAACACCCACTACCGACACACTGCCCAATTCTTTAGCTCCGCTGTAACGCATGACCAGCCCCCCTCCCAGACTCGAAATGTGGGCGAGGAGGGGCATCACTCGGAAGGCACAATGGCGTTTTAACACGGCCATTACGGTCCTTTGTCGATCTAAAGGACCTGAAGGGGATGACAAAGGACCGAGGTTGACCCCGTCACAGGGTTGGAGAGTTTGATGTTCCCCCAATGAGAGAGATATCAGTTGTAGGATTCCGCAGATGGCAGGGTTAGATGGCCGAACGTCTGACTGGATTGTTGTAAATAATTACACTCATTAATTAAGCGTTCTAAATGTATTATTATCATTAACAAATGACACATTACATAAATTTTATATTTCAGGATTTGTCACAAGTCTCGTGATGCTACAAAACAAGCTAAATTTGATAAATTGTGTCATATTCATTTATTGTAATTTTCAGTATGATCCAATTCCACATTGCGGTTTTGTCGGTTAGGAAAATGTTTCTGGCACGCGACCATCGTAGTTTTTGAATTTCTGCGTTTTGCTGTTTTGTAAATTTCACACCGAAAAGTAAACATTTGAGGGTAATATGTGGCCACAGCTGAGGGTCGATTGGACCTGACAAATGGCGAACTTCTTTGTCCCTAATTAGCGCAATGTTGGGCTTCGTCAATACTTCTCGAGTCCGTGGCACGAGGTTCAGTATATCCCCGTGCTGCGTGTGCATACACTTAAATCTATGGATTACATCTTGATTTCTACACTTAACATGTGCTTAAACTGTATGTAGAACGCCAATCAATGTAGAAAGACTTGTCCACGTGTTATCTGGTATTGACATTTTTGTGTGTTGTTGTGTATAATATTTCAATACAAAACTTAACGGGATAAGTGATGTCGTATAACTGAGGAGTAATGCTTTAGTATTTGGACAGAAAATATGTTATCTTACAAAATAGATTTATTTATGTGGCTGTGTTATCTGACCACGAAGGCGACGATAAGAAGTTGTACACAAAGTATAGGACTCTGGTATGTACAAGAGAATCGTTGATGTGTATATAAAATGGCTTGATTTAGTTAATGATCCTGGAATATTGTCACATCCTCTATGTGTCAAAAAAATCGACTTCCATTACTTTTCTCCGATTATTCCTTATTTGCCCGAAGGACATTTTTCTAAAACATCTGACATGGACTGTTATTATTCATCTCTATCTCAGTTTATATGAGATCGTAATTATCAACAGTCTCGTGCGAAATTAAGGGACAGTAGACATATGAATCAGTATGTAGAAACTCACGTCCGACCGAGTTTTTAAAAAAAATAAAATTCTCACAAAAACATATTTACATTTTCAGTTTAAATTTACGGGGAAATTATACATTCGATAAAATTAGGTTCTCATATTTTAACAACATAATTTGGCACAGGATACTTTATTTGAAAACCATTAAACTAAAGAAACTATATAAACCGGGAACAACAAACGAGTTTGGAAATAAAATATCACATAAAATATGAAAAGGTAAATTAGAACATGAAAAGTTTTGTGTTCGTCGTAATATTACTTTTGTCCTGTAATTTTAGAACAGTATGATTGCCAGATAACCTCTCTGATAATATTTAGTCGCTCAATTTTTAAAAAAGCGAGATTTTAAAATTTTTGACCTGATAGGAACTGTCAGAGTCTGAATTTAGAGAACTAGCGTTAACCGGACAATTCTATGTTTTCTCTTACCACCGTCGTAGTAACTACAATATTTGGAATTCATTCTTTGTGAGATGGATTTTAGTCGTACCGAAGCAGTTGTGACTGGCTCAAACAAAATGATATTGAATCGGGAGTTCACAACCAGTACAGATATATCTGTCAGAAATTAGGACTCCATTGTTTTTTTGTTCGGGATCGTCAGGAAAACTACAGTGAGACTGTTCGTCACCTGTTACAACAACCGCGTTGTCCAGTAGTCTCTTGTCTGAATATCGTTCCAAACCGAATTATAGATGTGAACAGAATTTACTCTAGCACTAGAAAAGAAATTTTTATTTTTGTGTAATACTCCATCTTCTTTACTAAGCATTCAATCAAACATTCACAACAGCATCAAACAACGGATAAAATGAACGAATAAATATCTTCCGTAAGATTTAAGTAACGCTGAAAAAAAGTCCACAAGGAAACATACATTCTCCTAATGCTAATAACGATCACGCTATCCAGAAATCCTACTTTAAGGTGTTGAATTAATGGTCATTTCTAGCGTATTAAATATGATATACTGGTGAACTTCTAATTTAATTTTAACTTGTTAAAATTTCTTTTAGATGTTTTGTCTCAGTAAAGAAAACTTGTCAAGTTCTATTCTATCTCCTTTGTAGTTTATATGCACTGGAATTACACATGGTGTTTATTACAATTTATAATCCTTTCCAAAACATTACCATGTTTCTACAACATCACGTGCACTAGAGTTACACACTTATCTACAATATCACGTGCATTTATTTTACAAGTTTTCCTCGTTTCTAAAATATCATTAGTTTTATACAACTCACGCGCACTAGAGATACACATATATTTACAAGTTACAGTCTCCATCAAAATATAATCACTTTTCTACACCACTTGCACGAAAGTTACATATTTGTCTACAACATCACATAGCCCCTAACCACCGTCCAGCCATCAACAGTGCCACGGAATCACAGCCCCTAACCAGCTCCCAACACTCAGCAGTGCCAAGGAATCACAGCCCCTAACCAGCCCCCAACCATCAGCAGTGCCACGGAATCACAGCCCCTAACCAGCTCCCAACCATCAGCAGTGCCACGGAATCACAGCCCCTAACCAGCTCCCAACCATCAGAAGTGCCACGGAATCACAGCCCCTAACCAGCTCCCAACCATCAACAGTGCCACGGAATCAGGTATTTTCTAACCGGCTTCTAACCATCACCAGTGTTACGGAATCACATAGCCCCTAACCACCGTCCAATCATTAGCAGTACTACGGAATCACAGCCCCTAACCAGCTCCCAACCATCAACAGTGCCACGGAATCACAGCCCCTAACCAGCTTCCAACCATCAACAATGCCATGGAATCACATAGCCCCTAACCACCGGCCAACCATCAACAGTGGCACGGAATCACATAGCCCCTAACCAGCTTCTAACCATCAACAGTGACACGGAATCACAGCCCCTAACCACCTTCCAACCATCAGCAGTGACACGGAATCACAGCCCCTAAGCAGCTTCTAACCATCACCAGTGTTACGGAATCACAGTCCCTAACCACCGTCCAGCCATTAGCAGTACCACGGAATCACAGCCCCTAACCAGCTTCTAACCATCACCAGTGTTACGGAATCACAGTCCCTAACCACCGTCCAACCATCAACAGTGCCACGGAATTACAGTCCCTAACCAGCTCCCAACCATCAGCAGTACCACGGAATCACAGCCCCTAACCAGCTTCTAACCATCAACAGTGCCACGGAATCACAGCCCCTAACCAGCTTCTAACCATCAGCAGTGCCGCGGAATCACAGCCCCTAACCAGCTTCTAACCATCAGCAGTGCCGCGGAATCACAGCCCCTAACCAGCTTCTAATTATCAACAGTGCCATGGAATCACAGCCCCTAATCACCGTCCAATCATCACCAGTGTTACGGAATCACATAGCCCCTAACCACCGTCCAACCATCAACAGTGCCACGGAATCACAGCCCCTAACCAGCTTCTAACCATCAGCAGCGTCATGGACTTACATAGCTCCACAATACCTTCAGAACATCATTCATACAACACCAAACAATTAGCAGTGCCATGTCACTGGACATGAAACTCTAAATCACCACCTTTTAAACATGATATATACCTACTTGTATATTGATATTGTCGCCGTATCTATTTGATAAATATTCCATGTATTGTTGATATCTAATAGTACTTTGGTACATTTCTGATAAATATTCCATAACTGTTGAAATATTGATATTGTCTTGGTAACCTTCTGCTTCTGATAAATATTCCATAACTGTTGACATATTGATATTGTCTTGGTAACCTTCTGCTTCTGATAAATATTCCATAACTGTTGACATATTGATATTGTCTTGGTAACCTTCTGATAAATATTCCATAACTGTTGACTATTGATATTGTCTTGGTAACCTTCTGCTTCTGATAAATATTCCATAACTGTTGACATATTGATATTGTCTTGGTAACCTTCTGCTTCTGATAAATATTCCATAACTGTTGACATATTGATATTGTCTTGGTAACCTTCTGCTTCTGATAAATATTCCATAACTGTTGACATATTGATATTGTCTTGGTAACCTTCTGCTTCTGATAAATATTCCATAACTGTTGACATATTGATATTGTCTTGGTAACCTTCTGCTTCTGATAAATATTCCATAACTGTTGACATATTGATATTGTCTTGGTAACCTTCTGCTTCTGATAAATATTCCATAACTGTTGACATATTGATATTGTCTTGGTAACCTTCTGCTTCTGATAAATATTCCATAATTGTTGAATTGATATTGTCTATAAATATTCCATAACTGATATTGATATTGTCTTGGTAACCTTCTGCTTCTGATAAATATTCCATAATTGTTGACATATTGATATTGTCTTGGTAACCTTCTGCTTCTGATAAATATTCCATAACTGTTGACATATTGATATTGTCTTGGTAACCTTCTGCTTCTGATAAATATTCCATAATTGTTGACATATTGATATTGTCTTGGTAACCTTCTGCTTCTGATAAATATTCCATAACTGTTGACATATTGATATTGTCTTGGTAACCTTCTGCTTCTGATAAATATTCCATAACTGTTGACATATTGATATTGTCTTGGTAACCTTCTGCTTCTGATAAATATTCCATAAATATTCCCTTCTGCTTCTGATAAATATTCCATATTGTTGAACCTATAAATATTCCATAATTGTTGACATATTGATATTGTATTCTGCTTCTGATAAATATTCCATAATTGTTGACTTGATATTGTCTTGGTAACCTTCTGCTTCTGATAAATATTCCATAACCTATTGATATTGTCTTGGTAACCTTCTGCTTCTGATAAATATTCCATAATTGTTTAAATATTGATATTGTCTTGGTAACCTTCTGCTTCTGATATTGATATTGTCTTGGTAACCTTCTGCTTCTGATAAATATTCCATAACTGTTGACATATTGATATTGTCTTGGTAACCTTCTGCTTCTGATAAATATTCCATAATTGTTGAACTATTGATATTGTCTTGGTAACCTTCTGCTTCTGATAAATATTCCATAATTGTTGACATATTGATATTGTCATGGTAACCTTCTGCTTCTGATAAATATTCCATAACTGTTGACATATTGATATTGTCTTGGTAACCTTCTGCTTCTGATAAATATTCCATAACTGTTGACATATTGATATGTCTTGGTAACCTTCTGCTTGTTGAACTATTGATAAATATTCCATAATTGTTGAACTATTGATATTGTCTTGGTAACCTTCTGCTTCTGATAAATATTCCATAACTGTTGACATATTGATATTGTCTTGGTAACCTTCTGCTTCTGATAAATATTCCATAATTGTTGAACTATTGATATTGTCTTGGTAACCTTCTGCTTCTGATAAATATTCCATAACTGTTGACATATTGATATTGTCTTGGTATAAATATTCCATAACTGTTGACATATTGATATTGTCTTGGTAACCTTCTGCTTCTGATAATGTTTTCCATAATTGTTGACATATTGATATTGTCTTTAAATATTCCATAACTGTTGACATATGATAACTTCTTCTGATAAATATTCCATAATTGTTGAACTATTGATATTGTCGTGGTAATATTTGATGAGTATTAAAAAATTTTATGATAATTTTGAAATATTGATATCTCGTGGTAATTTGATAAATATTCCTTATCTGTTGATATATTGATATATTTCTTGGTAATTAGCTGATAAAAATTACCGAAGTGTTATATATTGATATTGCTGTTGTAATCATTTGATAAATATTACCTTACCAACCAGTATCGTTTTTATTTTGATATTGTCATGGTAACTGGTCTGAAAATATATTTTACTTATCTGGTTTATCTATATTGACCTAGAGATTATTCAAAGATTGTTATTTTCATCTTCTTCCGATAAACATAACTTGAGGGATTTGAATACAAAATGTATATTCTGTTTAGATTATATCGTAGATGTTTCTAACTAAATGATTAATTCTTGTGACCTATCAATGTTTGTGTTGTTATTAAAATACCATATTTTCCGTTAGTTACTACATCACTGAATCATCTATCCCACCCCATCAGTATGCCTGTCCCACCCCATCAGTATGCCTGTCCCATCCCATCAGTAACCTCATTTCGCTTTTTCATTTTTCTCATGCGATAACATTATTTTGTTTCAATTATCCTTAATAAAAATTAGTTTTTGCTACCCCGCGCTGTTTATTTGTTTATACTGTTTCGTAAATTTAAAATTCCATTCTATTAAACAGTCTATTTACTATATTTGAAAAAGATAATTCTTACTACTACTGGTTACTTTCTCTTTCTTATACCACTAATTGGTTCACATTTATAACCCCACATAACAGAACAAAATATAAATATGTGCAATATATCATTAACATAACTGTGGTTTTAATAAAATATTTATTCACTCTAAAAATGTTGCAAAACATGATGAAGCGAAAACAAAAATACTGAACTGCAGTTTCAACAATATTTGATATTTCTATCAAAGTAATATTAAAATGAATGTCCAAACATTGTAAAGTATAGCAACAATACGCACTATAGTTATAACAATAAATTGTCTCGCTTCCAAAGACTACATAAAACAACTACAACAAAATCATTGACTGGCTGTCAAAGTATGTACTATAGCTAACCATGTTTAACAAATATATATTGTTAGTGTCACAGCAATATCATACTGATCAACCCTCACAATTTAGAAGAGACTCCCGATTTTGGACATCTAATTTTGCCTTTTTTAACAAGTTAATTCACAAATCTGTTCCTATATTCTAACATGTAATACTTTCATATAAAAGGAACAATCCAAAAGATGACATTTACAAGTGTTCTTTCATTACTGAAGGGTATGGTTTATTTATGTTTTTATTTTTTAGCACTTAACATCTCGTAATATATCCACCATTAAAACTTTTAAAAGTTGGCATATATGTAATATGAAAAAAGTTATTAAGTATTGTCTGGCTGTTAAAACATTATATACCATATTTTAAAGAAAATTTACACGGACAGTCCAAAAAGTATTTAACTGAGATAACAAACGTGCCACATAAACTTTATTATAATATGGATAGGACGGAGCGCCAAACTTTCTATCAAGTGATATAAACATATCTAAATGGTTCATCAGTATTGTTCGTATATAATACAATTCTGCTTCACGTCAGTATTTCGTTTTTTTTATCTTAAGTAAAAATAAAATAAGTTTTATGATGACATTTTAATAAGTATCACAAGTGAGTTAGAACATTATGCATTTTGTTTATGTTTTTTAGATAACATTTAATGATTATTAAATTGCAAAAAAATGATATTATATTTTCATAACTGCATGATAGAAATAGAAACTCTAGAAATAAGCCATATTGAAATGCTCAGTTGGAATGAAACTATATAAACTTTTTTGTTTAAAATGTAATGGTGATAATTTTACGTTTAGTAAGATGTGGTACAAATATAAGTCATTCGTTACAAAGATTATATAGAAGTTTTGTTTTTGGTAATGTTGCTTTTATTTCTATTAAGTTACATATACTTATTTTCTTCTCCTGTAAATTTCATAAAATATCTATTGTGTACTTGTGTATTGGAGCTTGTTCTATTCTATATTGGTAACATAATGAATTCTTATATAATTCCTATCAATAAAGGATTTTGAAATGCTTTTTGAATTTTCGTTTCAGTTTACGGAGATATTGTAAACATTAAGGTATATGGATGACATTTATGTTACATGCATTACACGATTCGAACCCCTTGTTGCAATAAAATCGCAGTATTTATTTGATATGATTTCTTAACGATAAAAAAACCTGTGTTTTGATACTTTTTGATATTTTTTACGACTACAGACTGGTATATCATTAAATGATGCAGGTTTATTAATTCAGAAACATTTTAGTATCATTTTTCTTTACGTTTAAAAGATGTTAATATTATGCAATATATAAAAATTATATCCAAAATGATATATATTTGCAGTCTTTTTGGTTGTAAATATAAGCTTGCGTTATATTATAGAAATTGTTTGTGTGTAATATAATATTACTATAACAGTAATAAGAAGCAATGAAAAAAAAGTAATTCTCATAACAGGATTGAAAAAAATTGATTTGTAAACTTCATGTTATGAGACATGCCAAAGGGTTTTTTTTTCATATGTAATTAATAAAATTATTTAACAAATTCAATACGCGTTTTAGATCTCCTGTAATCTGGGAATCACGATAACTATTTTAATAGATGCAGTTATATCAAATTATCTAATTTTCTATTTATACATAATTTCTGAAATCTTCAGAATTTGTATTTATCAAATATATACGTTTGGCATTATGATAATCAGTGTTTCGTCAGTCTGCTAATAACTAATTTACCTACACAAAAAAAAGTCTATATACCTGTACTCGTGTTTACCTGTAACGGACTTATATATACCTATTCTGTGTCTATTTCACACCTGGTTATCGCCGTTAACGCATGTCCTTAGTTTAGACATTTTTATCTATTTTATTGCTTTATGTACTCAATACCATGGACACCTGTTACGTCCTCCAACGTCACACGGACCCATGGTACATACCGCGAATATGGTGCATTTACAGGTAGCAAGAGAGAAAGACTAACAAATTGGTTGATCGGGACATTTGATCATCCAAACATTTACAAAGAAACCTACTTTTGATCATATGTTGGTTGATTGGGACAAAGTATAAACATAATCAAAGAAAACGACGTGGTAAGTAAAAGTGATATAAAACAGGATTTCTTTTATATATATATATGACAGATAAACCAATTAAGAAATGAACAAAACTTGCGAAAAGAAACAAAACCAGAAACTAAAAGGACAACTAACAACATTAGGCATTGTAGAAACAAGTAAACACTGAATGTGATATCGCGATCTTTGTACACCAACTCTGACACTCGTCTTTACATGAAAGTATGTAAGTCAGAAGTGTAGTGATAACAAGTAAATCTTTAAACAGAGTTCACGCAACTGAATCACAGTTGATGGCGGGATGGCGCAGTGGTAACACACTCACTTTTCACCTAGCCATCCAGGGTTCGTTTCCCGGAATAGATGTGGAAAGGTATGGGGTCACCAACCCGACCACGTGAAATTTCCCCGGGTACTCCGGTATCCTCATACAGTAAGGCCCCTCGCGTGTTTCCATCCGGGCCAGCAAGGGTGATTAATATAAGTTGGAAAAACTTGTTTCGCAATTGCTGTAAAGTAAATAGAGTTCATTTTTTAAACAGAATCACGTGGCTGAAAATAAAGGCTAAGATATAATTTGAAATACATATTGCTTATGCTAGTTCAATACTGAAGTTATTCCTCCAAGCTTTGGTTTGTGTTCGAGTAGGGTTTTATTTTCTCATTAATAGACACGTGTTTATACCAAAGTGATTCCCTTCCCATGATTCTGATTCCTTGTTGAAGAATTGCTACCAATATATGTATACCAGTGTTAAAGTTACTGTTTATAGATCAGCGTCAAAGCTTATACATTTTAAGATGAATTCTGAATATTGGGACTCAAAATTGACAGTTTTCGCCTCTTAAACATTTTATTAGTATGTCGAAAACAACAAGAAAATAATGACATGTGAAATAATAATAATAATTCAAACATAAAATTAATAAAATTTTACATCAGTGAAAAAGTGCAATGGGAATAACAGGAGATGTAAGCATCTTCTACTTAATTGATATCATCCGTCAAGTAAATATTTAAATCTAAGTGATGTGACGCTCTCAAAGTAACAACCTGGATATATTACAACGAAACCAATACAAAAAATACTTCATATCGCATAACGGAAATGTTTTACAATAAGAACATGCCATCTTGTCAACTTGTAATGCTAATGTTTTAATTTTTCCGTCTGCTGTCAATATTTGTTCAAATCAAACATGATATTGGCAACAACCCATCATACACCGAATCAGCTGTGGAATGTAAATACCATATGCTTATGAAGAAGGCACATTTGGAAATTGAAATCATCACAGTTTAGATGGGAGCTGTCTCTTTTGGTTGTAAGAACAAGAGTCTGTACTGTCCTTTATTACCAGTTCTGGAGGTTATATGCGATGGACGTGATCAATAAATTTCTATTATTATGAAGACAAGACGTAAATCAAGTTGAAAAAAGAGTTGAGCTCTTAAAAAGAAGAAAAAAGGGTTCATTTGAAAACTGAAAGAAGTCAGCCAAGAGGGGAACACTATGTTCCCATAGGTATGCCATTAGTCTGCTGGAAAATCCTACCATCAGAAGAACCAGATATTCGACCATAGTTATCGTGGCTTTAGAAAGAGTTTTCATGAAATACGTTTTCATATAATTTATATCCATATACTCGTGTCGCTGTTAACCATTCGTTAAACAGAAAACTTGAAAGTGTGGAAAAATCAAACGTTCTTATTAAATAGAAAATATTTTTTTCAGAAGCAGATGTTTGAATGTTTGAGTGTTTAAAATAAACATTCAATAAACACCACTTCTGGAGTATATATACATCACTGCAAGACTGTAACGTTATCGTACTGAGAATATTACCATCTACATCAGTTGACAACACACTTTCCTGGATAAGGAGATCCCATGTCTAATAATGGTTAATCATTCACCGAGGGTCAAGACGTTGGTGACTAGAAATCGTAAGGAAATATACTTTTGGTTTGGTAATTAAAAATGTTATGACAAATCAACATATTTCATTGATTTTTTCTGGACGCATTTTTTCATAATATTCCTTTAATTGTATGTGTAGTTTTTGTCGCTTTAAACATTATAGTGTGCTTTTCGAATGATCATTGATAAGAAAGGAGAAGTCTTGCCTACTGCCAAGCAATTAAACAAAGTTTAATACTTCAATAGCGAGTACTTCTGCTCACAGACCTAAGTCAACAGTCTTGGACTGATTTATAATATCATATGCAATAGAAAACCCAATAAACAAGATATACTGAAAGAAATTGCTTTGACCTTCGACATTTTCCAATACGTAAATAAAAAGCGTTGAAAGATAACCAAATACAAGGTTGATAAATTGGTCGACGGTAATACCTATAATGTAGCAATGAGTATTTACAAATAGTGTAATACTGGAAAAATGTTAAATATTCCTGGGGATTGAAATGATTGTATGACTGTAATCTTTGATCATTAAGTGAATATTGGTAGAAATATAAATTTTAGACATTAAATACCGATTTACGACAACGCTACTTAATATCAATACAGAGGTCATTCATTTTTTCCCTCGATATACACGTTCATTGTGATTTTATTCAGTTACAAGGCAAACTGGGGAGTTTTTAACGTTGCAAATCAATATGGAAGACACAATCACGTTATATAAATAAATAATCATTTTTAAAGGTTTTGTCTACATAATATTACTTTAAACGCGTAGTTTCGGATACAATTCTTCAGTGTAGACGATACCATTTTGTTGATTTTACGGAGCTTGAAGAGGACAATAAATAAGAAAATATATGGGAATAATTATTTGTGAAACGCAGATGAAAATTTATTTAACTTCGTATGAATGTGAGAATTCTTTCTACAGTAAATATGCAAAATTGATTTCAACATTCTCATACGGGTGACAAAACTAAAGGTCACAAGTAGAATGCTTTACAAATGTACAAAGCAGTCTTCTAGACTAGACAAGACTAAGTTTTAGGGTACAAGCCAAGAACTATTGCTGTGACTGAGTGTGTGGTAACGAACGTGTTCTGGATCTTAACAAATAAAGTTATCGAACCAATCGAGACAGTTGTTTGACAGTGTCATACTCGGGTAGCTGTCTTTCCTCTGCCTAGTGTAAGAGGATATTCTGGAAATCTCTTGATTTATCGTCACTTATTCAGTCGAACGGATTACATTGTCTGTAATCAATTAGGAACCTATGAAAAGTTGTACCATAAATCTCATTAATTCGCTCTTGATGCTGGTAACATCTATTTCTGCGTCCATTTCCGCCATCATTTGTCTAGAAATATGTGTTGTTGTCATTGTATCTCTTTAAAAAAATACAATTTATTCTTTACGGCATTATATCTTGTGCAAAGTAAACAAATGCACACCTGTGTCAGTGTCTCGAAGTAAACAGTCCATTGTTAGAATCTTAAAGGGCATCCATTGTGTTGAAAATACCACCAGGGTTGTTCAGTACTGCGTATCCCCTGTTAGAGAGGATACTGTTATGTATGGAGAGCTCACCCCAGCACATACTGCTTCGTGTAAAGGAATAAATAGGTTCTTATACTAGTATTTGTCTTCAGTGATACAAGTACATAGCATGGCTACACAAGACATCGTCTTTAATATCATTGATGTGATGTCTATTTTACGTACTTAAATGCTGACCTTTGTACGTGTGTGGGCTTCCATAATTATTTGTGTGGCAGCATTGATAGGTCATCCCGTGATGTCCATTAGTTACTTTCGAACAGTAGGGCACGTGGTCTCAGATCAGTCGACTTTTAAAGAAGTTATGGGGACAATCTAAATTCTCCAAAACGACCTCCGATTGTCTTGGTTGTCTTTGATGGTATTGTGATAGGGAAAGCATTTCTCTATCAATGGTTGTCCAGGAATTTTTACTTTTCATACTACATACACGGGGTTATACCCTCTAGTAATCCCCATACAGCAATAATCTACCACACATTCCAAACATCGAATTTCGTTTTATTATGATCACAATTTCAGCATTAGTTTGATGCTATTTGAAAATGATTTCTTCACAAGGAGTTAAAAAAGATGAAATCGGTACAATACTTGGTATTTGGCTTGACTTGAAGGAAGATAAAGCACTGGTTATGGGATATAATTGACCTTGCCATGGTCATTGTATGCACTATGGTAAGTAGATGAGAGGTTTGACTTGAATAATATTCTTTTGCTTAGATAATATGGTATTTTGTTTTGACTTCAGTAATTATTCATTATTGATCAAAATTACATTTTTACATTTAAAAAAATGTAAACTTTGAGACTGTACAAAAGACACACAAGTAAGTAGCACCTTTTAATACAACTTTTGAGTAAGATGTTGCAGAACCAAGCAATGAATTAAACTGCATTGTCATCGAGCTGTTTCGTCCTTCTAAGACTCGACAGTGAAGTTATGGGCCTAAGTTTTGAAGCCAAAGAGACGACTGATAAAAATCCAAAATGAGGAATTCAAACATAGTTTTGTGATTAAAACATATTTTATTGTACCAGTACAATCGGCTAAGGCACAAGTTATCACAACTTAGTATTGCCTTCTCCGTGGTAATACATGATACAGTGTACATGTCAGCAATAACAAGACATTAATGTATATAAACAAAGATCTGGATCTGAAAGTACAGGAGAGATGGAGAAATGAAAGGGAATGATACCTAGTACAGACTTGACCTTAGAATATTTTACATTCTTTAATAAAAGTTTGTACAACATGAAAAATATTTTGTTTTTTTCACATCAGAAAAATTTGCAGAAACACATAATAGGACATCACATGTGATATAAAATATCTCAATACACTGTCAAATAAAGTTTTTTAAGAACATGTTCTCTATCTTCACAATCATTTCCACAGATTCATGATGGATCATTTATGATAATAATTCTGTGTAAATCGTAACTCAAACTACTACATGAATAACTTGGTATGTAAAATATTTAATTTTCTTTTCCAACTAAATAGAAGTTGGGTAAAGAATCGATTTTTTTGTTTAGTTAAATGTTCAGAACTATTGATGGATGGTTGCTCTCCGACACAATATTCTTAATCGTTCCACAGCTTTATAGTAGACGAAAAAATAAGACTGGGAGGAACTTCATAATCGGAATTTAGGACAGTGTAGTTTTCAGCGCTTTTCACACTGTAAGTAGATCGCCTACTTTGATAAAAAGAATATTAGTTAGATAAGACGGAGTTCTTATGAATTTTATACATAAGAATAAGATTTTTAGTCTTTCTTCTTTCGGTAAGCGACTCAAGTTGGGATTCCGGACACAAAGAATTTTTACTAGAAATAAGAAGGTATGTCAGTAATGACTGTTGCTGCCTCTAACTTGTTCTAGTTGGTTAGCATCTGACTGAGATCAACCTCCCCAACGTTTACATGCATACTCCAATACAGGAAATACCAACTCTTTATATATTCTTAACAAATTGTCCTACTTCTCAAGCATTTTAGCTTACGCAACACTGATGACTTTTTAAAACACGATTTTTGAATTTCTGAATTATGTATCGACCACTTTGCATATGCACTAAATGTTACACATAAGTGCCAGTGACTTGCAAAATTTCATCACGAAACGAGAGTTGTAAAGGTGGAATGTATCCAGATATTGGTAATACACATATCTTTAAAGGATTAAAATTTGTAAGCCAATCGTTCGGCACTCGATTAAGTATATCTAAATCTCTATTGAGGTGCAATTCAGTTATCATCAAAAGAAGACGAAGAATACATTAAAGAAGTATCATCAGCGTCCATGTATATTGAAAACAAAGTTGGTCCTTGTGGAGATGGGGAGGTGTACTAGGTCCATAATTCAATGGGTTTCGGACTTTTCATAAATCTGATCATTTAAGAACAACGTCAAGTATGTGTGTATTTACAGAACGGAGCCACTGTATAAAGAAATACCATTCACCACGGAATATTCCAAATCAGATTCTGAAGGCGCGGTTGGGAAAGCAGGAATATTATGATCAAGAGATGGAAAATTAACAATCAGAAAGTTGTAACGTAGAAAGGAAAGATAGCTGAAAAGCATTAATGAAATACGTTAAGCTCTTGATTTCAAGTTTACGTGTACTTCATATAAAAAAAATAGATTCTACATTTTGTAAAAAGAATTGAAGGATTTCTCGGAGTTTTGTTGATTTTTTAACAAATAAGTAAAATTTCAAAGAT
Source organism: Ylistrum balloti (assembly GCF_031769215.1). Classification (NCBI taxonomy): domain Eukaryota; kingdom Metazoa; phylum Mollusca; class Bivalvia; order Pectinida; family Pectinidae; genus Ylistrum; species Ylistrum balloti. The sequence continues at coordinate 173,842 of NW_026782400.1, read as the reverse complement.
ATGCCATAGGCAGTCTTAATTAACACAATATTGGGAAAGTTTAACATCAAACCTAACAAAAATATTGTTAATCAGAAATTCAATAATTCTCATTGTTTCCCCAAATTATATCCCCAAGATTATACAACATCCACACAAGTTAGAGCAACAATTTTAAAATTATATACAGTAGAATGAATTAATGAATTAAACTGCACCATGCAGCATTTTGTCGACCGAGGACTCGTCATTGATTCTAAGGATCTATAAAATATTTAAACCTGTGAGGCGACCGAAGAAATTAAAAATCTATCGAAAAAATTGGTCGAAATCCAGATGTGAAGATGTACTTGTCTCATATATTGATAAATTTCATTGACGTATAGGACGGTTCCAAAAGAACGTAAATACTTCGTGCATATGCTGAACCGTTATACGCTGCAGTTCACAACCACATGATTGTCTCGCCTTTCACTCTTCTATAGAAATTTTCCGTTACATATGTATGGATTTTTTTCTTCAGTATCCACATTTCTTTGTTTCAATTTCTGGATTTGTATTAAAATTCAGATATTCGCAATCATGTGATCAAAATTCATGTCTTGGTCTTGAATGAAAATGTTTTTTCACCAATATTTTCTTGTTTCAGTATTGAATTGCTTCAAGCACCCTTGCATCTTGGAAAATACACATGTTCCTGTATGGTCCTTGATGTATTACTTTGCCATTTGAATAACCAACCAGATGTATGCTTATGAAGACAACAATAATGAAAATGCTTCTACATCAATCTACCTATATTTACATTGTTCTCATTTGAGAACGAGACATTACTTACTTATATTGACAAAGAAGCAGAAACCATTTACAATCCAGGAACACATGGTCAGATTTGAGTTTGAATAAAGATTCTGTTGACATATCGGTATTCTCTTTGTTTTTTATGGCAATACATACATATATATCCAAGTATTTGTCAACACGCGTTTATCTTTATACAATTGTCTTGACATTAATCTATCTATTGCCATACATATGTATACACAGGATTGTGAAATAAAATACAGCTTAATAAACCAAATAATGAGGCTATTTCTTCCTTCTATACAATATTTCCTGCCTGCATATATCTGTAAACATCGATGTCTGTAGGACTGTTACCCGCAAGGGTATCACGTGTACGCATTCCAGGTGGGTGACGTCATGATGTTGGCGCCTTGCCGTCTGTTACAGCCGTTCTGTGTAGAGGGGTTTTCCTGTGCTCGGCCAGAGGAGAATTAATCATAACGACCACAATGAAGTCATTACAAAGGCATGTCGGGCCAGGCGGGGTTGCTAGGAGAGTAAAGATACAACTTATCAAACGGACAAGCTTCCACAGGTGTTCACTGGCTTCCATGTTTACTACCGGGGCAATTCCCCATAAACTTGTTTGCTAACGTATTCTACCTATGGTAAGGAATTTTGGAGTCAATTTAAATGACAAACTTGGGAAGACTAAAGATATCTCGATTACACGTACATTTCACGGGAATTCCCCATTAAGAATTCGTTTTTACAAAACATTTTATTAGAAACGTCAGAAAGATATTGAGGAGAAAATTGAGATTATACTTTGAATAGGCTCTATGTAGTAATAATGGTAGAATCAGCATTTTATTTGTGTGTTACGTTTTCCGCTAGAAGGAGAAAGTTGAATACGTATACAAACTACGACAGGCAATCGGCCTACCAAATTGTAAAGAGGACGCCCAGAGTTTGGAAAACTCCAAAGCGAGAGGATCAGCTGTGGTTTATGAAGACAGTGTGTCTTAAAAAGACATTATACAAGTAAGGGATCGGTTGATTCGGAAATGGACAAAGATTTAAGTTTTTATTTGGCTTTTCAAATTTGAATACTTACCGGAAAATAGCAACAAAGTTCGTTGTGTAATGATAACGGATAAATAGCAATTGCTAACCTTAATCACAGTGTGATAGGGTATCGCGTTAATCATTTTCTATATACGGCACTCATTATAACAACCTACGTTATTTTTTCTTGTGATGTGATAAACCGACCCAAATTCACACACAACTGCAGCACATAATAGTTTTTTGGGGGTATATATACGGTAACTGGGACACCTGCGAGCTCTAGACCAGGTGTGAAATTCTGTCCCAAATCAATACTCTTCACAGGCTTATTACATATTGAGTAAATTGGTCGTGATTTAATGACGCCTGTGTTACGACATTTACAGCAGAGCCAAACAGCGGGACGTGTATTTACCTACTGCGTGTCACTTACACGTGTGAAAATACCGTGCGCACATCGTTCGAACATCGTGTGTATATCATCAGAATATCGTCTGTAATAACGATAAACCTGACTTTGGAATAAAAATATTGTTATAAGAACAGGTTTCTCGTAATTTTCGACCGACTATATGTCAAATACAACCATTTCATTACACATAATATTTTCATTACCTACATTTACCTATGATTTGATTGTTTACGCTGTTGACGGCCGAACGTCGTCCACCGTTTAAGTGTCCCTTCAGTTCGTTGACCCGTACTTGGTGTAAGGATTAGTAATCTTTTAATACCCTTGTTCGGAGGTGTTGGTAATCCATGCCGTCTATGAACATACCTACCGGCTTCCTTACTGAGCAGCAACATTTAGACAGTGATGGAACTCTTTACCGGTCTTCTAAAACATAGTGTACAGCTACCGGCCACAAAGAGACCAAGTGCTTTTTAAGTCACTCGTAACCACAGTGGCATGTAACATATTATACCTTAGTTAGTACAGGGGACCAATGGATCACTAGAGAGAGAAATTAACCAGCCTCGGAAAAGTCGCCTGTATTCGGCCAAATACTATTGGATTTTTACATCGCTGGTACCAAAAGGATTAAAAATAAATACACTAATAAGTTACATATATACGTAAATAAACATTAAATCATATTTCAAGTATCCAGTTTAAAAATAATTTTAGAAACCAAATTCTTTTCGCCAAGAACTCCATTCGACTAAATCCCCCGCCAGTGCTGGTGGCATCGCATACGTAGGAATGGGACAATTTTGATTTTCAAAGGACGTATATGATTGGTCGATTTTATCTATTATCCAATCAAAAACGTTCTAAAGTTCGCTCACTGTTTTGCCCGGAACCAAATGCATGAGTTCTGTAAAGCATTAGTGTTCACAATTGTTTTCAGATTACTTCTCAGTTTCATCCTTGTTTTCCTCGATTTTAGGCTTATAACTTTTATTCTGATTATTTTGAATTCTATATGGTCTTTACAGTTGCCAATTTTCGTTCTTTTACCTTCGTTATTGTTATTTTAGATGGGCAGGCCAAATATTGTTTTATACTAGCTACCGGCGGTTTCCTATTTTCGATGAATTAAATTACTCTGAAATGATAAATGTCTCACAGAAATAGCATCCGATTTCCTTGCATGATATGAAGTTTTTTTAAGTGTTCGATTGTCTACCTTGCATAAGAGTTCGACTCGCTTGTTAAGAACATGACATTATTCTAATTTGACCGAACTTTACATGCCTGTTGTCAATCAAGTACCTGGTTTCATTCATCTCTTGTTGTTTAGTTCCCCTTAAATATTCATGGTTTACTTTTTACACTTTTTTTTATTTATTGGAGATACAATGATGGGTTTGTGTACACACCGGCATCTTTTTGTTGTTTAGAATATTTTCTTCAGGTTGGTAATGTCAGTAAAATAGACGTTCTTATAACATTTGTCTGATGAAGGTGACCGTGTAGTCATCGAAACGTCACACTCTTATCTTTTACTGGTTTTGTAATAAGATGAAGGTGAGCGTGTAATCATCGAAACATCACACTCTAATCTTCTACTGGTTGTGTAATAAGAACTTCTATTCTATCCTTTTGCTGTTTTGTACATATCCTAGCGAGGCAATAACAGTGTTTATTACAGTGAATTCAGTGATTAATCATAAACTACTTTCACACGTACGACTCTGCGCCTGTAAAAAGTTTAACGGTATATCAGCCATCACATTGTTAGCTATAACCCGTAATGTTGTCACAGAAAACCACAGCTATTTCCGGATTCTCCTTGGAAACTTTGGCTGATGTTGTTGGTATGTTTCACATTCACGGTGTCACAGTGCTTATATCAATCAAGTTTGAAATATTTCATAGTCCCTATTGATAGACTGACACCAAAAATGGCGGCACTGCGTCTGTTTGGAATCCTGAAAACAATTGGAAAACACTTCAATTCATGTTGATTATATGCTAACAAAATACCAAAACAATATTCTGCTATTTTTTTAATATAAAGATTTTGATGATTTGTGAAAATACACTGAAATTTTAGGGGAAAACTCCATCTCATTTCAGTCTAACATTTCCGACAAAGTTTTATAAAAATGAATTGTCTTAATATTTTTACCGAACAATCTTGTTTATTTTCTAAAAAGATAAGAGAGAGAAAAACCCACCAAAAACAAACAAAGTAAAAGATCGAATAACCAGGCACATTATCATAAAAAAAGGTTGTTTAATTAAAAACGTGACGAGAAGATGAGTTTTATATTTCATATATTTTACTAAATTAGTGATCAGGGATGGACAGATGGGATAGAACATAACGAGAGGATGAATTTAGGACGGACGGGATAGAACATAACGAGAGGATGAATTTAGGACGGATGGGATAGAACATAACGAGAGGATGAATTTAGGACGGACGGGATAGAACATAACGAGAGGATGAATTTAGGACGGATGAGATAGAACATAACGAGAGGATGAATTTAGGACAGATGGAATAGAACATAACGAGAGGATGAATTTAGGACGGATGTGATAGAACATAACGAGAATATAAATTTAAGACAGATGGCATAGAACATATCGAGAGGATGAATTTAGGACGGACGGGATAGAACATATCGAGAGGATGAATTTAGGACAGATGGGATAGAACATAACGAGAGGATGAATTTAGGACGGACGGGATAGAACATAACGAGAGGATGAATTTAGGACAGATGGGATAGAACATAATGAGAGGATGAATTTAGGACAGACGGGATAGAACATAACGAGAGGATGAATTTAGGACAGATGGGATAGAACATAACGAGAGGATGAATTTAGGACGGACGGGATAGAACATAACGAGAGGATGAATTTAGGACAGATGGGATAGAACATAACGAGAGGATGAATTTAGGACGGATGGGATAGAACATAACGAGAGGATGAATTTAGGACAGATGGGATAGAACATAACGAGAGGATGAATTTAGGACGGACGGGATAGAACATAACGAGAGGATGAATTTAGGACAGATGGGATAGAACATAACGAGAGGATGGATATTATATATTGATAAATTAGTGAAGCAGGGATGAACGGATGGAGTAGATCATAATAAGTAGAAAACTAAATAGATGTTTCATCAAATTTTCGTTCTAAAAAATATGAATCCTAAATATGTTTTGTATTTAACTTTCCAAATGCAAGGTTCATCGTGTTAATTATCTAACTCTCCAACCAAAATGCTCATCATGTCTTTATCTAAATCTCCACTCAAGCCTCGGTTTTTTAGGCATCTTACACGTCGCAAACCGAAAACCTCGCAATGATTGTTTACGTGTTATCATCCCGTTATAACAGACGAGTAAGGACAAAAGACGACATGACCTTTTTCATGGTAGTTAATTTACCTGTTTTCTGCGAATAGTCACGACCTTACAATGTAGTCGCTGACTCAGAGTGACGGAAACTTAGTTTTCCGCCAGTATCATGACGGATCAGCTTGGTCAATTGATAATTAAATGATCGCGGATATTACAAATAGCAGCGCAGACGTCATTTGCACGTGCTTGCTTCCTGCGCCCTAGAAGACTGCTTTGTATGAGGCACAAGCGCGCGAAACATTAAGCACAATCAATATACTTTCGATGATAAAAATCAAATAAAACATTTTAATACAAAAAAGGTCGCAATCAATTAAACAAGACTCGCAAAACGCTGTCGACAACGTACAAAGTACAAAGCAATTAGAGATGTGTAAATATGTTATAAAGCTGACAGTGTTAATTTCATGGTAATATGAGTACATAGTGTTAAATAGACCTGGATGCATGTGCTTCATTCAACCCTTACCGCCAAGTTAAACAACTGTCTCGTTTTCATGTTCAATGATACTTTTTAGCACTTCCGAAAGATGAAACTATATTCATTTGCTAATATGGATTCTGTACATCAGACTCTAAATTCAGTGTGATGCTGTTTAATATTTTTGAAATTCTCACGGGAACCGAAATTGAAGTTTTTGTTTTGTTTCTCTCCCTTTGTTTTTGAAACGTAGTTGAAACTATGCAATGAAGCTGTTTCTGATGGGAAAACGTGCTTAAAAGTTATTAACTAGAGCGATGAAAAAGTAGATGATTATTGGATGAGTGACTGCATTGTTTCATACACGCATATCAAAACCAAATTCTTTTAATGCAAGTATTTAATGTACCGAAAATTCATATAGTTAGTACTTTTTATGAATAGGAATATTCTCAATTGTCCGGACACAATAAATATTAATGTTCAAACATAATGTCAAGTTTTAAGTTCATGCATGTATGCATATAAAAGTGTTAAACTTTTCTGTCATAAACTTGTAAAGTTCTTGCATGTGAAATATCACACGTGAAGATAAATTTCAACTTTTGTCAGGTATACTACCGCAGGTTTTTTCAATTGTAAATCTTCTTTCGTAAATTGGCATATTTTAAATCAAGAAAACTAATCTCCCACGATAGTGAATTGTTTTATTACATTTAAGAATAAAAATAGATATACCATTTAAGAAACCAGAAAAATCATTGATGGTGATGCTTGATTGAGTTTGATATAGCAAGACTAATATTGTATATCCTTGGAGCATTAGTTTCGGACCCCTTAAGAATCATTTCTCGCTTACTACGCTTTGTCGATAAACTTCCACCAAATAAATACATAAATGACTTTAACTGTGTTTACCCTGGAAGATTTATTTAAAAACTGACCGATGAAAGACTAGTAATTTTCTAGGAAATATCTTCAGATACAACTTTAAATTCGCTCACCTGAAATGATCAACATGTGTATCGGACATGTGACTTCACTTCCGTATCTGATGACATCACGTAATCTCTTATTTCATATCTATCGTCCTACAACTCGATACTTAAACAAAATCAGAAACGAGTCATCAAACATACGGAGCCCGTTAACTGACATGCTCCATACTTATTTTATTTCGTTTTTTCGAAATAATAATTCGTTTAAACGAAATATTATTTCGTTTTTTTCGAAATATTATTTCGTTTTTTCGAAATAATAATTCGTTTTTTCGAAATATTATTTCGAAAAAACGAATTATTATTTCGGAAAAACGAAATAAAATAAGTATGGTGCATGTCAGTTAACGGGCTCCGTACAAACATGATAATTTAAAATCATCTTTTTTTTTCAGTATAAACGTACATGTTTGGACTTTCGTAGCCTAGATATTACAAGAAGGCGTAGCCTATTGTTCTTAGTCGATTTTTATTCACATTATAGACGACAACAAAACAGTGGTATCCGAGGAAAGGTTGATTGATTATTTCATCATATCTGAAAGAATGTTTAACATGTAAAAGTGTGGAGTAAGAAAAATAACACAAATTTACCAATGAAATATAAATACTCATAAAATGTTATAGTGAATAGTTTAAATCACAATTCTTTTATTATTTTTGGAAGCGCGAGATGTTACAACAACCAAGATTATCCCGATGCAATGTCACGGAGGCCAATAGTTCATGTGATACGGCTGGACAAAATGTCCGTTCCGAAATACATAACGGCCCGGAACCGATGTTCAGACGATATATGGATATGAACCTACTGGATGATATCAGAATGATTATTAAACGTGATTGTAGAATTCTAACCACTTGATGTCACCGATGTTTCCTACTGTGACGGATATCAAACGTGATATCTTACAACGGAAAAGAACACCTTATCAGTAACCAAGCAGGCTGGAACCTTCTCTTCATCAGCAATCAGCATATTGGCAACTCAAATGCATTAAGCACACCTGTAGAATAAGTAATTGTTATGATTATAAACATTCATATGTATATTGTCATTCCATAACCATCAATAAAATATATTCTTATTATATATAAACAGACATGAGAGTAAGATAAAATATTCCGGAATGGTAAATCCCAGTCAATGAAAGTGAATAATGTCAGGTTCTCAATAGGAGACAGGTTTATAATCACGAATCTACCAGATACATTAACGAAGAACAAACACATCTATCTTCATAATGAACACGGAAGTATGAGATTTCATTTTGAGTTTATTATCATAGCCATTCACGTGCATCTCTCGAAACACTGTATTTTATGTTAATCTGTCAAATACATATTTTTTCACGGAATAGTAACATTGGGAGAAAGTCTTTGAATGCCGAATCAATTGCAACATGTAAACACTGTAGGTTGGGAAAGAGGGATATGTCTGACTAGAAATGGAAAGTTCACAATAGGGAAGTTATGCTTATGATACATCTCAATAGAAAACTGTCACTGTTGTAGGAAAAGATCAAGCTAAGACTAGTCATACCTTGATTCTAGAAGGTATGTGTACAATTAGCATGGTCAACATTCTTTTGTTTAATTATTTTAGAGAAGACCTTATCAATAGGCTTTAAAGTCAGCTTGGCGGACATTGTCAAGGTATTTTTACCTGTTCTAATAAGCTCTTCGATAAATTCAGCCTCGTATGGAAACAAAAAAGTCAGTCAGGAAATGGGCACTATTAGTTTCCATCGACAAGTCAATAGTCTGCTGGAAGATCTTATCACTGAATCATTGAAGATATTGTCAACCAGAATTCTCCACTTAAGACGCGCTATTCATCTTCTCACAAGCAGAGAATGAATGCATTGTTTTGGAAAAGGAATTGGTAGCGTAAAGAGCGAAAAAAAATCTTATGAAAGATTTAAAATGCAGTTTCTGTTAATTATATTTCGCAATAAGTCTGTGACCTTAATTATATCCAGTATTTAGTAGAAGCGTCCATAATGCTTAAAAAAGTAGACGAGCCAATTTGCACACACAAAAAAATGATAATAAGTTAAAACATTTTCGAGACATTTACAAACGATAACGATAAATGCTAGAATTGTGATGCACGTTGAACCTTCGATGTCCATGATTAGTTTTCATAAATTTGGTGGTTTATTACATAGCTGGTTATATTTGAAAAGTACATAAATTTTTAGTTTAATAAATCATTGACACTTGAAATACTTATTTGTTCTGAGTGCTTTCTTTTCATTTGCAGATAGATGTATTCAGAGTTAAAAAGATAATTATCTGAGGAAATCGCATAAGTATGCTGTTTGTTTTTCAGTTCTCCAATTCCCTTTCTTACCATTGAAATATTCATCACGTCATAATGCTATGCTGATTTTAACGGTTATCACCAGCGAAGTGTTACTGTTGTCAGCTGCAAGAAAGTTATACTTAAACTTTCGTCAGTATTTCAACGATTTTTCAATACACAGAAATGTGTTTTATACTTTTATTCGTGGCCAAGAAGAAACATAGTCATATATACAAGGACAGGTTGCTCACCTTGGACCAAATGTCGGCTATAATCAGAAAATAGTTTAATATGTGTTAATTATTTTACGGAAACAAGAACGAATGTCGAATATTATTAAATGGAATAAGACCATACCGAAAAAGTAGGTCATGTCTGGAGTTACAGATTTTATAAGCTGTTCTTTCAAAAATCGTGTAATTTAAAAGTTATATTAGAATATTTCTTTTCTCGAAAGAGGCAATTAGATCTGAATTTACACACTTTTAAACGAACATAATGCTAGATGATATGATATCACTCAACTTTTACTAATTATTTGTATTGAATATTGAATCAACAAATCGTAAGCTGAAGACAGAGTTCACCAACCCTGTCTGTCCAAAGAAGGCAACACAATCACACTACCACCTTGTTTTAAACCAACACGTCTCGTCATTTAACAGGTAGGAGTATTTGTATACAGGTAAGCAGATACAGCCAACATACGGCCTAATTTAAAATCCCAAATAAGATCAAAGACGGTCCTCTACCACGGGTCATTTTCGCAGGTAAATATTCCCGAACCAAGTATAACGGAAAGGGTTTAAAACATCAAGCGACGTGTTTAATTAAACAGTTATTTTAGGCTAATTTGCCGCCCTCATGTGTGATGTTGTTGACGCTCTCTGTGCACGTGTTTACCATTAGTCTTTGTGTTTTTTGTTTAGGTTTTGTCATTCCTTTTAAGTTGAGATTGAACTATATGTGTAATATCAGGGTTTAATCCTATGAAAGATCGGTCTATTAACTGTTCTCTTCATTACATCTGTTAGCAGTGTGGCGATACCCTCAGTCATCATACCAACACAGTGAGCTATTATATATGTGTGTGTTTGATGAAAGTGATCTGTACAGAGAGCTTGCAGAGAACGTTTGTTTTATCATAACGTTTAGACAAGGGAAATAATACAACAAAGAAAATCAACAGAATCTTAATTCATAAACAAATTACCACAAAATAAGAACAAACAAAAAATGTACACTTCGACAAGGACGATAAGACCAAGCGATTCCGAATAGTAAGCGTATTCTCCATCGACAACACCCGCTATGTAAAACTTGGTCAATTCAAGTCAGTGATGTCTAGTTCCCAAATGAGAACAAAGCAAATCTCGAACGCCAAAGATAAATATACAATTGTAACATAGGGTTTATGAACAAACTTAATTATATTTTTAACAGTTTGATATAGCAACTTATCATTTCATCAGAAAATAGGGCACTGATTCAACATCCGACGTATCTTTCCCTTTTTTTGTGGTTTCTATCAAGCCCCTCTATCGTCCACACCCTGTTTATAGTTTTATCTTAAAACAGTTGACCTGGAGGATGCACAGCCTTGTTTTCAGTTAATACGTTAATATATATAATACAAAACCAGATATTTCTCTGAATTATGTTGACCTTTACAATACAAAGCCAAAGTTTTCTGGGAATATGTTGACCTTTACAACACAAAGCCAAAGTTTTCAGGGAATATGTTGACCTTTACAATACAAAGCCAGGAAATATTTTATTTCCTTTTTTAGTTGGTGGTCTCTGGTTTGTCCACCAACGTACCCATGGATATCTACATTATTTCTACTTCTAGCTGAGTTCATTAGCAGGTAACGAAACAGAAAACAAAAAAAGCACACCAACATGTAATGTTTATCAGTGGTTTTAATAAGAATATAATTCAATTGGTACTCAGAACGATTAGATATGCAGGTCATGTAACACCTTACGTTGATACCAGAATGTTTTATTATAGTATAAATTATTTGTTCAAATAGAAACTATATTTGGTTAGCATAAATAAAGATTTTCAAGTAAATTGAACACGGTACTTTATAATATGCCACTGCAATTCAAAGGCAAATGTTAAAACACTTGAGGATCAAAACGTAATCTCTTCAAAGAAACAACAGACGTTGTCGAGTATTTATATGGTATGTCGGGAACGTGTTCAACAAACCTTGTACCCTGTATCGTTCTCAAGGATACCCCAGTAGGTTTCATCGATCATTGCGTTGGGCGTATTATATAATCAATTATTCATTTATTTATCTATTGTTTGTGTTTTAGCTCACCTGGTCCAAAGGAACAGAGTCAGTTGATGACGTGCTGTGACATCCATCGTCCGTCCGTCGTCTGTCCGTCGTCCGTTAACAATTTCTTAAAAATACCATTAAACATGAACGAACTGACAGATTTTGAAAAAAAAATGTTCAGAAGCGTCCTTACATAAATAGTCAGTCTTACCCCCTGGGAACTGAGAGGCGATACCTAATACAGACATAGAGGAAATTCGTTAAAATCTTCTTTTTAGGAATGATGGGATTTTGTCCAACTTTGGTCAGAAGCAATCTTAGGTAAAGGAAACCGAATTTGGTGGTACACTTGTTGTGCATTGCCCTTCCCATCCCCCCACTCCCTTCCACCTAGGGCAGGAGGGATGAGGCTGAATAGGAGAGATGTAGTGAATTCTTTAAAACCCTTCTTCCTTTAAATGAATATTAGGATTTCATACCGATCTTGTCTGAAGCATTCTTGGGTGAATGATGTTTTTACTGGGTTTTGCTGATCCCTGGGGTAGAGGGGCGAGGCCAAACTAATGGGCAAATAGATATACACCTTTAGAATGTCTTTTCCTTTAGTTAGTATACAGCAATTTCTGACAAACCAGGAGAGCGGTACAGGCCTTATGGGCCTCTTGATAGTTACTTAGAAAAGCTTGCAGTTTTTAATTTCTCTAAATCGAGTAACTGCCTTCACTAGATCACATTTGAAATCACACAAAAATCGAAGCTGTAAAGGAAGTGAAGAAAATGTCCTTAACGAGGTATTAAACTCACTGCAGGCAAATTTCTTTGTCAGAAGTATGTTGTCTTTATATAAGATCAAGCTGTGATAACTATTTTGATAAAATATGTAAAGTGTCAATCATATTTCAAGATTTTTATTCACAAATCTACTCGACCCAAAAATATATACACATGGACCACTAGAGGCCACTCGACAGTATGAGAAAGCAATAATTGATATGGCTACTGTTAACGCTACACCTGTACTGTTTCTACCCTAATCAAGTGCCAGTTGACAGCTGTGTAATAAACGAAATCTTTACGGGAGGGGAATTGTACATCCGAACCTACATAACTGGGACACCGGGTACCAATCCGGAATTTGGAACATCTGCCAACTGAAGTTGTTACATTTGAAAATGATCATTTATCGGAAGCAAATATTACAAAAACATACCTCAGCGTGACCCCTGTCACGTGATGTTGTAACTTTAAAAACAATCCAAGCTTATCCCATATCTAAATAGGAAAATACAATGCGTATAATAAATTGTCATGCTATTTTCAATGTAAGAAAAAATGCAGCAGACATCGTTTCAACATTGTAAACAACGCCAACAATGTTGGAGCCACAGCAGAATATTCGTAATTAGTTCGTCATTGAAGGCAAACAGACTAACTAGGCTGAGTACATCAGGTGAGAGCGAATTCCGGATACCTGGGATTGCAGAACTCCTCAGAACGTCAAAAGTATTCCACGCCTAGTGTTTGATGAAATTATTTTATTAAACTACGTGGATTATAAACTATTAAAATAGATTAAAGACTAAATATTACACCATAAGGCCCACTCGTTCCCTATACTCAGGAAACATCACTGTTAGTGTCAACAAATACCTGCTTGATTGTCTCAAACTTCATCGAGATCAAGCCTTATAAGGGCATCCTTTTTAATTAGATATTCAGTTTATTGAAGGACACCTTATTATTCCCTTATGATGTGCTTCAGCATTATACGTCGAAACATAAGAATGTTGCCGAGGTTTTTTTTAAATGAAGTAGCATGATAGAATATGTCCAGATGGTGGTCTAATTTTTGCTACTGAAATCAAGTATACAGAACGATCGTAAGGGTACCTAGCCTATACATCTTTTTCTGTCATCAATAATACGAACTTACAGCATTATCATACGCTTTTCGATGTTTAAATTATCATTTTCCCTAAATTCTAATTTAGTGGGTCGTTATCATTATGGTCTGTATGGTTGATTGACTGAACACCAGCGTGTTTATTGGTTCAAACCTATTTTATTGATTAAAAGCATAATGTAAGGGGTACTTACTAGGCCCTCTCCTACATATAACATAACTAACTATTTAACGTGATGTCAAAAAGGTTCAACATATATACAAACTACTAAATAACATGAAAAGTAGGAAGAGAAGGAAAGAGTGGGGAGGGAGGTGACAGAAGGGGACAGGGGGATGTAGGTGGGTGGGGGTTCTGGTTGTAGTAGCTGTCTACTTGTTAGTATCAAACCTCTTTATTGATTTAATAAATGACTGTACAGCATGTACTATGTTACTATTAGTTTCACTAGGATGATCAGCATCTCCTCATATGAGAATATCCAGTCGGGGGACTGGGTAGATACCAATGTTTGACAGAGCATCAAACAATCTTATTCTAGGATTAGAAAAGTTTGAACAGACAGATTAAAAACTAATGGTATGCATTTTCATTACCACGACCACACTGACATACAGGTGAAACACAAATATCTACGCGGAATAAATCACTTTTATGACCACCACATTTTTGTCTAATTAGTGCTAAAAGAACAAAGATGTATCGGTTACCAACGTTAAGATAATCGGGTAAAACACGTGGTACTGCTGATATTTTGGTATTGAAGATAGAAGTTGATGAGGCACTGTTCACAAAATCATCGAGACTATGAATTAATTGAAGAAGGGATAAATAATCTTTTAAGAATATCTAATCTACAGCTTGGTACCTGATTGTTATCGGGATTACGGAAATCACGATGAAGATCACTTCTTCTAAAAGGATAAAAATTGGAAAGATACTCTGGTACTAATTTATTATGCACCTTGAAAAAAGTAGAAAGATTTTAAAAGAACCCAACCAGTTTCAAAGTAAAGTGCTTCACAAGAAGCAACAGAGGATTGGCCAGTTAACGTGTTTATTCAAAGTCTATTATTGTGTGTTTTCACTGTACCAATAGTTCGGAGTAACATTTCTATCTGTGCTATATGTGCCATTTTTAGTCATCTGACCAAAAGGGACAAGATGACCTATTGCCATCGTGCATCGTCCGCAGTCGTGTGCCGTTCGCAGTTCGCCGTCCGTAAAGTTTTCCTTTAAAACACTACGCCTGCTAAACGCCTGGGCAGATCAACCAAATTTTGATCTGAAACATCATTTGGGGTGAGTTATAATTTCTTGAATTCAGAAAGTTGATTCGACCCCTAGGGACGTGGGGTTGGGACCCCAAATGGGAAAGTTAGTCAATAATTTTGTTCAAAACGAGTCTCTTCCTTACTGTTGGAATGGAATTAAACAAAATGTGGTCTGAAATATCATTGTGGGTAGGAAATAATTTCTTAAAATCAGAAAATTTATCCGACTCTAGGGACTTAGGGATGGGGCCCCAAGTGGGGAAGTTAGTCGATATTTTACTTCAATGCTTAAATGGATTTCATTCAAATTTTGTATGAAACATTAGTAGAGGTGGGCAAATAATTCCTAAATTCAGAAAGTTTCTGTTATTGACAAATTTCTGTATGGATGACAAAGAATGAGTCTTAATACAAATTTTTCCAATTTGGAACTGATTTTAATGATATATAAAGGACACATAACCTACATTAGATTCGCTCTGATTTTAGGTAGCCTGTCAACTAAAGGCATTTATCTCAATACTATGATGGCCCTTTCTGGCACAAACTGATGGCTGCATATCGAATTCGCGTGTGATGTAACGATATGTTAGATAAATGTGCTTGTTGTGTATGTAATGCTTGTCACAAATTTATTTACATATGTTACGTTTTTTATAAGTTTCGAAAATAAACGTAATTGCTGCGGCATAGTAGATACACATGAAATGAGTTGAAAAGACGAATGTTTTATATCATTATTGTTCGACTGGTGCATTGGTAACGCACTCGGCTTTCACCGAGGTTCGACTTCCCAAAGGGACCTGAAAAGGTATCTGGGTCACCGTTTGACCACATGAGTTTTCCATGGTTATTCCAGCTTCCTCCCAAAGTCGGACTCCTCCACACGTCCCATCGGACCAACAAGAGGGATTAGTATAAGTTGGAATAACATATGTCGCAATTTTTGTAAAATAGATTAAAATGATAGCTATAAAAGGTTACGTTTAAAAGGATTAAGTATATATATATATATATATATATAAATAAAAATGATTTTTGACAAAAGAAGAAAGACGTTACATTTTGCACTAGCGCTTTCACTGTATTAGATCTTCAGGTGCATAGTAACTGTCTATGTTACTATGCACCTGAAGATCTAATACAGTGAAAGCGCTAGTGCAAAATGTAACGTCTTTCTTCTTTTGTCAAAAATCATTTTTATTTATAATTTACTCGCATCTCGTCAAATCAACTTTTTTTCTATATATATATATACATATATACTGGTATCTAAGTTACGTACAAGTACACATTAAATTCAATATTGGTTACAAATGGACATACTAAATATATATATAATGAATGTTGTATCGTCAGTTCCATTATTTTATTTTGATATATAACAATATAAAATGTTTTTAAGATGCGTTCGAATACATGTTGTAGTTTCATCCTGATTTGGAAAACAATGGCTCCGATATTAGGCGTTTTACACGCCATCAGTAATGAAAACAATAAACGGCGAGACTGAATAGTGTTGAGACATTACACAGTGACAATATGTCAGGTATAAGACTGCTGAGATTGGTCCACGATACACCCCCATAGTTTGATGTATTCCTCTGTTTACAATTCTGGACACGTCTCCGCAGTATCGATATCAACTCACTGTCCTACGCTAACTAACCGATTCGTTCTGCTTCTTTCTGCGTAGGAAATGAACAAAGCTATAATTTTCGCATATAAGGAGAGGTCGCCTTAAACACGAAAGTCTCTTTTCTCGTGCGGCAGAATGGGTCTTCATCATATGAGACTTCACCATCAAAAGTATCATCTTTGACGATATGTGACTCCACACTTGACAATACAGCTGCAAGTCAGTCGTAATGAAAACCTATACGTCCAGCTATTACTAATGTTTAGCAACAGATGAAAGGTATTCAAACATCGACAACATGTGCAAAATATCATATTTATTTACGAAACATGACCACCGTTAGGTCAGACTATACCTTATGGTGAAAAAAAGTATAAGACACGTTAGGTCCTAAGTGATAATCGTTCTTTGTGTTGTACCTAAGTGATGACCATTCCATGTGGTGCTCCTTAGTGTTGATCGTTCTCTGTGGTGTCCTTTAATGATGATCGTTCTCTGTTCTTAGCGACAGTCGTTGTGTCCCTTAGTTCTCTGTGGTGATCGTTCTATGTTGTGTTCCTTAGTGTCGATCGTTCTCTGTGGTGTCCCTTAGTGACAATCGTTCTTCGTGTTGCTCCTAAGTGATAATCGTTCTCTGTGGTCCCCTTAGTTGTAATCGTTCTCTTGGTCCCCTTAGTTGTAATCTTTCTCTGTGGTCCCTTTGTGGTTGCTAATTGAGTGGTCCCCTTAGTTGTAATCTTTCTCTGTGGTCCCCTTAGTTGTAATCGTTCTCTGTGGTGTCCCTTAATGATGATCGTTCTCTGTGGTCCCCTTAGTTGTAATCGTTCTCTGTGGTGTCCCTTAATGATGATCGTTCTCTGTGGTCCCCTTAGTTGTAATCGTTCTCTGTGGTCCCCTTAGTTGTAATCGTTCTCTGTGGTGTCCCTTAATGATGATCGTTCTCTGTGGTCCCCTTAGTTGTAATCGTTCTCTGTGGTGTCCCTTAGTTGTAATCGTTCTCTGTGGTGTCCCTTAATGATGATCGTTCTCTGTGGTCCCCTTAGTTGTAATCGTTCTCTGTGGTGTCCCTTAATGATGATCGTTCTCTGTGGTCCCCTTAGTTGTAATCGTTCTCTGTGGTGTCCCTTAATGATGATCGTTCTCTGTGGTCCCCTTAGTAATCGTGGTGTCCCTTAGTTGTAATGATGATCGTTCTCTGTGGTCCCCTTAGTTCGTAATCGTTCGTTCTCTGTGGTCCCCTTAGTTGTAATCGTTCTCTGTGGTCCCCTTAGTTGTAATCTCTGTGGTGTCCCTTAGTTGTAATCGTTCTCTGTGGTCCCTTAATAGTTGTAATCGTTCTCTGTGGTCCCCTTAGTTGTAATCGTTCTCTGTGGTCCCCTTAGTTGTAATCGTTCTCTGTGGTCCCCTTAGTTGTAATCTTTCTCTGTGGTGTCCCTTAATGATGATCGTTCTCTGTGGTCCCCTTAGTTGTAATCGTTCTCTGTGGTCCCCTTAGTTGTAATCTTTCTCTGTGGTGTCCCTTAATGATGATCGTTCTCTGTGGTCCCCTTAGTTGTAATCGTTCTCTGTGGTCCCCTTAGTTGTAATCGTTCTCTGTGGTCCCCTTAGTTGTAATCGTTCTCTGTGGTCCCCTTAGTTGTAATCGTTCTCTGTGGTCCCCTTAGTTGTAATCGTTCTCTGTGGTCCCCTTAGTTGTAATCGTTCTCTGTGGTCCCCTTAGTTGTAATCGTTCTCTGTGGTCCCCTTAGTTGTAATCGTTCTCTGTGGTCCCCTTAGTTGTAATCGTTCTCTGTGGTGTCCCTTAGTTGTAATCGTTCTCTGTGGTGTCCCTTAGTTGTAATCGTTCTCTGTGGTCCCCTTAGTTGTAATCGTTCTCTGTGGTCCCCTTAGTTGTAATCGTTCTCTGTGGTGTCCCTTAGTGGTAATCGTTCTCTGTGGTCCCCTTAGTTGTAATCGTTCTCTGTGGTCCCCTTAGTTGTAATCGTTCTCTGTGGTCCCCTTAGTTGTAATCGTTCTCTGTGGTCCCCTTAGTTGTAATCGTTCTCTGTGGTGTCCCTTAATGATGATCGTTCTCTGTGGTGTCCCTTAATGATAATCGTTCTCTGTGGTGTCCCTTAATGATGATCGTTCTCTGTGGTGTCCCTTAATGATAATCGTTCTCTGTGGTGTCCCTTAATGATGATCGTTCTCTGTGGTCCCCTTAGTTGTAATCGTTCTCTGTGGTAATGATGATCGTTCTCCCCCTTAGTTGATAATCGTTCTCTGTGGTGTCCCCTTAATGATAATCGTTCTCTGTGGTCCCCTTAGTGATAATCGTTCCCCTTAGTGTAATCGTTCCTGTGGTGTCCCTTAGTGATAATCGTCTTCGTTCTCTGTGGTCCCCTTAATCGTTCTCTGTGGTCCCCTTATCTTTCTCTGTGATAATCGTTCTCTGTGTTGTCCCCCCTTAAATCTTTCTCTGTGATGAATCGTTTCTTGTCGTGCCTGTAACGCGGGACGAGCCTCGGTTTTGCATGGAAGGAAGAAACCGCATGAAAACTATGACAATTACACATACATTTGACAAGTGTATACATTCGGCATAATTACATGTACCGTGAAACAACTCCTTTATTGACATTAAGTACAACTTAATATAGACAAGTTCACAATTATTTTCACACTCTCCATCATTCATATACTTATCTATAACGGTTTACCCTGCAGTCTCTTTAAAGATTGAGCGGTATTTATCTACACAATTCCAAGTAACATAATTCGTTGACCAACATTTCTCCACTAGTATATATATACCACTTCTAAGGCAATAATACTTGTTACTGCTGCTGAAGTGTACAAAGTGTGCTCTCCTATGCTAATGAGGCTAATGTTATCATTTCAGTATAGCTGGACATCAATACCAGAAACTTGGGTCCGTCATGTAGACTGTTTGAGAACGTGACATCCTTCCAGCAGCTGACCTTGACCCCGATGATTACTAGTGCTTGTCGGTCCTGACACTACTTCGATGGAGGTCTGTTAGTTACATCTTTACTGGCTTTATTTGTGCTCTGATGAGAGGTGAATGTAAATCAACATAGTTTTAAAAACATTTTCACTAACATACTGTAGTTTAACACTAGAATATTCTCCATAGTAATGATCGTTCTTTGCGGTATTCTTTAGTGCTGACCGTTCCTTGTGGTGCCCCTTAGTGATGACCGTTCCTTGTGGTGCCCCTTAGTGATGATCGTTCCTTGCGGTGCCTCTTAGTGATGATCGTTCCTTGTGGTGCCCCTTAGTGATGACCGTTCCTTGTGGTGCCCCTTAGTGATGACCGTTCCTTGTGGTTCCTCTTAGTGATGATCGTTCCTTGTGGTGCTCCTTAGTGATGATCGTTCCTTGTGGTGCTCCTTAGTGATGATCGTTCCTTGTGGTGCTCCTTAGTGATGATCGTTTCTTATGGTTCCTCTTAGTGATGACCGTTCCTTGTGGTGCCCCTTAGTGATGATCGTTCCTTGTTGTTCCCCATAGTGATGATCGTTCCTTGTTGTTCCCCATAGTGATGATCGTTCCTTGTTGTTCCCCATAGTGATGATCGTTCCTTGTGGTTCCCCTTAGTGACGATAATTTCGTGTGGTTCCCCATTTCGAAGATCGTTTCTTGCAGCCCTTGGTGATGGTCGTTCCTTGTGGTGCCCCTTAGTGATGACCGTTCCTTGTGGTTCCTCTTAGTGATGATCGTTCCTTGTGGTTCCCCTTAGTGATGATCGTTCATTGTGGTGCCCCTTAGTGATGATCGTTCCTTGTGGTGCCCCTTAGTGATGATCGTTCCTTGTGGTTCCCCTTAGTGATGATCGTTTATTGTGGTGCCCCTTAGTGACGATAATTTCGTGTAGTTCCCCATTTCGAAGATCGTTTCTTGCAGCCCTTGGTGATGGTCGTTACTTCGAGTGCTCTTGAAAAATATTACTTTCCGCACTGTCTCTGCCAACGTCTTATAGTACCCGTGTCCATGATTTTCCCGGACTGTCCATGTTCCCTTTCCTTCTTACATTACCCGTGTCCATGATTTTTTCGGACTGTCCATGTTCCCTTTCCTTTCTTACATTACCCATGTCCATGATTTTCCCGGACTGTCCATGTTTCCTTTCCCTTCTTACATTACCCATGTCCATGATTTTTCCCTTTCCCTTCTTATAGTACCCGTGTCCATGATTTTCTCGGACTGTCCGTGTCCTCTTTCCCTTCTGACATTACCCATGTCCATGATTTTTCTCGGACTGTCCATGTCCCCTTTCCCTTCTTACATTACCCGTGTCCATGATTTTCCCGGACTGTCCATGTTCCCTTTCCTTCTTATAGTACCCGTGTCCATGATTTTCCCGGACTGTCCGTGTCCTCTTTCCCTTCTGACATTACCCGTGTCCATGATTTTTCCTGGAATATCCATATCCCCTTTCGCTTATCACAGTACCCAAGACCATGATTATTTCCTGAGCTGTCCGTCAATGTTGAAGCCAATCACTGCCCGATTATTACCTACTCTGTAATTGGACCAACGGGAAGTGTTTGGATGAAATACATTGAGTTGTCACCGGGTCAGAGACATAAACATTCTCTCGGTACCCCAGTGTCACCCTGGTGGGTATTATATATGGAAATTAATGCAGTCAGGGAAACAATGCCCGAGAGGATCCTGCCGTAATTAAGTATCAATTCCCTGCTCGTCTATACCGAGAACTAGAGACATTACTAATGCAAATTGACACTAGACCCTGAAGTCCTGGAGAAGCTACGATATACCATCAACAACATGACACCGAACTAAGAATCAGAGCGGACGAAAGAAATGTTTATAATACCAAATAAAGACATTGACGTCATATTTCCTGTTTGTTTAGGAGAAACCATCAAGACATTCAAATTATGAAAGTCGTGTATCCTACATATTAACCCCATATATTGATCTGAGTATGTGAGAATATATGCGGTTTATTTCTCTATATCGGGAACATATACAAAACACGTGACGCTGAGGCCACACAAGTCGGGATACCTGGGCGGCGCCACTTCTCCATATAGGTTGTACGACCCCTGGTGTCATCCCCGGGCTTTCCCATTCATTCCTCACAGTGACATTGTTGACATTAGCCATTGACACGAGTGGGCACAATAATATTTAGCTCCTCAGTGCGATCAGAGTCAATATAGGAGATTTCTTACAATCACATTTCTGACGATATAAGTGGTTAGTCCCGAGCCCAGAGTAAAGGCTAATGGTTTGAAAACAAATCTCAAAAAGACATCATAGAGTTCTAAGCAAAGGAACAATGAGGAACTATGGACTCTTCAACTAACAAATTGACAACCAACATTTTCACGGGTCTTTTACTTTTCCTTGATTTGTCAATTGTCAGTTCGGAAGTTAACTTAAGCGTTAACGTAGTACTATCTGAGTACTGCACGAATCATGTCAACTCCAAGTCACTGTGCAAAGGTACCTGTTATAACTGGATATACGGTACGGCCACTATGTAATTGTACCTGTTATAACGGTATATACGGTACAGCCACTATGTAATTATACCTGTTATTACGATATATACGGTACAGACACTATGTAATTATATCTGTTATAACAGTATATACGGTACAGCCACTATGTAATTGTACCTGTTATAACGGTATATACGGTACAGCCACTATGTAATTATACATGTTATAACGATATATACGGTACAGCCACTATGTACTTGTACTTGTTATTACGGTATATACGGTACAGACGGTATATACGGTACAGCCACTATGTAATTGTACCTGTTATAACGATATATACGGTACATCTTCTTTGTAATTGTACCTGTTATTACGGTATATACGGTACAGCCACTATGTAATTGTACCTGTTATAACGGTATATACGTTACAGCCACTATGTAATTGTACTTGTAATTACGATATATACGGTACATCTTCTTTGTAATTGTACCTGTTATTACGGTATATACGGTACAGCCACTATGTAATTGTACCTGTTATAACGGTATATACGGTACAGCCACTATGTAATTGTACTTGTTATTACGGTATATACGGTACAGCCACTATGTTATTGTACCTGTTATAACGGTATATACGGAACAGCCACTATGTAATTGTACTTGTTATTACGGTATATACGGTACAGACGGTATATACGGTACAGCCACTATGTCATTGTACCTGCTGTTATAACGATATATACGGTACATCTTCTTTGTAATTGTACCTGTTATTACGGTATATACGGTACAGCATAAATGACTGAAATTATGTAACTTACATAGTAAATTGTGATAAGTTATCAAATCTTTTAGGGACATTTTAAAAAAGAAACTGACATTTTTACCGTCGTATTTGGCCCAGAGAGGGGTCAGTGTATTTGTGCGTTATATCTGAGCGCTGCAATTTATTAGTCCTTATAGAGCGGCAGGAGTGGGCAATGTATTTACATAAATCTCAAAATAACGCATGTCGCACTGCAATACTGACTATAAAATGCTGTCACTTCAAGTATTCCCAATTTAACATTGTCCTTTGTGTATCACAGACGATTTGTAAATCACTAAATGAGCTGCGCACCTGTGATGTACTTCAAAGTCAAGTAAACTTTATTTAAATTGTAAATCTAAAAGACGACCACGTGAAAACTAAACAAAATGGTACTTGTTTTCGTACTTCACGTCCCTTTGCTCTTGAGTGTCCAAATATTATATTTTCTTTCCTAAATTGTCTTTCGCAACACAAACATACTTGCCATGCAATGATCTGTCTCCAGTGTTCATTCTATAGTTGATACAAAATTTAGACTGTGAAAAATAATGTCTTTTGTGATAGACATCGGTGTAATTTGTATATAAGAAAAATTAAACAATTTCTATATTGTGACATATGACATATCATACCATAATATTGTATTTGATAAATAGATACGGGTCGACCAGTCACGTTCATGCCTAAATGCCTTTATTCACGTCAAATGTTTTATTTACCTCTCATCAGTACATACCATTTATATAAAACAAAATAGAATGAATGTTTATCTATTGAAAAGAAAAAAATACCGCCACTCTGAAAAGAGTTATTAGAGACAAAATAATTTTACTACAATTGTAGACCATGTGTACTACTTACATAATAAATTTCTTCTTTGTGAAATATAAAAACATGTTTTTCACTACGAAGTATTCTTATGTAAGACAACATCATCTAAAATTAGTACTGACTTATCAGAAACACGCAGATTTTTTAAAATGGTATATACTTCAGTTGCTGTTATAAATACTCCTTGTCTAGTGTAATTAAATATACTAATTTATATAAATTACAGTTTGATAAACAGTGCTCTTTATCTGCAATCGTACAACTTTTATAATAACACATCACTTTGTAGTTTATGTGGACCAGTAGTCTGACGCGGTCTAGTTGTCGTCTCGGCCAAGTACTATTTGTCACCGTCACGGTAATTTTATGAAATCATTTAGCCTTTCGTCTCAGCAAAAAATATATGTGTCGTTCCGTTGTGCAGTCACTGTCGCAATATCATAAATATTGCATTTTTACCAGCAATTATTATGTACGTCACGACCTATGTACGTCACAGCCGAGAGCTGCGGTTTTATACCATTATGTAACCGCAGCTCTCAGTTGTGCAGGATAGTCTGAACAAAGTAACCTCCCCTCCATTTGTGCATTGCACCATAATGAAAAGTTGTAATTAAATGATCCGAAATCCTATAAATAGTTTTCGATTACCTTTCAGTGAAAAAGAAAGACAATCGAAAAACAAAGCCAGAAGTGGTACAACAACTATTTATTATGATATTCGCTTGAGAATGAGAGACAATCCATTTGATTTAGATTAATCACAATTTCATTAACAGAATATAGCAAAAGTTCTCTCGTGAAACTTATCAAGGTTTTTACAGACCATATAAAACACAACACATGAAAAATTGCGTGATCCATTTCGGTTAAAGTAAATCAAACTATATTTTGATAAATTGTCAAAGCAAATTGATATAAGTAAGCGAATGTTGCTCTCGTTAGAAGTATCATGGTGTCGTTTTGGTTACGTACCGTTTCCATCTTCACTTGTATGACGTCGGTTTGATTTGTATAGATAAGCCGATAAGATCTTAGATCACTTTGGAATAACAAGAAATGATCAGTGGACGAAGGGAAGTAAATCTGAGAGGCGGAAGTTAAAGATCATTACAAATAACTGTAGTGTAGCGACAGGGACCGAGATCTGATCAACGTAGTTATGTAATTCTTAAAGAAACATAGTTAGCATCAATATCAACCGTCATTTCTTTTTGTTCTTTTCTAATTTCTATGATCAATATTTCTCCATTAATTCTTTGTTTGCCAAATGCTAAGTCAAGTGCTATTTTGTTTTGGGAAGGACCTTAAACAATGTTGTAATAACTTGTACCCAATCCCATTGCTATAAGATGTTTGAACCGCAAGTTATAACAATTTACCGACCGACATACTAGATTGATATGCTCTAAACACAAAACATGAGGTTATACTCATACTAGTGTTGTACATATCTATAAGAAGTTATATTTGTACATCGAAATCGAAAGATATTGAACAGATACAAGGCATCTTCTTCATTCCATTTGTCATTAACATTGTAAAATAATAATAATGATAAAAAAATAAATACCGGCATGTCAACAGAATCATAATGAAAAGACAAATTCGATAGAAGCACGAGCACATGTAGAATATGAACACACGGTGACCCCTGAAAATGTACATGAAGGAAAAAGGAGAAACCAAGAATTCTCTAGCTCTTTTACTTTTCGTTATATAATCCAATAAAATAAAATCAGCATCGTACGATGAACCGGATATAGCTTTCTCCTGCAACTGGCAGCGCCGTTGTCGGAATACACCTGCCACATTGGCCTATAATTTTGCTGTATTCGGAAGTGACGAAAAACAGCTGTATTTTAGCACGTGCGGTAATTCGACGGAATTACTCTCTAAATTTACTTAAATATTACGTTTAG
Source organism: Ylistrum balloti (assembly GCF_031769215.1). Lineage (NCBI taxonomy): Eukaryota > Metazoa > Mollusca > Bivalvia > Pectinida > Pectinidae > Ylistrum > Ylistrum balloti. The sequence goes on along the minus strand of NW_026782400.1, from coordinate 148,287 downwards.
AAATGTAAATATTTGTTAAAACAGTTGTTAAGGCGATTTTACATGTTGTAATGAACAAGTTGATTTATAAAAATTCATTAAATCGCTGTTATATCCGATGAAGTTTGGAACTATGTTGCCATGCGGATAAATTATTTTGGCGTCCGTCTTCAGACAAAATTCAGCGAAACGTGAATGTCAGGTGAACTCGGATTGAACACCAAAACTGTTTAATTTTCAATAGTCTGATTATTAATCGATGTTGCAGGATAAATAAATAAAGATTTGTCAATGACTTAAAGCATAAGCTGTTTGTTGGCGAGGATGTTGAAAGACAAAGTTGTGCATATTGCGCAATGAGCCTCTGTGCCACTTGTGTCTTTCTTTACCATCGTCAAAATACAGCTTACATTTTAAGACACTGACCATTTGTTCTCTATATCATCGATACAGCGCTAAGAAATACTACGACAGCACACGGTAGGAAACGCCCTATAATAACTAGGTAGAGAATTGGCATTGGTTAGAGTCTCGCCATTCCTTCAGGTTCAAAGACACTACTGAATGACGAAGTGTATGGATACAAAGGGTTCTACATATCCGGTTTACATCACAGTATCGATTATATACTGTATCCTGATCGGAATGAGTCAGATATGGCGTACCATAGTCCTAGGCAAAATATTATACTTTGATCAATTTACAGAACAACACCCATAACTTGAATATAAGGCCTAGTATTTTGACAGAGTAAATATATCTATCATAATACTTCGATTTAGTCTGAAACCCTTGAGACATACATGTATTTTTTCAAAAAGTGTGATAAGAAACCGAACCTTCAGTTTGATGTATAGATTGTTGATACAAAGACGCCTAATATGAGTCAGCTTATTGTATGCACAAGAGAGAAAAAACGGATAAAGAAAATTTCATAAAACTCTTAGAAATGGGACAACATTGATATTTCTCCCTGATCTGTATGTGTTCTCAAATCTACATACCCTAAGCCCATTATCTGTAAGACTTCAAGACAACAAGCTAAATTTCAGCTCATTACAATTAAATGTTTCACTAGTTTATTTCTGATGCATATTGCACAACAATCAAAGAGTGTGCTCTTTTCGGATAGAAGAATGACCGAAGCCTCTCAAATATGATGACAGCGACACTTGTGGTGTTCACAGCGGGCTCCGAACGGTTCACAGCCAGACATGTGACCAGTAGGACATTCGCCATCAAAGGAACAGACAACTGTGAAAATAAATGAATGACAATACATTACGATTATAGGCTCAGAATAACGCACTTGACTGACGGTTTGTTAAGATATATATATATACAAGTTGCACAAAAGGGCCTCCAATCCCATGAGTTGGTCCGGGCATCGATTTGTTTCAAGACATAGACCGTATTAGCCTTAAGGCCATGATAATGTGACATTACCTATGCATCAAATCCCTGTGGACCTGTTCCATGTAAGTCTTAGACCATTAAGTCGACATATACCTGTCCCGTGTTAACCTTAGACCTGTAACTATTACACATTACTTCGACCTAGGTCGGCCTTGCTATGGGACACTACATGTCTGTTTGCCCTAGACCCTCTGCGGGTTCAACTCAAATCTGTTTGGAAACGGGATATTCCTTTCACGCATCTGCTCAGTCTGTTCGGGTATAAAAGTTCCTCTATACGTCTATTCGACAGCAGACCTTTTGCATGTTCTCTTTAATGTGTTTGGCTGCAGAACCCTCTCTACACATGTGTTCACTGCAGACCTGTTGCAGATTCTCTTTAAATGTGTTTTATTATGGGACCCTCGCTACACATGTGTTCCCTGAATACCTGTTGCAGATTCTCTTCATATGCGTTTTATTATGGGACCCTCTCTACACAAGTGTTCCCTGAAGACCTGTTGCAGATTCTCTTTAAATGTGTTTTATTATGGGACCCTCTCTACACATGTGTTCCCTGAAGACCTGTTGCAGATTCTCTTCATATGCGTTTTATTATGAGACCCTCTCTACACATGTGTTCCCTGAAGACCTGTTGCATGTTCTCTTTAAATGTGTTTTGTTATGGGACCCTCTCTACACATGTGTTCCCTGCAGACCTGTTGCATGTTCTCTTTAAATGTGTTTGGCTGCAGGACTCTCTCTACACTTGTGTCCACTGCAGATATGTTCCATGTTCTCTTTAAATGCGTTTTGTTATGGGACCCTCTCTACACATGTGTCCACTGCAGACCAGTTGCAGGTTCTATTTAAAACATGTTTGGCTATGGGACCCTCTCTGCACGTATATTTGCTGATCTGTATGGTTGTGAGACATTCCCTACAATGGGTTCGACTTCAACCTCCTGTAGGTTCGCTCTAGATTTTTTTGCTGTGGCAAATTTCCGATAAGTTGATATTGCTTCTTGAGGCGCGTTTTAATGCGACTTTGCCTTTCTTAACAGTTAAACACCTTCTCTATGTGCTTGCCCACCTTATATCTGTTCCCCCAGGACCTGTTGCGGTTCGCCTTAGGTATGTTTAGATATGGGACCTTCCCTACACGTTTTTTTTATCTGGGGTCCGCTCTTGAAACGTTTCGGTAAGGAGGTGGTAACATATCTAGCCTTACCTGCCGGGTTGCAATAACACATTTCTGTTTGGGTGTTACAGTGTTGGTGGTACCCGTCGCTACATCGACTGGTGGAACAGTCATGATCGCTAATGCATGCCTCGCTCACAATCAGCACTGTAACGTATACATAGAACTAAATGATCTTGAAGAATTGTGGAAATATACTGCACAATAAACGTGAATATGTTCAAACTTACAACAAACAGCAATAAAGGTACTCAAGACAAACTTCATGATGGCGCCTTAAACCACTGTGAGTCTTAGGCCACTCAATTTCCTTATCAATTCTACAATCCCTCAGAAGAGATAAGTGCTCGTTATCCAAGTTTGACAATTTCAAACTGAATAACTGCCCATCAGAGTGTATAATGGGAGATAACTCTTATAGGTAAGTTACTCCCGTCCGTTGGTAAGACTTCACTTGCTGGTAGATGGAGTCATGTTGGCAAGAAACCGTACCCAACCACTCAATATTATAATGAGTTCGTTATTCCGAGACCCAATAAAAAGGAATTATGTATGGACCTAGTTTTCAACGTATTCACCAACAAGAGTTATTGGAAAAGAGTAATATGGATACAAACCTACATCATACTTACAGAATGTTTAAGTTTAACCTCTTTTATAAATCTTCTTATATCAGTTTACCGAGAAAGAAAGTTACATTCGAAACTGCCAATTTTGTGTGATACCTTTAACATCTCTATGACCCCAGTGAGTATGTAAAAAAAATGAAGTGTAGACATTGTATCTAAGATGAAAGAATCCCCATTATATATTGTCACGGGTGCCTAATTACTTATTCTGTGTGGTGGTCCTGGGAAAAACTAATGATGTGGTACAAACGATATCTACTTTAGTACGTGATGAAAATCGATTATCATTACACATGTCTATCAAAGTTGTCATATTCGTACATACAAGTCAATATGAAGACCCTGTAAACCTTATCGATACGCCGCAAAAAGAATAGTATGCAATATTCAATATGCTGCTGCTGTTATAGTTTTACGTTAAATACGAATAGTCCTATTATATTGAAATTTCACATTCCTAATGGATTCTGTGGAAGAATGTGCCGATGGGGTGAGCAGATCTACCGCGTAACGGCAAATATGCGTGGATGGGGATAGCTGAAAAACAATAGTTTGGTAAGTATCCCTCAGGATGGGAAATCACGAGTTCTAAAATTCCTTGTGATTTTTAATCATTAGTTCGGATAGTACCACATGCTGTGGAAACTCAATAGTTTAGAGAGTATTCTAGATGGGAAATCGAGTCCGGATAGTGCGCCCTTAGGTGGGAATTCAATACTTTCCATTGTAAATTTTGGATGGAAAACAAATACATGATGCTCAATACAGCCAGAAGAGTTTTTAGCACGACTTCAAAGTCCATCTATGTCGGTCGAAACGACTACAGATTGTCAACAAAGTCTTCTTCAAAATATAGGAGGAATATAGAAATATTTTTTCCACAAATATAGGAGTTTTTGCTAGTTTGGAGGCAAAATATAGGAGTTTTCCGAACGAAAATCGCTTCATTCAAAGGCATTTATACTAAGGTAGCAGTAAACAGTTAATTTGCATTTTTCCTGAAATTATTTGTCATGTTTGAGATATACAGGTATAGCAGATTGGTTATGAAAAATACATCATTACATGTACATATATTTATAAACTGCATAATAATTACATTAACAGTAGAGAGATGAAATTTGTGTAAAAAAAAATTTCCTCTGATTTCTGACATTTGATTGTCATGGTTACCTACTGAAAAAATGCTAAAAATGCAAAAATACTGCTAATTCCAATCCAACACTACAACTTTCTTGGAGAAATTTAATTCTAAACACCTATCTTACAATCAACAACACTGTCATGGTAACAAAGTACTTACATTTTAGCAAATTCCAACTCGGAAATTCTTCATAACATGACCACATGTAAACGCTATGAAAATTTCACTTCCTGTGAAGCTAGTTTTTGGTGCGTAGACACAGATTCGAGACTGCCCAAATAGTAATCTCCAACAAAAAGCTAAAATATTATCCTGAAAAAAATGAAACCCCACATTGTCCACTTTAACATGACAGGACCAATTTTAGCAAGGATTTTTTTTTTCATTTTTAATTAAAACCTTTATAATGGGGTAATCTAATGAGCAAAAAAATCACCCATGGCCACACCGAGAAACTGTGTACTGCTACCTAACAATTCTTACCGTCACTTACTGTTTCTATATTAATCAATGATTAAACACTACCTTAAAGTAACCATTCACTTAAAAAGCATCGCAATCCAGGCAGGGAGCTGCTGCATAGCTCACCATCATCTGATTGGCCACCTAAAAGGCCAATATCCTGTTGCACTGCCTTGCAAGGTGCCCATACAGGCGATAAAGAGATGCACTGAATCATTTTCTGGTGGCTGGTGATGCTGTTATGTACTTTTGAGATCCCAGGATTGTAAAAATTTGATTTGTAGCCCTCTCCCTTCTTTTTTTTATTTAAGTTTAAAATACATCCTTCTGATACGATAACAAACTTCCAGTGTTAAAATCCAAGATGGTCACCTGTTAGACATTTTGTTTCTCAGATCCATTCAGTACTTTTAAAGTAACGGCCAGCCATAAATTTTCATAAACAGAATCCAAAATGGTAACTTTAAAGTCATCTGATGTTCTCTTTATCATAACAAATATTAAAACTTCACCGCTAGGAATCAAGTGGAACTTACATATGAAATCTGAGACAGAATCATCTGGTTCATGTACTTAAGAAATAGTGTCAGAAAACAATGGACAACAGATGCAAGACAATTTGATAGGAAGGCTAATAAATGAAAGCACAATGGAGTGTGAATCAGATTTTATTTTTCAAATTTTAGTTATGTCCAACAAATAAGATTTATTTACATAATTATAATTCTACTGCCTGATAATGGTATGAAAACAGTGGTTTCCCTCTATGAAATAAAATACAACACTACTTGTGTTCGCTAAACTAAAACTCTTAAATATTAATTAAAATGAAATAAAACTTAAAAAGTGTAGAAATATTAATGCAAACAAGATTCAAATTAAACTGAATGATTGAAAAGGCATCCTAAGCAACAATATTTGTGCCCAGACACCCATACAAAGGCAATTCACTGATCAACCCTTCCTCACCATGTCAACACATTTCTCCCTATCGAATAACTTATACCATATATTCCTTGTTTTTCAGAAGACATCTGTCTACCTGTATTAACTGTGGACTACTGTCACATGCAGCATAATGGTTATGTATGTACAGATAATGTTACTGTATTACAAAGTTGTAAATATATATATATACACAAAGTGTCTAAAAGCAGGAGGCTGACATAGACTGGCCCACCACTTACTCATAAATGTGCACCTCTATGCAAGTAGTCCAAACACGCAACCAAACACAGTATATTAAAACACAATGAAGTACACACACTTGAGATGCTCTACCTGACTTTTTGGTAGAGTAATAGACCCGAGTAATTGTAAGGTTATCATGAAGACCTTGAGGTCCGATACGCGAACACACATGGATGTGGTATCAGTCTGAAAATTGTGACTAATTGTCCTTCCAGAACCACTGGCCAACAAAGTCACAACGTATTGCTGTTGTAACGGCAAATCAAAACATCTAGCAGGCAGTGGCAGAAATTTATCCCGTTATACTTGTATATTAGCTAGTTCCCTTTTTCATTATGAGCAGTTTTTCACAACACAATGAATTTCTTACTGAAGTTCCATTAATAAATAATGCCGTTGAGTGAATTCAGTAAATGCACCTGCCTTCAATACATCTGTTCATTCCTTCTCAAGCATGCAAGGCTAACAAGTGCAATATTTTCATTTACAAGTGATGATACATCAACAGTTACAAATTTCTAACATCAATTTTTTTCCAACATTCTTTCAAATCTTCTTGCAAGCAGAAAAGGACACGGACATTTCAGCTACCATCCACTCCACATCAAGACACATCTGAAGAATAAAAAGGAATATTTGTTTAATCCATTAAAACCATCAGAGTTTTAAACTGTGCAAAATAGCTATGCATTCTCCCCATTCCCCTCCTTTTTTTCATATTCATTTCTCATATTCTTCAATGGATCAGGATACATTTGTATCAGAAACCATCTATCACTTATTAACTTCACTTCTTAAGTCTATAGTGTAATCTTTCAAGTGAGATTGCAGAAGGTAGAATCTGGTAACTTCTTGTTTCAGACAGTGGCTCTTCCAGGCTGTTCAGAAAATACACATTTTCAAAAATTGAAATGTAAAATGATCAAATGGGTTCTAAATTATATATAGTTCCATTTGACACAATTTAAAGCTCTAGATGTTGGAAACAAAATGTTCATTGACAAACAGACATTGTAACATTTATATGTTATCTGAAAAGACTAAATGATGTTTGAAATATCTTTTATCAAATGATTGCCATGCTATGACACAGATGTCTGTCAAAAAGGAGCAATGTTAAGTGACTGTGGTGAACTTTTAAACAGTTCTTCATCAATTACATATATATGATGCCAACCAGCTTAGGTAAAATGTGGCATATTCAACTGATTTCTAAAATAGAAGCATTTATATACATGGACACATTGTAGCTACTGTGCACTATGTTCCATGCTTACATTATATATATATGTACTTTGGTAAAATGGATATTTAACAATTTTTTCAAAAGTCTTAAGTAAAATATCAAATTTTCACTGCATGAAATATTTTAGAATGAATTTTATCGATACATAACAATATCCTGATGTAGTCCTATAGTTAAAATAACTAGTACAGAATTTATAATACATTATATACATACAGCTAACAGGTGCATTTCCAAACTTCTTGTGTATCTGGTCATGATTGAACTTCAAGAAAGCCTCATATTGTTCTGAAAGATAAAGAAAATTAATGAGATATAGAACTTTGTGACTCACTTTGGCAACACAAGGCTGCAGACATTCATTTATGATATACAGACCAGAAAATGTCAAAGACATGCATGCCTCCAAGACTCTGCTGCCATGTCTAAGTGTCATTAATCACCAAATTACTCTTGAAACAGTAACAGTGATGTTAATTTTGAGTCATTCTCATAACATTGTTTAACTTTCCTTTAAAAGTTTGATTAATATTCTTAAAGAAATGTAACTGTAAATAGTCAATTTAAAGCTTATTTTATGCACTTCGATCCAAAAAAACACTAATTCCTACAAGGTATTGTCATTGGTCACCACTGCACAAAGTTTAATGAAATTCCTTTAAAAAATAAAGTTGCGAGAGCAAGATATTGGTATAATACTCCAAATTTACTCGATCACCTTTTAATAATAAACAAGTCAAACTTTTTAAATCAAAATTCCCCATGATTGAAATTCATCATGTATCAAATTTTTTGCACAGTTTGCAATTTTTTTCTACCATATACTAACCTATCAATTTATGAATATAAATAAAACTTTTCAATGTATCAATGTTTTCTCAAAAACAGTTGGCTATAACACAGGCATGGACAACTCATGATTTGAACAAAAAATTCACCTGTACTGTATAGGTACTTTCATTCCATTTTACGAAATTAATTAATAACAGGACACATATCAAAATTTAATTGCTTACTTACAAGCATTACATTTAATCAACATAGATAATGGGATGTTGTGTGATGTTCACAGCGGCAGGTCTAATTCACAGAATTGTGAAAACATACAGAGGAAATCCTGAACGCTTTTAAGATGTCACTCATTCTCAAATCTTCACTTTTCTTTTTAAGCATAAAAGCAAAAGAAACATGGTGATTTATTTGTCAATCATGTGTCCCCCTATTGATTCAGACTAGTTGTCATCAGAACCTTGTAATTTTTATGACATAAGATGTGTAAAGTTTGTGCTGTCCTTTCTGGACAGACTACATTGTGATATTAATTTCCTTTCTTTTAAATCAATTAGTGCTTATACATATGTATTATTCTTTAAATAATAACTCTAACATGTGATGAACTCTTTAATGTTGTACATTGTTTTGTTTAAAATTGATCTGTAAAATACACATACTGTACATGAAGGCACAAGTGTAAACGGAAGCATGCATTGACAATTTTATGTTTTTCATTTCATGAATGAAAATGCTTTAAGATAAAATGTCTCTTTTCATTTAAACGTGTTTTGGTATTTATTGCATACAGGTTTTTTAAATAGAGATGTGCCGTCAACAATTAAAGACATGAACATAAAAACGTCAACATAACTTGTCTAAGATGTTCAATATCTTGATGTATTGGAAGTTTTTTGCTAGTACCATGATATTCAAAATACTGAACTTCAACTCTATCAGTTACTCTCTACAGTGACAGTTTAAATGCAATCTGGCAGCACATCTTGGTGTTTACATTGTTCACTCTACTAGCACTGCATAACAAACAAATCTACAACAAATGCAACTATGTACATGTTGGCATACATCATAGAATGAAGTTGGGGGAGATAAGAATATTCTTGTTCATGAAATGCTCACCTGCTAGTTTACAAGTCAGTGTAGTATTGTACTCCTGGCGGACTTGATCTTCCCTCTCTCTGATCAGACGTTCACATATGAGGCTGACCTGCCGGAAGGTGAACAGTGGGGCATCTTTTTTGCTTGGTGACAGAGCACTAAACAGTGAAGTGGAAGAAGAGGAAGGGGAGGCACATACACTGCTGCTTTCCATAGCTGTTAAGCAATGTGAAGAGGAGGAAGCCTCATGTTGGGGAGACATGTTTGGTGGACTCTGGCCTCCAGATGACTGATAATGCAATTGCTTCCTTCTCTGCATCCTCTTAATTTCCAGACCAAGACTTGTGGCAATTTGCTCTGGAGATGAAAAGATTACATTGAATTATATTTAAAAAAAAAAAAAAAAAAACTTCTCGTATATCTGATCTTCAATAACCATCACATTCATATCCTGATCAAAAAAAAAAAACCTAGAAAACCAAGAGACCATAGGCCTTAATGATAATCTGATTGTAAACACCTATCACACAGCTATATATTATATATCAGCAGTTTTAGAACACATATTTTAGCTGCGAAGGGAAAAAAAACAATTCCTCATATCCACAAAAATTCAGTTCAATTTCACCAGTAGAACTTGAGAAGTTTAAAAGTATTTTCCCAAGATGGCAGCCATATTTGATTTCTAACCAACATAAAACACAACCTTGGTCATAAAGTATTGACATATCAGCAGTTGAAACTCGCTATTTGTAAACACATCCCCATTTTAAACACGCCGCCATCGAAATTACGATTGTTGCCGAACCACATCGGAAAGTTCATGACCTGATCTCGCGAGAGTTGAGGTTTATACTTATAGAGGAAGCACATGCAGATATGTCTACGGTTAGTTTTTGTTTACAAACATTGTTTGCGAAGTCTTGTTGTAGACTTGAGGTATTCCTGTGATAAACATTCAGTTTTTGAGAGATTATTAGAAGGAATAATTAGTTTAGAAACGATACGACGCACAATTATAATGTAAGAATTCAGAACTGACCTGATGTATGATTGGGAAAAAAGGAAGCGACTGGTAAACATCTGTACTGTGTCTGCCATGTTTACACACATGGAATATGTGCATGTGCAATGTCATCGCTACGAGCGGTAATGTATGAATTATTGTGGGTCCCACATTGTTTATTTTCCGATTTTTTAAATTTTTTTATTTAAATTGAAAACAGTCAGTTTTATTTTATTTAATTAAAGGAAAGTATTTGTTTTGTTACATATAGTACGGGGAAGATAAGGTAAAGTTTGTTTTTTTATAGTGATTTTTATGTATATTGGGGCTTTAAGTACCAGTGCTGATTTGAATGAAGTTGAATTATGCTCAGGACATTTAGTGAAGACTTCCACTCATGTATATATTAATGAAGATAAATGTATTACAAAGTGAAAAATTAAGGTCATTACATCAAGATTTCCAAAATGTAACACTGCTTATGTTGTTGGTGACTATCAATGGCAGTAACGTAGCTTCAGTTCTCTGTCTATGGCTACTGTAGTGTACTGTACATGTATGCCAATCTGAATTACAACTTGGGCATTGGTATCAAACATTAGGTTCAGGTGACAAGAAATTGTCTTATTTCTTCATAAAAACACCACATATCCTACTTGCTTCTGCCATACAATTGACATTCATTGCATGTATATTTTTAGGCATGAAAATATCATGTTGTAAGTTCACCTGTGGCCCAAATCTGCATTGAAGGGATGCTTATCTGGAGGCAACATAACAGTGTATAACAAACACCAGATCGGATTGACCTGCTATTGAACTTGTTATTAAATAGGGAATGAAGAATACTGAAAACTGCAATCACAAAGTAAAAAAAAAAATCCCTAAAAGTGAGTAAAAATAATTTTTTTTATAATTGATTGATGTATGATTTGCCATCCATTTTTTTCATCTGCATAAAAAAGATAGGACCAGACCTCACCTGTTTACCTTCGGTCTACACTCATCTGAGCAGTGCTCCAAATAATTTAAACTAATGTTGCATAAACTTAGAAGAGACATGTCATGAACATTTTCTGCTATATCAAATAACATTATCATTCTCAGTAGTTTGTCAATGACACTGATGTTATGGCAGATATTAATGGAAGACAGAACCTGTGCCCGAACACCCCCATTGAAATGTCAAATATTTATCATATGGTGGTTTTGTTCTATGATATTCAAATATTCCTTGAGAAAAGCCCAAAAGACTTTTGATCGTCGATTAGCATGGGGTAAACTATGAACCAATATTAAGTTTGTACTATAATGTGTGAGATATGTCAAATCCGCTTTTGATGCAATACTTTTCTTTTAAATAAGATATTTTACCACGATTATTTCAGAATAAGCAAAATAATAAGTATGCAAATTGTATGGGAACCAAAGTTTATTTTAATAGTTGTTGCACACAGCAGGATCTGCTGTGCAGTTGTTTGCTGGATCAAGATTACCACTGTAGTAAGAAACCTTTTCTTATCTATGATAAGTGTAAATATATCCCTTAATTATCATGCCTCAAAGTGCACAAACCAGTTCTGTGGAATGAGAACCCAACATAAAAAAAAAAGAGTTCAAGCAATGTTCCAATTTGAGCAGTGGTCAGGTTAGTCTATATGCATATATATAGATTCGGCTGTATAGCCAACCTAGGATTGGGATTATGTTACAGTATTTTATCCTTCCATTGAGATACCCCGATCTTGCTCAATAACAGGTTAACAGATTTGTGCTCAGCACTGGTTAATAGTACAATCAGAACTTTAGCTAAATGTCACATTGACAAGTAATACGTGTCATCAATCAAATTGAATAATGTGAACATTATATTTGTCCTGCAATTGTTGTCAAAATACATTTTGGCAAGTGTATTTTTATATATGTAGAATTAACTTCTGATTTGCCTGGATATTTCATTAAAAAATATGAATAACTCTTAATAAGTGATTTTTATTTAATGTAAAAAAACAAGTTCATTTACTAAAATTCATAAAATTGCTTTTTACATCCATTTGAACTACATTTCCGCACAGGGAAATTATTTTAACGTGCATCACCATTATATCAACTAAAAAAATGGAATAGACTTTAAATTTCATTAAGAGCAACATGAAAATCAGAATAAGAATACATGGTCAGTCTCTTATATATATATATATATATATATTTAAAATATCTGCTACATTTTGACTCAGGACAGAAAAACAAAGGTAGTGAGCCAGTTTTTACTCTCTGCACCCTCGCCAAATACATCCGATATTTTAAGACACTGGATACGGATTCTCTATATATTACATCGTACAAAGACTATGCCCATAACGATATTTTTGGCTACTTATCCCCGTATTCTAACTCGACCCCACCTTATGTGAGAAGGGAATTGGGACGTTCAACAAAACCGACGAATTCATTAACCGATGCAGTTTGTTCAGATCGAGTCCAATGCTTGCCTGTTCGTAATTCGAAATTTGCCAACCAATGCATGCACAATGAACCGGCAACTCGTTATCTTCGAATGAACAAGCAGTTAGCAAGACAATAAGACATAATGTCAAGGTATACCAAAGATTATTATAATATTCAGTAATAAACAACATGCCTAACACGCAGGTTAACAAATGCGCAACGTTTGTCAAGTATTTAAAAGAAATTTCCAGTAAAGCAGTCTAAAACGAGATAACAGCCGTCATTCTGTCAAAACATCTTACCCGAAGTCAATTTTGGACTCACTTCCCCAAATGGAGAAGGGTTTATTTGATGATACTTCGTTGGAGGAGTTGAAGGAGAAAGTGTCATCGGCATACATCTTCTTCTTTTAGGTGTTGTTTGGCCAGGACTGTGTAACGGATCAAATTCAAGACTTCGTTTCAATGTTGCACCACAAGCCATTCTGCTCCGATGGCTTTGGCGTCTTATAAATCACCAGTTGTATTTAGCTAGATGAAAATTGTTACTCGTTAGTTTTCTCAATGGGATGGCATATGAAATGGAATTAAAACCAGATCGTTTTCACCATTCACTAAAGCGATGTTCTTCGATTTGTACCATCCGTCCGATCACCATCCACTTGTATCACTTTTAAAATGGCCGATACCAAAACAACAAGCCTCGTTTTGGAAACAATGATAGAAACGAAACATAATAATAAGCGACTCATAAAAGTAATACTTTTCATTAAAACAAACAAATAAATATTATTATATTACTATGTATTACATATGTCTTTATTTTATCGAAAATGCTTAATCCCCTTTTTATCAAGATATACGAAATTTGTTTCGTATAAAATGTGAAATTGAACGTGCAATTTGTATCAACTCTACGATACGCTGAAGTAAGGCGTAATAAAGATAATGTCATAAAGTCGTAGTAATTATTACCGAATTTGGACACTTCATAATCAATTTGGAGGTAAGACTATATTTCTATTAGTTAGAATAGATATCTAAGGTAATTTTTACATCGATGTCAACATCTTGATTTCTTTGTTTTTTTCGCTTTGAGTTCGGCAAATCAACCACCCGTGTAAGCCCATCGTTCAAAGCCTTCTTTTACTTCTGTTTAGAGTATCAACTATGGGAAGTGCTAAAAATATCTTATATTGTTTTGCAAACGGTTATATGTAGTATGTAAACAGAAGAATATGTCATGATAGAAAAATGAAATAAATATCCCTAAAAAATGTAAATAAGAGTTATATAAATCAATCAACAAAAAAAGGAATGAAAAGCAGTAAGTACAGCAATATTTTAAACCAGAAGAGTAATTTGCTATATTAATTTTTCTTGAAAAAGTAATTAATTAGATGAGAAAACAATTAATAATTTGTTAAAAAAATTTGGATTGTTACATAATTACATACTTGGATCTACAATATATCTTTCCAACAATTATTGAAATAAGGATAATGTAATAATTATAATACTCTCTTGTTTCCATGTGATGTGATATCCATATATAGATCTCTAATCCACATTTTTGCTCATTCAGCAAGTATACAAGTATTCTATTATTAGGATTGGCAAACAGTTTTTGAAGGTCTCAAAGGTTTAGTGACATCTTGATCGGGCAACTCGCCCAATCAAATTACATATTTATATAAAGTAAATCTTCTTGAATTTAAACATACTGATTTTTACTACTTATACAGTAAGGCACAGAACATAATTGAATGTTAAGTTTTCTGCATGATTCCAGAATGTACTTCGCAGATCTACTTCCATGATTCCAGTAAGTGACAAATACTTGACGACCCCACAGGCCTATACTTGAACCCATAGTCCTTTCCATCAAGGAGAATCACTAGCACATGTTACTTCATTCTCCTATGTAATAAACTCAACCACTGACTTTGAAGTAGCCAAGGGCCTCAACATTCATTTTTTTTTTTTACATGGGATGGCCCATCTTATTTTTTTCGTATCAATTAAGAATTGCTAAAAATGGTCCATTACTCCCATCAGTTCCCATTATTTTCATTGCTGATTTTAAGTCAGAATTTGTATTTTGGCTCTAGTTATCTCGTTTTTGCAAAATCTTTTTTCAGTGGAAAAAAAAATGCTGCATTTTTGGCTTGATCTAGACATTCTGGAATCTAATATTGTAAATTTAAGATGTTATATATGTATGTAGCTGAATTTGTGTATATAAGGATTTATTGCAGTGCAATACAGGTGGCAGCACATTGCCTGTATGTCTATATCAATTATATGATTTAAGAATTAAAAGTAGAATTATGGCAATCTCAACCTGTTTATAAAGAACACATCATTGTTCAGTAGTTATAACTGTTGCCAATCTTCAGAGTCAACTTATAATGCTGAAAAACATTTTTATTTCTATTTTGAGGTACATTGTAAACCTACTTTGGAATTTGGGCGATATATTGAAAGCAATGGGTAGGAGGAAGCAAGGCGCCCCTCAGCGGGCATCAGCAGAGAAGCGGAGATGTTTGGAGTGGAACATGCTTGAAGGTGTAAATCCAGAAGGATCCCTGGTTGTGTTGGATGATAATGACCCTTCCATTCTGAATGAAGCACATCAGGTTCAAGGTTCACCCAAGAGGAATGTGATTGAGGCAGACAGCACACAACAGTCACAGTTTTCAACACAGCAAATGCAAGACATGTTTGAAGACAACCTGAAATATTGTTCCTACTCTGTCAGGGTGATGTCATCTTCACCATTTCAGGAGAATGAGTGGCACACAATGTTAGGTGTTTTCAGTATTAAGTTGTTACCTTGCTTGACAAGAGATCGGGAGGTGGAGGACTGTTTGCAGAGTGATACAGAGATCTGGCTTTATGTCAGTGAAGTGGAAAGCAAAAGTATGCTGTATTTTGAAAAGAAAGAGAATGATGACATGTCCAAGTCCAGGTTGTTGAAATTTTGGTGTGTGGAAATAGATATTCCCACTGAGGTACATATATACAATGTATATCGATATTTTAATCATAGTCAAAGGAATTAAAAATTCTTTAAACGTTTATGACAAAATCAGTATGTAGCCTGCATATATCTTCAACATTTTACACAAAAGCAGTAATGAATCGAGTACTTGTTTATGACAAAATCAGATCTGTGATGTAAAAACTGCTTTCTGTTATGCAGGTACTTGCAGTTTTTGACAATTACAATACAAAGATGGCTGTTGTGATAATTAGTCACTATGATCACACAACATTAAGATTTGATCTGACCATTCATGCTAGAGAGGCCTTGCTATATAAACCTAAATTCCCAAGTGAGCATGTCAGAATGAAGAAACAAAACATTCTTCTGAGGATTATCATGTCCCACTTCTATGGACTAACTCCACGTGGTAAGTTTTTTATTATACATGTTTAGAATTTATTTATACCCTGTGACACTCTGAACTGATTTTATTCTGATGTTATATTTATTAGAGTTATTATTATATAACGTATAACTGGAAATATCTTAATATTTTCCCAATATTCTTACTAAAAGCTCAAAGTTATTTTTACTTAGTTTTTGACCAAGAAATCAGCTCAAAGAAGCATGATATTGAGGCCCTGTACACTGCTATCAAGGCAACACATGACAAGGAGGAGATAACTGCTGGTATTGAGGTGCAGCATCCAAGCCTCATACCCCACTTGAGGCCTTATCAGAGAAAAGGCGTGTCCTGGATGCTGTCTAGAGAGGGGCTCAAGGTTGAAAAAAATCAACCCACAGACAGTCTACTTGCTAATACAGGTCAGTCAAAAGATATGGTCGTAAAACTAACTCTCTCAAGTTATCAGAGTAAAATGGAGCAATAGACTTTACAACCATAGGTAAAGATCCGAGATGTGTAGTGTGATGATCAATTACTCCAGGCAGTGATTGCTTATCAGGAAGCTGAGAAACCCAGAAGTTTAAGTGAACTTGGACGCTGTTGAAATATTGATAAACAAGTACATTTTAATGAAACTTCCACTTTGTTTGTGAAATGTGTCTATTTATAATCTTACAGAGGTGCCCATCCACATGTTGTATGAGGAAGTCAAGACACTAGGTGGCAACACTTTATACTACAACAAGTACTTGGGAAGGTAACTTACAGACACAATATCTGACTAGACATTTAGTGCTGGCATACTATGTATTAAGTGTCATCAAGTCTTTTTTAATAATTTCTATATAAAACATTAGTTTTCACTGCTGTGGCAGAAGTATAATGTTATTTCAGTTACATTCAGTGTGTATGCATAAAGAGAAATTATCACTATAAAATTATATAGTCCTGGCACTTTCTCCCACTCTTCACATGCGCAATCCTGCATTTGCTTGGAAATAAAGATAGCTTACACACATAAAAGTCTTGCCATCACATTATTTATTGTAACTGTGTCGTTAATGGTGTCGTCAATTTTTATCCACACTTCACAGGTCATACATGATGATGCAATGTATGCAGTTGATAACAAAAAGTTCAGTATTTTGTGATCGGAAAGTATGGGAGAAACTCAAATAATCACCTTTGTGTGATTTGTGAACTGTATTATCTGAACTTAAGAGTAACATTCTTTAAGTTAAGCAATGATAGAAAAATATAACCTTTCATTACAACAGTTGTGAAAAAATAATTTGAACTTATACTGATCACTCTTGTTGGTCCGGATGTAAGAGTTCAGGGGGATGTATTGTAAGAAGAAACTATAGTGCCCAGGGAAAACCCATGTGGTCAGGCAGGTGACCCTTCCCTTTTCACATCCCTTCAGGGAAAAAATCCCAGATGGCTAGATGAAAGGCAAGTGTGTTACCACTGCGCCACTGGACCATCCAAACGATAGTATAGCATTGTGTGAAAGCCCATTGATAATCTTTAAATTATATTACCATGGTGTCTAACACTATATTCTTTTCTAAATTCTATTATTCTTTGAATGAAAATGTGGAAAGATAGATTAATGGAAGAATTATTTATGATAGGTAGACCCTGTTGTGTTGGCACCAGTTGTGCCATCTGCAGTTAGACTCCATGTTAAGTTTTGATTGATTTGAACTTGCAACATAATACAGCTAGCTATTTTGGTCCTTGGTACTGAATTTATCATAGTTTGACTATGGAGCGTCAGGAGAGATTGGTGATTCCTCCAGGTGGAATCCTTGCAGATGAGATGGGACTTGGCAAGACAGTGGAGGTACTTGCCTGTATTTTGTTGCATAGAAGTCCTGTTATTGAGCAGCCTCCCAGACTCCCAACACTGAAGGTTGGTACTCTTGATCCTTATCGTACACTTCCTGTTGTGATCTTTTTTATCCTATCAATATCTAGGCAAGGAGATACAAGTATCCACCATTGAAAGCACAAAGGAGGCATCACACACTGTGGTTGTACTTCCAGAATGTGTTTAACTTCCCATATTTAGTTTGAAAGAAGTTTTAAAGCTTTGCTGACAATTTTTCTGCTCACTTTTATAGACTTCTTAGTCATATCATTAAGCTGATGGTCAGTTCTGTTATTTTTTTCAGGAGATGAACATCGACATGGATGGAAGTCAGAGGCATGTTCATGTCAAACATGTTCATGTCAAAGTTAACAATAGTGATAAATCACTTAAAATAGTTCCAGAAGTAGAAGTTGTAAATGGAGTTGACTCACTAAAAGAAAGTGAATGTGTTGTAAACGACATAATTACAACACCAGAAAATGAAGAATCTGAAGATATTGGTAGTCAGGGCAAGGTAAAAGTTGAAGGAAACAAGACTCTAACCACTGAAGTAGTGAACTCAGCATGTGATGGACATGTTGTCGAATCCAATGCTGAAGACTGTGTCAAGTCAGATCCATGTGATAATGTTGGAAAGGTTGAGGACGAAGGTCAGTCCAGAGGTGAAAGTCACGGCCCAACAGACAAAGCTGATAGCTGTGATAACACACCAAACAATACACACAGGAAAATTTCTACTGTCTGTGGAAATGGAGAGGATGCTTCCACAAACTTGATCAAGAATGTAGATATCAAAGAAAAAGACCTGGGTTTGAGCTTAAGTAGTTCAGAAGCTAGAAGTTATAAGGAATCTATCACTCAGGATACGGGTCTTCTTCAAAATGTGGCCGATGTAGATGAGACTAGATCCTTGGTTAATGAAGGAATCTGTGATATTTCAGGTGGCAGTGTTGATAACATAGAGACGAGAAGAGATGTAGGTCAGGCAATGGATGGTCCTGTAGCTTCAACTTGCAGTGAGTTAGTTAAAACTGCAGATAGTCCTCAGTTGGAAGCTGGTAGCCGGTCAACAAGAAAAACGGTGAAAAAGCGTAGACGTAAGAAATGGACATTGAAGAAAAAGTCTCGTCGTTTATCACACTGTAGCCATGTAGATGTGGAGGATAGTGATATTGAGGATGGAGCTGATGGAGTTGTGACAGGGAATATTGAGACAGTCGCTCTTTGTAACAAAGAGGAACCTGAAAAACAGAAAACTGAAAAATGTAAAAAACAGAAAGGAAAATCAAAGAAGATTAAGCCTGTGCCATCAGTTGAAGTGAAACTTGATGACATGACAAACAGAAGTGAAGGCAAGAAAATGAGTAAGCCCAAGAAAGGGTCCATACCATCTCGTTTTGTCGAGGTGGTGGAGGAATCTTCCTTCAAGCCTAAATACCAGTTCTTTGGCTCCACTCCAATAAGGCGGAAGCACTTCTTTGAATGTATCTGTGGAGCAACAACTGCAACATCAGGTAAAAAGCGACACTCTGTCCAGTGTGTGGATTGTGGACTACAGCAGCATGCAGAATGTGTCCACTACAACCTTGACGATCCTTTCAGGGGCAACTTCCGCTGTCCTCATTGTCATGTCTCGTCTGTGAGTACCTAAAACATATATTGTGTTAGGCAAAGCAAAATCTATT
The DNA here is from genome assembly GCF_031769215.1 of Ylistrum balloti. Classification (NCBI taxonomy): domain Eukaryota; kingdom Metazoa; phylum Mollusca; class Bivalvia; order Pectinida; family Pectinidae; genus Ylistrum; species Ylistrum balloti. The sequence continues at coordinate 128,738 of NW_026782400.1, read as the reverse complement.
TCTGAAAATTTCCCTTCTCCATTTTCTAACTTCAAACAAAAAAAGAACCTTGGAATATGAGGTCATAATGAGTTTTGATTTTTTGCATTGCTATCACTCTATGCGGAAAAAAATATGTATTTTTCATTTTTAAAATCATTAGTGTTGTCTTCAAATTGATTATCGACTTTACATAGAAGATACATTGATATGGATAATGAAGTAATGAAATAATATGTTTCTCCACCTGATACTCTAATTATAAATATTGTTGCTTAAACAGTCACCCATCAAGTCTGGTGCCACACTTATTATCTCCCCTTCGTCCATCTGTCACCAGTGGGTAGATGAAATTCTGAAGCACATCCGCAGCCAGTCACTCAAAGTGTTTGTGAGTAACCCAACCTTTCTTCAAGTATACTGAATGGTTGATATTTTTGAAACCAAAATTTCTCGTTGTTTATATGTAATTCAGCACATCTTATAAATATATTGGATGTTGATATTGTGAAACTGTCACAAAATGTATTTTTAGTAATCAGTCATATCTTCTGTAGGTGTACACTGGGGTGAATAAGCTTGGATTTATACAGCCCCGGACTCTTGCCCAGCAGGACATTGTCATCACTACCTATGAAACTCTGCGAAAGGAGATTGACTATGTAGACCTTCCTCATTCAAACAGTTAGCAGTCTATGTTGTTTCTCTTGGATGATATGTGTTCTTGAATTTAAGTCCTTCTCTTCATGACTTTCATGATTTACTAATTACATACAAGTGATTTTTAATAATTGGAGCGGGTCGTTGTCTGACATGTAGGAATTTCATATTTAGTATAGGTTATTGTATGTATTGCATATGCAAAGCCTCGGGATTCAACTTTGACATATTAGCCTGATATTGCCCGATTAATTTAATGTTGATGCCACTGTATGTGTTTTTAATTCTTTTTCTTTTGTTTATTTACTAGGTGATGGTATTATTTAAAGTGTTTTTATTCCGGTCTGATTTGTTTTCTTGCTCAGGTGATACAACAAGAGCATTCCGTAACCCAAAGCGCTTCATGGCCATACCAAGTCCCTTGACAGCAGTGGAATGGTGGAGAGTATGTAACAAGTATACTATAATTAACATAGCGATAGATTATTCTGTAAATTTGGATATGTGGAATTTGGTTTGATTTTTTCTTAACTTAGTCCTTGCTGGTGACAAAATGAAGTGTAACAATGTATAATGTTAATGGTATTGTTGTGTAGACCATATTCTGGATAGATTTTTTCTATACTCGACTATCATTCAGTGGTTTTTCCAAAAATATAAGATGGGCTTAATTTTTATCAATGTATTTGAGGAATATGTGTTATTTTTTTCTAAGTATTTTTTATCTGATATTTTTAGTGGTCTTGATAATATCTAGTTTGAAACAGAAGCTTGTAAATCATATCCTGAATTGAATATAAAAGATTAACCAACTGTCAACATCCAGTGTCAGAATTTAATTGACAATTGCCAAGATAATGAAAACACAAGAGAGACTGCTGTATTGGTGTATAGCTGTATCATGCTTGCCATGTTGTAAATCTTTGTAGGTTTGTTTGGATGAGGCTCAGATGGTAGAAGTTACAACAAGTAAGGTAAGTAGTGTTTTTGCTCTGGCTGTTACACATTAACCATTTATTATATATATATCTGACAATAACCCCATGCCTGGTGATGAACCTACCCATATGCATTGCTGTTCCATATGATTACTTACTCAATACCATTTCATTGTCCTGTAATGACTTAAAAGTAAGGTGTTGGTCTTCTGGACTTATTAAGGATACCAGAATAAATGCTGATATATGTGTGTGTGTGATAAAATTTCTGTGATACACTGTCAAAAAATGCACTCCACATGGAAAGAATGTTTTGTAAATGTACTATGCTGCCTGTAAGATTCCTTCTGTCACTCCCTTAATGTTGCCGGTGTATCAATAGTAAAATGTGATCCTGCCTTAAATTTCAGACTGCTGAGATGGCGCTACGTTTGAGTGCAGTTAACAGGTGGTGTGTTACTGGTACCCCCATACAGAAAAGTGTCTCAGGTATGGAAACTCATCACTAATCCCTTGACCAACAACCCTTCTCATGTTAAAAAAGTCCAAATGGGAACAGCGCGACATATAATGTTGCAAAGTTCTTATTTCTTTTACAATGTTTGGTTATATCCCTATTAGGTTTGTGTGTCATGATGCAAAAATGTTATGTTTAACAACATAGAATAATATAATATGTTTGGATCAAATGACCAGTTATTATATGAACAATGTCAAGGTAATTTTGGTCCCAAATGACATGAAGTTTTCCACAATAAATTATTGGTGTGTACTATTTGCATTGTTCACTATCTTTTTAGTCTGTACGTCATTTTTAAGTTTCTTTGTGTTAAATGTTTTATACTTGGACATAACACCTGATATAAGCTTCATATTGAAATCAGAGATCACCTAAGTTATTGTCAGTGTATATCTGGTAATTGATTTACAGATGTGTATGGGCTGCTGTTGTTCCTTGGATTGGATCCTTATTGGGTGAAGCATTGGTGGACGACCCTGTTGTATAACCCTTTCTGTCAGGGTGACCCTCAACCTCTTCACAACGTCCTCTCCAGTGTTCTCTGGCGTAATGCCAAAAAAGATGTGATTGATCAGGTAAGAGAAACTATTAAAGGATTAAGTCAGCTTCTTGGATAATTTGTATGTGAACAATGAAGTTTCTGGTTCAGCTATAGCTGTTCAAACTTGTCTTAACTGTCAAGCTTTTAAGTGTTTCCTATCTAACCTGTCAAACTTTTGTTCAGGTATCTAGATGAATACACCAAACCTGTAGACTGTCCTCATTTTAATCAGAAAAATAGAATCTTTAATATCTTCAGTGGTAGGTAAAAATGTCTCAACATGATGGTAAAGATTATTAATGTCCTGCAGCCCAGCATGATGAAAGTAAAACCATTGTGTTTCAGATTATCAGGTTTGGATGAGTGTTACTGTAAATTTAAGTTAATAGATGCTTGATCAGATATTGACCTATTACTTTCAGATCAATATTCCTGATCAATCAGAACATGTTCATTGGTTGACTTTTTCACCAGTGGAGGACCATTTCTACAGGCGTCAGTATAAAGACTGTGCCTCAGCGGCTAGACGGGTATCTATAACATATCAGTCTTCACCTAGATAAGGGCTTCATGGTTGTACAAATGAAGGAGGAAATAAATTAACTTTATTTATAGATATTATAAAAGGACACAATCACTTTTTAGCAACTTATTCAAATGATAAATTTGTATACACTCAACAAATGCTATGAAAGCAACTGCAATTAGCAAGCATAATTTAGTGCATTGAATTTAGTGTAAAAAACACTAAAAAAAGATTACCACTAAACTTTGTATATTTGATGGAGGAACAACTAAGATTGATTCTTTAATAAAATGTTGATAACTCCTTACAGTAGTGTCACAAAAGACCTAACCTTGAATCGTTGGTTGAGCATTTCATAAATTATCATAAAGATAAGCTAAAGATAAGGTGGCATGGTGTTTTGTAGTATTACAGAATTCAAAAGTTTTCTGTGATAAGGATATGAGTTTATCATACACATTTGATGTTTCAGAGTTACAGCAAATGGACAGATCTGAGCACAAAGTTGAGCAGTTTAGATAGACATACAGTTAGTCAGGTATGTATGTAACCATACTGTTGGTAAGGCATGTATATAGCCATACTGTTAGTCAGGTATGTACATAGCCATACTGTTAGTCAGGTATGTATTTAACCATACTGTTCGTCAGGTATGTATATAAGCATACTGTAAGTCAGTTATGTATATAACCATACTGTTAGTCAGGTATGTATGTAACCATACTGTTAGTCAGGTATGTATGTAACCATACTGTTAGTCAGGTATGTATGTAACCATACTGTTAGTCAGGTATGTATATAACCATACTGTTAGTCAGTTATGTATATAGACATACTGTTAGTCAGGTATGTATATAACCATACTGTTAGTCAGGTATGTATATAACCATACTGTTAGTCAGGTATGTATATAGCCATACTGTTAGTCAGGTATGTATATAACCATACTGTTAGTCAGGTATGTATATAGCCATACTGTTAGTCAGGTATGTATATAACCATACTGTTAGTCAGGTATGTATATAACCATACTGTTAGTCAGGTATGTATATAAACATACTGTTAGTCAGGTATGTATATAACCATACTGTTAGTCAGGTATGTATATAGACATACTGTTAGTCAGGTATGTATGTAGCCATACTGTTAGGTATGTATATAGCCATACTGTTAGTCAGGTATGTATGTAACCATACTGTTAGTCAGGTATGTATGTAACCATACTGTTCCTCAGGTATGTATATAAACATACTGTTAGTCAGTTATGTATATAACCATACTGTTAGTCAGGTATGTATGTAACCATACTGTTAGTCAGGTATGTATGTAACCATACTGTTAGTCAGGTATGTATGTAACCATACTGTTAGTCAGGTATGTATATAACCATACTGTTAGTCAGGTATGTATGTAACCATACTGTTAGTCAGGTATGTATAGTTTGATTTCTGTATCAGATACAGTACAGTACTACAAAACAACTTTGATCCTGGTAAAATTTGCTGATATGAAATCAATAGAACAGAATCTTGTTCATTACCACACATCTGAAATGGTTCGTTCAAAGCCAACTTGTTGAATTATCTGTGTATGTGTAAGTTCAGGACAAGGTCAAAGTTTGTTCTCCATTTCTCTTAACCTACGGTAGCCAATTTCATGTGTTAAGTACCATTTAAAGTTGCACAAATATTCACAGACCTTTGATGTTTTGCCTCTATTTAGTCTGATCTCTGCCAGAATGTTTTGGTGTTTTGCCTCTATTTAGTCTGATCTCTGCCAGAATGTTTTGGTGTTTTGCCTCTATTTAGTCTGATCTCTGCCAGAATGTTTTGGTGTTTTGCCTCTATTTAGTCTGATCTCTGCCAGAATGTTTTGGTGTTTTGCCTCTATTTAGTCTGATCTCTGCCAGAATGTTTTGGTGTTTTGCCTCTATTTAGTCTGATCTCTGCCAGAATGTTTTGATGTTTTGCCTCTATTTAGTCTGATCTCTGCCAGAATGTTTTGATGTTTTGCCTCTATTTAGTCTGATCTCTGCCAGAATGTTTTGGTGTTTTGCCTCTATTTAGTCTGATCTCTGCCAGAATGTTTTGATGTTTTGCCTCTATTTAGTCTGATCTCTGCCAGAATGTTTTGTTTTTCTGAGGAAGCCACAGACATTACAGTGTTGTTGGGCAAGATATGCTACCCCAATCACTCTGGATAGCATGTGATAGGCCTCCTGTTTTATGTTCAGCTACTTCAAGTAGACCTTGCCTCAAAAAAGTTCTGTCTGTCCTTGGGGTTTTATACCCAGAAAACAAATTATTAATGCATTAAGTTTGCTTGGAATTTGGGTAGTATGACGGTTTTGTTATGTATGACAGTGCCTGTCATATGATGTCAAAAATCTCTTGTGGTTTATCTTCCAGTTATAATTTGATTTTATTGGTTGAGAAGCTAAGAGTACATGTCAACTTATCAGCCTCAACTAGTGGGAATTTCCCATTAGAAACCATGGAAAGGCCACTAGCTCGAGCCCCAGCACGGACAGGATGTGTTTCATAACTCCTACTCATTAAACATTTGATGGCAAGGATAAAAGCACCTGATTTGTTGTTGTCTTGGAGATAAAGATCCAAGATTGTTGTTTTCTTAGGAGTTGAAGGTGGGTTAATGTAGAAGCTGAGAGAACAGGTCACCATGCTAGTTTTAGTTAATGGGCATTTCCTTATAGTCAAGTTGTAGTGTGTCCAGCTTAAGACTGAAATGTTGCTAGTTCAAGTACAGCTGAGACAGGGTTTTTTCATTACTCCATCCTATGACACTGATGATAATTATATTAAAATATTTTATGTCTGGAATTAACTTTCAGCTACTGTCACCATTGCTAAAGCTTCGTCAAGCCTGCTGCCATCCCCAGGCTGTCCGTGGTGAATTTATCCCTTTGCAAAAAAAGTGAGTCATGCTCCAAAACCATAGAATCTTCAGTCTTTTGGCTATATAGATATACCTATAAACTGCTGGACAGTAACAGGAGTTTACAATTTTTATGTTCACCATATCAATAATTGTAATTTCATAGTACAATGACTTTGTGTTTTTCATATGTTTCTTTTTCTTGTTGGTATTTGACCTTGGTGTTTTCCAGTACCATGACGATGGATGAATTATTGGAATCCTTAATCAAGAAGGCACAGACAGAATGTGAAGAATCTCACCGTCAACTAGTCGCAGCTATCAATGGAACAGCTGGTCTCCACATTATAAAAGAAGAGGTACCGTGGAACTATTAAAGAGCAGAATTATGTCTAAGGGTGAAATCTCAGATCTCTCAGCCTTTGAAACATTGTCAATATACAAGAAGTTTCTTTTGAGAGAGAGCTCTTTACAGATATAAATGTATTGCAAAAGCAAGGGGAAGTGGGGATCTTCTTTAACTTTTATTTGTTATGGTAAATGGTGATGTAAGTTAAGGTTTGGCACATTTCATTATAAATACATGACAGTTTATATATATTAAAGGTCTATAATCAGTTTGTATGGTAGCACTACGTTTGATACAGTAACAGTTTCTTAGCTATCCTGCCGGAAAGATACGGATGTAATGCAGCATTCATATGTCAAGCATCACTTCCATTCATCTACTTTGAATATCAAAAAGACTTTGGGTCGTGATATTGACCTGTTACATGGCGGCGCTATCAAGATTGTTTAAATCAATGACCTTGATCAATGAAGTCACTTCCAGGATCCTAAGTGGCCAAGGTACAAATATAATATATAATCTACTGGAATGCTAAGGTAGTATGTGTAGTGTTCACAATGTTGACCTAGATAAACTTTCAAACCTAAGAAAGGTTATAGTTTATATAATAGAAGATTAAAACATTTCTGTAATGTTGCAGTATTCTGAGGCAGTAGACATGTACCGTGAGGTGTTATGGTCAGTGGAGGAACACAAAGATTACCTTAGGACAGACAAATTACAGCTGTTACATACTCTCTACAACCTCCATGAGATCCTGTCCCTTAAACCAGAGGGTGTAGCCCCTACACTCAGGGACGGCCTTCTAAAACAACAGGTAGGTTCAGCTGAAGACAATTTCAGCTTGTAGTTAACAACTTAAGAAATTATTTCTCAATCAACTAGTAATTAATTCACAATTTTGTGTGTTGGTACAATCATTAGTGCACTGTCACAATAAGCAGATGGAGAAAAAACCTTCTGTACATCTGCCATGTCAAAGAAGAATTATTTATAAGAGTTATTTCACAAATTAGACGAAATAAATAAGTCTGTTGTTATCAATTATATTGTCCATAACAAAATTAGTTCTCAGCAAATTTTATCACTGTAAAATAAAACAGAACAATCAACTTGTCCTATTTGCAGGCAGATGAAATGAGAAAAAATTACATGTTAAAGGCTGAAGCTAAAGTAACATCAAGCCAAAGTTCACTGACCCCTACACAGCAGAACATGGCTCAGTTCCGAGCTGAGGTAAGTTTACTTCAATCAGCCACTGATTAACTACTGTTCAGTGGAGCATCGCTCAGTTCCATACTAAGGTAAGTTTATGTACAGTCAAAGCTCACTGATTGACTACTGTTCAGTGGAGCATCGCTCAGTTCCATACTTAGGTAAGTTTATATACAGTCAAAGCTCACTGATTGACTACTGTTCAGTGGAGCATCGCTCAGTTCCATACTAAGGTAAGTTTATGTACAGTCAAAGCTCACTGATTGACTACTGTTCAGTGGAGCATCGCTCAGTTCCATACTAAGGTAAGTTTATGTACAGTCAAAGCTCACTGATTGACTGCTGTTCAGTGGAGCATCGCTCAGTTCCATACTAAGGTAAGTTTATGTACAGTCAAAGCTCACTGATTGACTGCTGTTCAGTGGAGCATCGCTCAGTTCCATACTGAGGTTGACTCAAAGTTCACTGATTGACTGCTGTTCAGTGGAGCATCGCTCAGTTCCATACTGAGGTAAGTTTATGTACAGTCAAAGCTCACTGATTGACTGCTGTTCAGTGGAGCATCGCTCAGTTCCATACTGAGGTAAGTTTATGTACAGTCAAAGCTCACTGATTGACTACTGTTCAGTGGAGCATCGCTCAGTTCCATACTAAGGTAAGTTTATGTACAGTCAAAGCTCACTGATTGACTGCTGTTCAGTGGAGCATCGCTCAGTTCCATACTGAGGTAAGTTTATGTACAGTCAAAGCTCACTGATTGACTGCTGTTCAGTGGAGCATCGCTCAGTTCCATACTAAGGTAAGTTTATGTACAGTCAAAGCTCACTGATTGACTGCTGTTCAGTGGAGCATCGCTCAGTTCCATACTGAGGTAAGTTTATGTACAGTCAAAGCTCACTGATTGATTAATGTTCAGTGGAGCATCGCTTAGTTCCATACTGAGGTAAGTTTATTTACAGTCAGCCACTGATTGACTACTGTTCAGTGGAGCATCGCTTAGTTCCATACTGAGGTAAGTTTATTTACAGTCAGCCTCTGATTGACTACTGTTCAGTGGAGCATTGCTCTGTTCCATACTGAAGTAAGTTTATATACAGTCAAAGCTCACTGATTGACTGCTGTTCAGTGGAGCATCGCTCAGATCTATACTGAAGTAAGTTTATATACAGGCAGCCACTGATTGACTGCTGTTCAGTGGAGCATCGCTCAGTTCCATACTGAGGTAAGTTTATATACAGTCAAAGCTCACTGATTGACTGCTGTTCAGTGGAGCATCGCTCAGTTCCATACTGAGGTAAGTTTATGTACAGTCAAAGCTCACTGATTGACTGCTGTTCAGTGGAGCATCGCTCAGTTCCATACTGAAGTGAGTTTATATACAGTCAGCCGCTGATTGACTGCTATTCAGTGGAGCATCGCTCAGTTCCATACTGAGGTAAGCTTATTTACAGTCAAAGCTCACTGATTGAACCTGTGTTGACAAAGTATTGCTCATTTGCTGAATTAGGAAAGTATATCATTGACTCCTACTCAGAAGAGCACAACTAAGTTCTAGTTTGTAATGGTGTTATTGTTGTCTATATGTTTTAATGAGATTTAATGATAAAACACGGCAGGTTGTCTGTTGCCAAAATTTTCTGAATCCACCTGTAAAATCCCTTTGCTCTTTAAATAAACAAGTTTAAACTTATTGTGTGTAATGAAATTTTTCTTAGTTGAAAAATGGTTGAAGAATAAATATATCCCACATAGCATAATTCTTTTTGACAATATTTAAATCCAAATTTATCTACATGTAGTCTATATTTGGTTGTACACAAAAACAGTTGTTGTATTGCTTTCTTCAGCTTTCTGATGGACTGGAGTGGTGGCTAGAGGTAATCAAATTTGCAGAGGAAAGACAGACAGATGAAATCCTTGTGGAAATGGTGAAGAGTGAACTGATGAGAGACTATGTTGACAACCATATCAATCCACATGTATCCATGGCCCGCCTGTAAGTTTCTGAAATCCATTTGTGTTCATAGTCCTAACGTAAGTCATACAAACCCTTATTGTGAGTTGCATGGTTGTAAATCTGTAATCTGCCTGTGTCCATGACACATTTTCGACATATCTGTAAGTCACATGTATCTATGGCCCATTTGTAAGTCATACTTTAGAAACCCATTCAGTAGCTCTCTACAACCCACGTGTTGAAAATAGAATGATTTGCTGTGTGTCTCCGAAGACAAATACGCTTTTATTTTTATCAGTTGAAATGGTATTGTGTATACCAGATTCTGCTTAAGTTGTGAAGGAGACATAAGTTGTAAACATCTATGAATTGACAGTTTCCATGGTTCCCGAGGGCTAGAGCTAACCATACATGGCAAACTGGTGGCCTTGGAATCTGCACATGAGAAATTGCTACAAGGGATTGGGAAGTTGTGTGAACCAGTGACACAGGACATATTGAACCAGTCTGTAGAGTGCTGCCTTAGACCAGTGGGACAGGTTCCTAAAACGTACAGTTCTTTATCTAGTCCTTACCCTGTTGTAACTGCTGTGTACAAGCAAACAGCTGAAAACATGTGACATTGTAATGTTAATAAAAAAAATTAAATAGTTGATGAATGGAGAAATTTAGCTTTTATGTGATGATGAAAGTTAATGAAGTTCTTCTTCCTATTTATCCTTTACAGCTGTGAGCTCTGCCTTGTTGACAAGCTTTTTGAGGAATATGAATCCAAGTTATTTTCCTTCACACAGAAGTGAGTAGATCATACAGCATGTTTTGACTGATGATTGACTAGTTGATACAGTTCTAATATCTAAATCAATAACTTAATGCTAATTAAATTTATTACCAAGCATGTAATTAATTGGTTTTTATAATTTTAGAAATTGTCCTTGGTCGATTCCTTAGGACAGATTTATTCAATGCTCTTTTGTTACATTATAGCTATTGGAGTGTGTGGTTTCTTCTTTGATATAATAGGGTCTTCGTTTTGTTTTTTTAAGTTTGTTAGGTTTTTGTTGTTGTCTTTTCTAAACAGCCTTTTAATTCAGAAGTTGAATCTATGGTCCTAACATTGATACGTAGCAGTAACCATCTATGTGTGTTACAGACCTGTGGCTACAGTAGAGGGGGATCACACCAATACCACACGGCGACAGGGAACCTGGGCCGACAGTGAACTAGAAAAATCACTCAAGGTCATCTTGAGCTTTGCTAAGCTCTACAGAGGTACGCAAGGCTAGTGTTGTAACTCTGTTAGGCTTTACAGACCCTAACTGGCCCTATATCATTTATCTATCTTGCCTTAGAGATTTCACCTGACCCTAATGAAGTTCTCTGTTACAGCAAAGGAATTAACTTTCTTTGATATGGAGCATTCTTGGACCATGAAATTCAGAGTTGGGATAGAGGGATAACAATGGCCTTTTTAAATGTATCTCATTTAAGATATGCAGCTATAAAGCCAGGTGAAGGTAGATTTCTTCCCTGTCTAGTTGGGATAGTTTTTACTTTCACTAGATACTATGTTACCACAATACACTGAATTCTGAGAAATAACTGATTAATGTATGTTGTTCCCATAGTTGGCCACTACCTGATAGAGTTTGGAACCACCCATATCAAACTCATGGATTCTTTAAAGAAGGAGTTCAAGGTAAGCTGTAATGTTCTTATATAGATGTCACAAAACCTGTGTTACTCTATAGGTCAGAAGTACTGATATCACAAAACCTGTGTTACTCTATAGGTCAGAAATACTGATATCACAAAACCTTTCTTACTCTATAGGTCAGCAATACTGATGTCACAAAACCTTTCTTACTCTATAGGTCAGCAATACTGATGTCACAAAACCTGTGTTACTGTATAGGTCAGCAATACTGATGTCACAAAACCTGTGTTACTGTATAGGTCAGCAATACTGATGTCACAAAACCTGTGTTACTGTATAGGTCAGCAATTCTGATGTCACAAAACCTGTGTTACTGTATAGGTCAGCAATTCTGATGTCACAAAACCTGTGTTACTGTATAGGTCAGAAATACTGATATCACAAAACCTGTATTACTATATAGGTCAGATATACTGATGTCACAAAACCTATGTTACTATATAGGTCAGAAATACTGATATCACAAAACCTGTGTTACTATAAGGTCAGAAATACTGATATTACAAAACCTGTGTTACTATGTAGGTCAGCAAAAATGATTTCACAAAACCTGTGTTACTATATAGGTCAGCAATAATGATTTCACAAACTTCTGATACAACAGTTAAACAATTCTGATAAAACATGGCATCAATATAAAAGTACCATATGAAGATGTGCTATTAACTTTTGTCCCAAAGATTTGGTTGCAATGGAAATTGGTAACTGTAAACAGGTTTTATTGTTAATGGACAATACTCCTTGGTCATTCAACAGAATTTATTTTTTGTGTATGGTACTGGTATAGCTAATTAAAACCAATGAAGTAGAAATCAAGTTCAGTAATGTTTATTTCTCAGTCTTAAAAAATGACGTGTGTCGATTCAGAATCTGAGGTCAGTCTGGATGTCCAAGCATGAGCAGTTCCAGGCTCTGGATGAACTGGACATGGCCACCACCAGATTGAGGCTGCGACTTCCTGACGAAGATGTTCCCACTGCCACACAGCTCCATGTCTTAGAACCTGCAGAGGTCAGCAAACCTATCTACCTGTTATTATGCATTGTACTGGAAGAGAGATTTCTTCTCTAAACTTGAAATTATCTCTTTATTTTCATGTTTCTATTGCCATTTAGATGTTAAAACAACTGTTTCCAAAACATAACGATTCATTTGTAAGAATATTCATCCATCAGCACTTTCTTCTTCTCAAGACAACTGAAGTATCACTTGATAAACTTGTCAATCATTAGTCACCGTATGATATAAAATAAACTGAGTTAACAGTTGATGAAGTACATGTATGGCCATAACTAATATGTGTTTATGCTTTCTGCATTATGACTCCAGATATGACCAGATTCTGAAGAAACTGTGTTGATAGATATAATGCCAGAGTTTAAATTTGAAGCTCAGCAGAAGTATGCAAATAATTATCGACTTTCTGATTTATCCATAGCTACAATGAAACAATCGATGTAATCTGACTAGATTTTGGTAAATTTAGTCAATGAACAATAGACATAGTTTTCATGGCAGGAAACTGAAATTTGTGTGATGGTTTAAAATGTTATTATTGGCGAAAGAATGGCAATATCCATACAATTCAAAATTTTACATGCCTCCGGTAAATCTATCAATATGAAGTACGGTATGTACTACATGTTAGCCATGTTTTGGAAATAATTTTATTTTACTGAAATAGTGTATAAATGATTTCCATTTAGAGTATATCTTACAAGATAGATCTATGCTACATTGCCTGAGATTTCATGTATTGTTCTGTGAGGCTCTCATGGTGTGAGTGTATTTGAAGCAATTATTGCATTCACAATGTACAGCAGTACTGTTATTCTAAATTCTATTTTTTACAGCTTGAACAGCAGAAGATAAAACTACGCACAGAAAAAATTGTTGCGAAGAATGAGCTGCGCAAGAAAATTGGTCAGCTGTTCTACCTGAAGAACTTGTCAAAAGTAAAAAGTTACCTTTTTTTATCAAGCATATATCTTTTATATTTTAAAACAAAACCAAAGTTTATGATGTTTTCTGCAGCCTGCTAGTAGTAATCTTTGTGATTATAAGACAGATGAAATTAAGAAAATGATTGACAGCTATCTTGGATTTCAGCATTGAAAATTTGCAATAGCAATTTCTTGAGATGTAGCCAATTGATCTTTCTCCAAGTTTATATGTAGGTTCCCTCTGGCCACTAGTTGTGCCCTTTTGATTTTGGGACTGATCAGAGAAACAAATTGCTCATAGGCAACCATCTGAGGTTTTGACAATTCAAGATTATCATCGCTATCGCCAAGAAAAAATTTCTGATTTCATATAATTAAGAGGAAGAATGGAAGAAGGAAAGAGAAGAACTTTAACTTAAAAAATTAAGACCAAAGAATATTTGGCAACAAGTTCCTTGTGAGATATCTTTTTTTAAATATCTATATAGGTTTCATTAGATGTTGAAATATGTGTCAATACATCTTTTATGACATACGATGTTTAAATAAGCATGTTTGTATCTCAGAATCAGGTTGACAATGAGGGTGGAGTAAACCCTGAGCCTTGTCCCATCTGTCAACGTGAACTCGGTGTAGAGGTAAGTCATCTAGCACTGTATCTAAAGTCATTTTTACCATAAAACACTTAAGCTTCCTCAGAATGTTAACAACCATAAAGTATGGAATAAGTTAATAAGGTTAATGTTTGAATAAAACAAATCTGGCTTACTCACAAACTTTATTTTGTCATATTGATGATCATTTCAAAAAATAAGAAAATATTTGATGTTTAAGACATTATTCTATACATCAAGTATTACTGAAAATTCTTAGTTATAAAAGTTTTTTTGTTCGCAATTCTCTTTTCTATGTTATCCATGATGTGCAGTTTTGAAATATTTTCATGAGATGATAATACATGTTTTTATGTTCCCAGTGGAGTGTGGTCCAGTGTGGTCATTGCTACTGTATAGAGTGTATCCGTGTCATGGTCATCCAGTACAGCTTCGGTACCAACAACCGCCGCCTCAAATGTGCTGTATGTCGGCAGCTCAACTTCATCAGTGACATCTCATATGTCAGCACCAAGGTTACACCTGTTAATGACGGCTTAGAAGGTGTCAGAGTTAAGGTGAGAACTGTAAAACTCCTTATTTCGAGGTCGTGTTAACTCGACCAGTAGACCAGGTGAAGATTTGATGTGTCTTGCTCTGTACCTATGGCAGTGTGTGTGTATGTATCTCACAAAATTGAGATCACTGATCGTCCTGTACTGTTATTTAATTGCTGTGCCTCCAGCATGTTGTTCAGTGAGGTAGCCACCAGATTATATAATAAGACAACACCTCAAAATTATCCTGGCTGTTCATGGGATGACAGACCCAGCAAACTAACAAGCCTTTTTGTACATGTATTAAAACTATAGCATGATATCTTTATTCATTTGTCAGAACTTCAACATATTCCTACCTGATTCCAGTCACTATGTATCATTTCCTGCAACCTTTCCTCAAAGCAATTTGTTTTCTTTATTTGTGTCAATACTTAAACTATATTTTCTGTTAATTTCAGGGAAGTTACTCCATCAAGATAGAGGCTGTTGTGCGATGTATGCTGGGTATACAAAAGAATGACCCTGCAGCCAAGGTCCTGGTGTTCTCCAGTGTAAGTAATACCTTGTCAGTATTGATAACCCTACAGACATATCCTGGTGTTCTTTTGTATAAGTAATGCCCTGTCTGTATTAATGACCCTACAGACAAGGTCCAGGTACTGCCCAGTGTAAGTCATATCTTACCAGTACATGTAGTGCTAATGACCCCATTCAATATATAAGGTATTGATGTAAGCCTGTTACAAATAACTTGTATTGCTGAACCATTTCAGTGTTAGGCAACCTCTCTTACCACTGACGGACACTGTAATCCTCCTGCTATGATTAATGACAGATTGATACAATTCAATTACCATATTATGCAATTGAAATCGAAGTAGTTTGTTAATGGTGAGGTTTTGTTTGCTGCAGTGGAAGAGCGTTCTTGGAATCATAGCTGAGGCATTGGACGAGAACAATATCACACACCGCACTCTATACACAGGGAAATTCCAGGTAATTATCTTCTGTCCTCATAACAAGAGAGGTACAGTGTTTTCACTTTTTCAACACAATCCAATTACTTTGGGTTGGGATGGGGTTGGGGAAGGACATATATTTTCGCCTGAATTTGTCACTACGTCACATTCTATCATGTTGAGTCATGTGTAGAGATTCTAATTGAACTGTATGCAAGGGTCAATTCTGAGTAAATCTTGGATGTGTTTGTGTATGTGGGTTTCATGGTCAAGATCACTGTTACAATTCATAGAAATCAATTTGTCAGATATTGAAACTTATACCTGTGGGATACAGAGACATCAATGTCATTTTCTTCTTATATATTATGCAGAGGAAAGATTTTGTTTTGTTAAACCTTGAAAGTGGTGACACATTTTTATATTAAGGTGTCATGTCAGTACTGTAAGATAAGCCATGTTTAGAGCTTGATAACTTTGTCAAGCAATAACTCATGTAAAAGAGAAGTTGATTAAGGCTAAAGGTTACAGACACTTCTAGTAACTGATTAACTCCTGCATGTTAACCTTGTCAATTTTTACAATAAGTCCTAACTTCCTCTTAGTTTTCTCTCTTAGGTACATTACTGCTGTTGGTAGTTAAATATTACTTTGTTAACACAGAACCAGCTGACATCATTCCGGGAAGAAAAAGATGTGATGGCCCTTCTTCTCCCTATTCAGTCGGGTTCCAATGGACTTAACCTTATAGAGGCCACCTATGTCCTCCTGGTTGAACCAATCCTTAACCCTGCACAGGAACTACAGGCCATCGGGCGAGTCCATCGCATAGGTCAGACAAGGTAAATGTCATGGGTCAAGGTCAATTCGATATCTGACCAGGCTTAACGAGGGTTAATTCCATTCCATAGCAACTTTTGGATCCAGTTTTGATATTTTCATGTTCGGCATGTATTCTCTGTTTGGCCCTACAAACACTTTCTTAACATTAAGTCTGACAACCTTTCCCACCAACCCTGCATCAGCTATTTTGATATTCCAAAATCAGGCTGTTTCTTCAGTGCATATAACTTCCAATGAATGATGGTGTGAATAAAAAATGTAAATATACACTTCATTTGGTTTTGACTCTTTTCATGAATACAACAGTGCTCGGACAGAGCATTTTGAATAACATTGAAACTATTCGGAAAAAGTTGAATGTAAAAATATACATAGAAATGAAGTTACAAAGTCCTTGGGGTGTTGAAAATGGTACAGTGTGTCCATGTATTTAAAATTGCTGAAATGCAACATATTTCTGTCTTGAGTGTCTTAACATGTATGTTGGTTTCAGTACTATAGGACCAGGAAAGCACTGGAAAATTCTTATCATGCTATTACAAAGCAAACATGGTATTTAGATGTATAAATAATCTTCTCAGCATTCTATTCAAAATCCAAATTTGTTTTAATTATTTATTTGTCTTAATAGCACCAATTTGCTTAGAAGCTTGTGAATTAAATTATTTCATGTTTAATACGGTTTTGTTTTATATTTCCTAGAAAAACTGAAGTCCATCGATTTTTAATCCGTGGAACTATTGAGGAAAAGATATACTCAATGATCAAAACAATTGAAGATGTGCCGTCAAGTCATAATACCGAGGAGAATATTCTGACCGTTGGACATTTAACATCACTCTTACATGAGGATGAGGTGGACAGAGGACAAGGTCACTTGACTGACAATGGAGAAAGCCAGGAATTGCCAGAAGAAGATGAGATTGGAACAGTTGAAGTTGCAAGTCAGTCTGTGGAAGACACAGGTACGACAAATGTTCAAGGGAACAGAGAACAGATTCAGATTGATGACATAACAGTGGAAGCAACTTCTCATGAGGAGGAAATAGCAAGGGGAGTAACTGTCCAGAATAATAACGTATCAAGGGGAGTAACTGTCCAGAATAATAACATATCAAGGGGAGTAACTGTCCAGAATAATAACGTATCAAGGGGAGTAACTATCCAGAATAATAAAGTATCAAGGGGAGTAACTGTCCAGAATAATAACATATCAAGGGGAGTAACTGTCCAGAATGACACCACATCAAGGGGAGTAACTGCCCAGAATGACACCACATCAAGGGGAGTAACTGCCCAGAATGACACCACATCAAGGGAAGTAACTGCCCAGAATGACACCACACCAATGGAAATAACTGCCCAGGATGATGATACATCAGAAGTGTGTGTGATTGAAGACTCGCCATCAGAGCAGGAATGTGTGCTGAGCTCAGAGGAGGAATTCACCAAATCAGAAGTCATGTACTATGAACCATATAGTCAGCAAAACAGTAGTGAAGATCGACCAACCAATGAACCTGTTATAATTGATGAGGACAGTTGTGAACCAATCAACATAACTATAACAAACCCTGGAGATGTTCCTAGCTGTGATGTGATAGACGTGGATACTGATGCTGTTGAAGAGACCATGGTAGTGGACGATGACTGGAAATCCCAAATTGTAGACCTGACTTCCATTGAAGAATCGTCTGTATCATTTACTGATCCAAAAACTATCCCACAAGATAATCAACAAGGACAGAAAATCCTGCGAGTAGATACACAGGCTGTAGTGGATCTAACATCAGATGATGAGGATATAGGATCACTGGGAGACTTACAAGTGGGGGAAGTTCTGTGTGCAGGTATTGGTGGAGACTCCTTAGTAAATCCACCATATGGTTCTTGTGAAACCTCTGGTAATGATTCACAGGCAAATCTAGATAAAAAGCCTTACCCTGGGTCAAAGGCAGTGCTAAGTGACAAATCTCAAGCTTGTTCTCAGACAAATCCAGATGATGCAAATCTTAATTTGAAGACAGAACCAAGTGATGAGCCACAGCTTGGTTCTGAGACACAACCAGATAAAGATCCAATTCTTAATTCAGAGGTGAGTCCATGTGACAAGTCACCAGATGATTTTCAGACAAATAATGATCCACATCCTAATTCAGAGGCAGGACTTTGCAATAATTCACAATCTGGTTTTCAGAAAAATCCAGATAAAGGTCCACATCTTAATTCAAAGGCAAGTCCTCATGATGAGTTGCAAGATGGTTTTCGGACAGATCCAGATGATTCACCTTCGAATGCAGAGGCAGGCCCTAGTGACAAGTTTCAACCTGGTTCTCAGACAAGTCTCACTGGAGATTCAATGACTGGAATATTGACAGATCCCTGTGAAACCTACAAACTGGAACACTGACAGGTCCTAATGAAGATCTGCACAATCATTCACAAGCAAAATTCCAAATGAGGACTCATAAGCTGGTTAAAAGAAAGATCAGAGTGAAGATTTATCAGCTCAGGTTTACACTGGTTCATTTGATTTGATTGTTGTTGACAGATGGAACACGGTGAAACACAGAAAATTATACTGAAGATGCATGGATACTGCAAGAAATCTAAAGCACATATGAAGCTAGGGAAACAGCTACATTTAAACAGGTACATAATGTTACTAGGAAGTAATCTGAAACACTGACAATAATCATGGAGACTTTTGGACCACCTGTCACATGGATTCTGTTACCATGAAACAGTCTGATTAATATTAAAATTAATACTTTTACATGAAGACAGTCTGAGACACACAGGTACTGTAACCATGTAAACAGATAATCTTGAGTACAGACAATGTCAGTAGTCATTTAGATATTATAGCACTGCTGTCTTAGACTGTTCATGGTACTTTTCAAAATGACTTATGACAGATGACCAATTTTTGTCTGGAAATTGATAGAATGTGTTAAAAGTTAAGTAATGTTATATGGTTGTTATGTTTTGGTCTTTGTTAATGATTTATGGCATTGTTTGATTATGTTATATGATATGAGTGCATTTCTCCAGTGCTGAATTTTTAGCCCACCATCATTAGACAGTAGGCTGTTTAAATCACACATTGTCCTAGGTCCATCCACAAGCAATTCTTGTTGTCGCCTTTTCTTGAGAAGTACTGGAGGTATATTTTCAAACTTAATATGTAGATTTGACTGTTGGAAAAAAAATGTTGTCCCATGTTACGCCCATTTATTTTGTGCACTTTCAAGAAAACATACCAGTAATGAGCGACTGTTGACCACATTGGATTTTTATTTTTTTAAGTTTGTTATGGCTATTTCTTTAGAAGTAAAGCAAGGATATTTCTCAAATTTAAAGTCAAGGTCCCTCATTGTGCTCATTCAGGTCCGAGTCCGATTAGTGAAACATAATGGCTGATAGGTGGCCATCTTGAATTTTGACTTGAAGATTTTTTTTGCTTTTTCTTCTGTAATACTGGAAAGATTTTTCTCAAATTTGATCTGTTTGTTCCTCTTGGTCCCAAGTTGTGTCCATTCAATTTGTTCTCAACTTAAGAAACCATAATGACTGACTGGAGACCAGTTTGGATTTTGACACTCAAAATTTGTTATTGCTATTTCTCTTTAAATCCTAGTTCAATCTTTCATAGATTTCATAGATGTAGGATTCCCTTGTTATCAAATGATTAAAAGGAAAAGGAGAAAACAGGGAAAAGTTGAGAAAAGACCAGTCTTACTAAAAACCACTTATGATCATTCAATTGGTGGGTGCCAAGATTCATCTAGGATTTTTTTTTCTGTTTTTGTAATAGTATGTTAGAACTGCAAACATTTCAATGCCTCTAGTTGTTGTATATATATGTATACATATATATATATACACCCATATGTCACTATTATCATATATTATGATATTCAGAATCCCCTTGATCACAGACCCATATGTTCATATAGGGCTCTGACTGTACCTTCATGTTAAAGCATTTGTACTTGATATATCTGCCAGTTTCTCTCTTGATATATTGTGTAGCAAACCATTGAATTCCTTTGTTTCAGTGAATGAAATTTTTAGAGCATCAGTACAATCAATACCATGTTCATAAATCTGTGATTTATTTAAGAAAGTTGAAGGAATTTTGGTATTTATAGCAATATTAGATTTACTCTGTGATCAACGAAATTATCTGTGATAATACAACTTTTGTGTAATTTACATTGAAATCTTTTACAAAACGTGTATAAATGTCCTTCTTAAGAGTGATGATGGTTTTTGTAGTATTTTGTAACCATAGATATAATTCATTTATTATTATCATTATTCTATTTTTTGAATGTCACTCAAGTCAATCAGGTAATTAAACAGTTGTGATTGTCTTTTTTCTCTCATTGTGTTCTGCTTGTTGAAATGTCCTATTTTGGTCTTCTCAAAACTAACTGATGGCACTGTGTTGTGATCATCAGCTTATGTTGAGGGTCAGAAATAATATTTAAGGACATGGTAATGATTACAGAATATCTGTTAGGGATCAAAAGGTTAATCTCTTTAACTTCTTAATCCTTCTACACAGTTGGTGGGATTATAGTAAGTTTCAGCATCCCTGAACCAAGGGGACTCCACATTTTTTAATTGGTCTGTTTTATTGGTCACCCAGTACAGTAAATATGGATTATTTATATTTGAACTGAAAAAAAAAGAAATCATATTTTGGATATAGAGGCTGGGTTCAAGAAGGACCATTATAAAATTGTTTAATTCAATGATTTGTCCAATCTAAGCTTATACTTGTTTTTACTCCAATGTACTACTCTATACTGAATTTAAAGGAAGGATCAATTAGCTATATAAGCCAATTGTTGTTAAGGAATTCCTGTAGTGCTCAGTTTTTGAATTTGATTGGATGGCATTGATTAATCATAGACATTCATATGAAATTTTTTTATCAGAATTAGAATTATAAATAAGATAGAGTTTCAGTGCATTAGTGGAGAAGGGCTCAATTTGGTTCGTCTTTTTAGGACTTACACATAGGAGCCAAATCATTTCAAAACTAATCTCAATCTTTATGGAAACTTACCATTTCACTAAAAATTATCTTTGGTCTGCTTTCTGATAATGCTAAACCCTTATCTGTACACATATAACTATTTTTGTTTAATCTCTTTTGAGACATTTTGGGAGCAATTTCATAATGGTAAAATTTCCTTACCAGACACACAATCTATACCTGTTATTGTGTTATGTTGACAAGAATGTCAATGAACTAAAGTTGTTGTTGTAGTCCTAGTTGTTATAATAAAATATACATTCTTTCGTATAAAGTCTTTATGCTTATTTATCAATACATTGTATGTGTAAATGGATATTCTAACTTCTCATGATACTTAAATATGGAAATCATGTACACATGATACTGTACCAAACATGTTCAGGTTCTAGTAGATGTACATGGATTGTTGGATCTGTACCCTATATATTAGGATTCCAGTAGGAATACATGGATAATTGTCTTCCAAACATATTCAGGTTCTAGTGGGTGTTTATGTGATATTTTGTATCCTAAATGTTCAGGTTCTAGTAGGAGTTTATGTGATATTTTGTATCCTAAATGTTCAGGTTCTAGTAGGAGTTTATGTGATATTTTGTATCCTAAATGTTCAGGTTCTAGTAGGTGTTTATGTGATATTTTGTATCCTAAATGTTCAGGTTCTAGTAGGAGTTTGTGTGATATTTTGTATCCTAAATGTTAAGGTTCTAGTAGGTTTGTGATATTTTGTATCCTAAATGTTCAGGTTCTAGTAGGAGTTTATGTGATATTTTGTATCCTAAATGTTAAGGTTCTAGTAGGAGTTTATGTGATATTTTATATCCTAAATGTTAAGGTTCTAGTAGGAGTTTATGTGATATTTTGTATCCTAAATGTTCAGGTTCTAGTAGGAGTTTATGTGATATTTTGTTTCCTAAATGTTAAGGTTCTAGTAGGAGTTTATGTGATATTTTATATCCTAAATGTTAAGGTTCTAGTAGGAGTTTATGTGATATTTTGTATCCTAAATGTTAAGGTTCTAGTAGGAGTTTATGTGATATTTTGTATCCTAAATGTTAAGGTTCTAGTAGGTTTATGTGATATTTTGTATCCTAAATGTTCAGGTTCTAGTAGGAGTTTATGTGATATTTTGTATCCTAAATGTTAAGGTTCTAGTTTATGTGATATTTTGTTTAAATGTTCAGATATTTTATATCCTAAATGTTAAGGTTCTAGTAGGAGTTTGTGATATTTTGTATCCTAAATGTTAAGGTTCTAGTAGGAGTTTATGTGATATTTTGTATCCTAAATGTTAAGGTTCTAGTAGGTTTATGTGATATTTTGTATCCTAAATGTTAAGGTTCTAGTAGGAGTTTATGTGATATTTTGTATCCTAAATGTTAAGGTTCTGGTAGGAGTTTATGTGATATTTTATATCCTAAATGTTCAGGTTCTAGTAGGAGTTTATGTGATATTTTGTATCCTAAATGTTCAGGTTCTAGTAGGAGTTTATGTGATATTTTGTATACTACATGTTCAGTGATGTTCACCTATGACATTTAAAATGATTTACTGACAGCACTTCTCACAAGAAATATCAATTGTTATCAAATTGTCTTGCTTTTTCAAAAGTTCATGTGATATGACTTCTTGACCTTGAAAAAACAACAAGCTCATTTATTTGGACAAAGCTGGTTAATGCCCTAGCTTAGTCATATTGATCACATTATTTGATCTATGTGACGTTGAACGTAGGTGAATGTAATTCAGTTAAAGATCAATATTAATATGCTTCTTGTTTGTCTAAATAACGATAACTTTTTTTCTCAGTTCCTCAGTGATGTCCTCATAACTTATGAGTCATTTAATCCGTTGAACATAAGTATAGCTGAACTTGAAAGTAGATTTAACTTGAGTTTTCGTATTGTAAGCAATTGACCGGATTACTATAATTAACCTGTATATAGCAAGCAGTATTTAAGAGAAATTGTTGTTAAATGTGTACCCAAAGAAAATGTTACCTTGCTGATACTGTATTATCTATGGTAATAAGATAAAAGCTTATAAGAGATCCTAGAGGAATCTTTGAATCACCATTATACAATTTTCATTGATGCAAAATCAGTTGGATCATTTCCCTCCTTCGTCTCTTATTTCTGTTATTTCCTCTTTATTATTAGTTGTATTGACAGGTAAATTGAGACCAATCAAAGACATTTGAAAATGGTTTCTTTCTGAGACATAATGATAATACACTTGATTTGTCAAAATCTATGATGGCCTCCTGTCAGCCATTTTGTTTGAACACTCCCTAAAACCAAAGGAAACCTACCGTAATGAAATCCAAGAATTCTGTTGCACTCTGAGAAAGTAATGTCAAAATCAGAGATAGCTGCCTACTGGCTTATATTTTGTTTCTTTTCTCGTTTATCACCAAACTGAAAACAATTATGTATGCCAAATAAGGGACAAATGGTAATCTCATATGAAATTTGAGAACAATCCATCCATAATTTCTAAAAAAAAAAAAAAAACTCCTTTCAGCCATTTTGTTTTCCTCATCAATCCTAAAATGGAACAATGCACTAGTATGGACCAAGGAACCTGCATACTTCACAAGATATGTAAATATAAATATTCAAAATCCAAGATGGCTGCATGTCAGACATCTTTATTATTTGATCAGCCCCAAAACTGTCAAAACACAAGAGACAATGGGCAACTTACATGTGATTCTTTTTAAGATCGTAACTTACTTGTAACAGTTAAGACAATATATGTATACAAAGCCGTCAGAATCCAAAATGGCCCCCGTAGTCTGTTTAGATTGCACAATCCGACAGTCCCAGGAAGGAAAATGTATAACTATAAATCAGTAGGGAACCTACATATGAAATTTGGAAATAATTGTGTTACATTTCAAGAAATTGCAAAAGAAAGTTAAATCGCAAAAGTTAAAGATCATTGCATATGCGGGCCACTTTCGTTTTCTGGTCATGTCCAAAGTGACTAAGCACAATTAGAAGAAAAAAAATCATTTTAGGGTGCAAAAGGAAGTCTTACCTAAGAAGGGAAACATTGATACAGAATTTGTGAAATATCCGGTCTTTTTCAAGAAATAACGATAATTCAATACCGCATAACTGTTAAATTCTATGATGGTCGCCCCTCAAGTCATTTTAATTGGCAAATAATATTAGTCCCAAAATGAACACAACACAAAATGCTACGAAAATGAAGCACAAATACATATGAAGAATTAATGATACCAAGGTTTTGTTTTTGTTTTTTTTTTAATTACAAACTGACGAAAATCGATTACAACTATCGTCACATTTCGAAAATATTTTTCCTTAATTGGTATTTAATTCCCCATTTCATGTTAGCCTTAATTATATCTCGAGCAATTATGATTGTTGTCTTGCTGTCAATTAATCGAAAACGAACAAAGTCTAACTGGCTGGCAAACAGGTTTTCTTTCATTAGAAAGGGAGATAAATTGAAAGTTTACTACGGCGGAGGAAAATCCGGCGCTTTACCCTTTTCACCTGATCAAAAGTCGTTATTATTCACTTATTTAATACTTTCGGTTTCAAATTGTTTTATTGTTTATTTTTAGGGGGAAATCGTAGTATGGATGAATTTCTGTAAACGCATCACATGAATATAAAATAAGAACTATTTCCCCAGGTGTAAATTCTGGGAGACATATTCTTGCGCAACGTACTCCTATTTTTAGCAGGTCAACTCACCGGTTGCAAGTCAGCACGGAAGTATAGAAGTGGAAATAGACCTTTGTAACAAATTGTAAACGCTACATAAGAACAAGATCACGTCGAAACAAAACCGTACGTATATCTTTGGTGTATAAAGTGTTGTAGTTCTATTAGAAAACATACTTTTAACAGGTGTCGGTGGCGCAGGTGAGTGTTTATTATCACATGAATACCTGTATTTCTGGGAGGTACTCGACTCTGATACCAATGTCTGATATGTGTGTAACACACAGCGATAATTAGCCTTACACAGGTTAAGGTTTGCCGAATGTGTTTGACAGTCGTATGTGAAGCCCGGTAGGGCGTACCTGTACAGGTAACAATCGATAGCGAGATATTGATACAAATCAGCTGACTGATCAACCAAGTGTAACACCTGTCCACGGCTTTGATCTCTCGATCAGATAACATAGCATCACTGACCGAAAGCTAGAAACCTTCACATTACAGGGCTTTCCCATCACTGCAAAAACCAAAGTACATGCACGTGTTTTCGGTCAATTGTTATGTTCGTATATATTAATTGCACGAACAAAACGATCAAACAATACAGTTGTATTAATGATAACATGCACAGACACATGTGTACTGTGCCTAAATACCCGGATAGTATTATATAATATACCAAGTTTGTACTGTAGAAAAAACGAAGGGCAAAAGCTCTGAGAAAGGTGGAAATTCTGTATTGCTATCTGGTCATAGACCGATCATGTATCTATATATAGGTCACAGGTACAGTGTTTACTTAAGTCCCACTCAGTACACAGTGCTACTTGGTGATAAAAAGAACTAGACTCTAATTTTTTTATACAAGCCCTTACAGTGGCTCTTTGCTAGCCACACACTTGGATCAATATGTGAAAACAATTATCATCTGAGCTTTACTGACCCGTTTGAGGTTTACACAGTGTTTTAAAGACTTGTCTGCCACTGAGGGTACAAGTTTTATACCAAGTCCTTCTTATTGAAAGGATCGTTGATAAACTAGAGAAGAATCAGATAAGCTGAAAATCAAGTTTAATTCTGTCAACATTTTGAAGTTGATTTGCATAGGGTCATATATACATAAGTGTTGAATTAAAATGCATGTCCACAATTGTAGTTTGTTGTATAAGTAAGTTTAAGGCATGTGTTTATATCGGTATACTGAAACTTCATCATAATTTTTCTTCACTTTGGCAGCTGGGTTATGATATGACAGAGGAAAATGTTGATATCTTTGATAATGTGTTTCTACGAACCCTAAGTCAATTCATTGACTTATTGGTCACAGAAGGATCAATTCATTGACTTACTAGTGACAATTGAATTAATTCGTTGACTTGTGCTTCAATTTCTAAGGCTTAACAATGTTATCATAAAATTTGACAATATGTTCATATATTTTAATTTCCCTTGATCCACTGACAAAGATTGTACAAAAGACACAGAAGTGAATAGCACCTTTCTAAGTTGCACTGTACAGCTGTTTCATCCTTGAAGGAATCATCATTGATGCTAACAGCTTAAATTTTGAAACCTGTAAGACAAATAGAAAATATCAAAATCTAAATGAAGTGCCCTATCCTTGCAACTTAATAGATTTCACGATTTTCTTTAACATTGTATCTTTTAATCTCTAAAGATCAATTACATGTATATCCTTACAAGAAGATATAATATGGGGCAAAGAATTCGGTCAGCATGCAAGGGCCTTCATTAATATTTCACAGCAGAGACACAGATGGAGAGATCTTTTAGTAAAGCATACGTAACGTCAGCCCCTATATCTGTACGTAGTCAATCTTTGAAGGCACCCAAGTCAAACAAGTTTGATTTTTGCTATTTTATGGTTTTTTAAATACTGAGGTGTGGCTTATAACCTGGAAAATAAGGTAGTTTGAACAAAGCCTAAAAAACCTACATAATTACTGAAGAAGATGCAATTCATTTAGAATAATAACTTTTAAAATGAAATAATCAAATTGTAAAGAGCCATTTCATTTCAACTTGCGAAAAACTGGTATACATCTACTATTATGATTATCATAAACAAACAAAACATTTAGTCATACACTTAAAGATTCCTTGTGTTGTCGGGCTTTAATGTGGCTTATTAAAAGATATTTCAATGTTAATTATTCATAGTAATAAAGCAACAAATTAAATTTGTAATATGATGAAATAAAAAGAAATCAAACTTCACTAAATTGTTCTTTAAACTAATACCCTTCTTTTCCATTCTCACAAATTGATTTTACATCCACCCTAAAATGCTGATGTGTTGTCATCTCCACTGCTACTGTACATTGTAAGTCATTGTATTAGACTCCTTTGTAGCAGAAATGTTATCGTGGAATGGGTGTTTAAGGTATTAATGATCAACAGTTCCCTGGTATGGATCTAGACGGATTTAGATAACTTAGAGCTCTGTTCAGATGTAAAATTATTACAAACATGTGGTAAATTATAATCATGCACTTTTCGTCTACGTGCTTTCTGGCCACTTGCTGATATAAAACTATAACTGTGTGTTTTATGATTTCAAACTACCCACTTGTCTGAGCTATGCTAGGTAATTCAATGACTGGTATACCTGGTAGCACCTGTTACCATGGTTACCAATCCTACTGCTCAATTCAGGTAATACAATTCAATATAATACGTAGGAACAATCTGCTGGCTCCAAGGAGACCTTTCTTATCTGGTTTCATTTTACAACATTTTATGTTCACATGGATTAATTGTTTATTTTCCATAGCATTTGTTTCTGAATTTTTCCACAGAAAATCAAAATACAAAATAAAAAAAAGATTCATTAGTGATGTGAAAGGAAATGGTTGTTTACCATTAGAAGCCATAGATCTTTGGATTTAGATTATTTGTGATGTCCTGAAATAAAGAATTGTTTGATATCATTATGAATTTAATTTTATGACTATTATTTATTTGAAATTATAATCACAATCTGGAATTTTACATAATGATGTGAGGAATAATTTAAGCCTATGACTGGCTTAAATTTTGCATTTAATGTTTTAGTCATCTAACCTCATATTTAACACTTTTTGTAGTCTCATACAATGCTATAGTCATTCTGACTTCGAAATAATTAATATAAAATAAAATTTTTACATCTGTTACATTGGTTTGTGTATGGTATTGTGTAAGTCACATGTATACCTGCAGGATTAGTCATTGCTCCCTGATAATATTGTGTATACAACATTAGGGAGGAGACACATTTCTAAGGTTGTGATATCAAGGCTATGATAGCAGTACAGTCACTGGTACACAATTGACAACAGTGGTAATAAACAGCTTAAGGGCAAAGAAAGGGGGGAAAAAAGCATTTTCGTTGGTTTCATGTACATATTTACAAAACATATTTCTATAAGCCTCTTCTTATGACTAGATGTCATCTCACTGTTGGTATTCCATGTCATGTGATTTGTTTAACAGTGTACTGAAGGGTTACTTTTCACGTTATGTTTCCATTGTTTTTACTGGTATTATCATCTCAGAGATATTGCTGAATAAAGTCGTAGAAAATGATGTATGTACGATATCAGATTTTTTTATCTTGGAAACTGAAGCAAGTGGTCCCTATCAGTGATTTTTTGTAGTCCTGCTTTTCAATAGATCTTGCTCAAATTTTAAGAATCTGTTATATTTCTTTATAACTGGACTCATCAAATTTTTTAAAGGGTGCTCTGGAATTAACAGGGAAAATCCTACAAAAATGAATGCCTCATTTCAGTGCTCTGTAATAAGTCTTCCCTCTGACTTTTCAGTCAGAGGCAATGTGTTTTAGACTCTTTTGCTTAATGAACGATAAATATAGTATGTTACAGACAGTTGCACACTGTTTTTTGTATGGTAATATTTGTAAATCAGAGGTTTAGTTACTGACATGGAAGTGGTATTGTTAGGTAGACCAAAACCTGGGGAAGACAAACATGATGGTGATAGTGTCAAATCAACGGTGTTACCTATATTTAGTTGTATCTACTATTACATAGCATACAGAATGTCTGTAATACACTTAATTCCTGCATTGATTAGTGTGGACAGAATACAGGTGGAAGATAAAGGTAAATGTTAGAGAGAGTATGTGATGGATTACTGTCTTGCATCATTGTCATTGTATGGTTGATGACAGGTAAATGTATACTGGTTTACCTACAAAGCTGCCAGCACTTACATCTACATGGGTAGCTTCTTGTATAACAAAACCTTAATCTAGATTGTGGAGCAGATGGCTTCTCAAGCCTACCTGTAACGCATAAACAATATACTACAAATTTAAAATCAATACAGCTAGCTACTACAAGTCTGAGGTACACTACAGGAAAGCAACAAGTCTTCATACTACATGTGTCAGCATTTCATCTCCTGTGTGAAGTGGTACTGGAATTCGGGTTATTTACTACTACTGTAACTCATAAGTAGTTAAATACCACAGATGAATTTATGTCTCAGGGTGATAAGGTCAGTTACAATGTCTTGATTGCATTTTGTGATTCACAGAAATTTTCAAGGATGAAAATAATGTCATTCTGTTCCTGTAAGTAGCTGCTTTAATTGGCAAAATACCGGATGATTTGTTTGAAGAACCCTTCCAAATTCTCTTGGAAAAGATAGGTTCAACACACTAAAACATCTGTGT
This sequence comes from Ylistrum balloti, assembly GCF_031769215.1. Taxonomy (NCBI): domain Eukaryota; kingdom Metazoa; phylum Mollusca; class Bivalvia; order Pectinida; family Pectinidae; genus Ylistrum; species Ylistrum balloti. Next base: position 99,090 of record NW_026782400.1, on the reverse strand, counting down.
ATATGTAAATTTGTAAGCTTGCTAGGTCATTTGCCTTGTCAATAGCCAGGACCTTTTTTAGGTGGAGTCACCTTGTACATTTTGTAGTAGCTAATGGCTACTTCATTGAACAATATATGGAAGACCCATCACTTGTCATATCCATTGCCATCAGATCAAAGTATCTGATATCTTGCCCAAGGACACAACCATCACAACATGAGATAGTCTGTATATTTTTGACTCCGTACGTGTAAATTTTCTCGAAGCAGATTTACAGTTCAGCAAAAGCTTACTAGTTTTCAAATCCTGTTTGTCATTATATCTATACTCATTTCAGAGAAAATATTTAATACATGCCAGTTGATATATAGAGCAGAAAAATTCTAAGAACTAAAGAAGTAAGATGTACATTAAATTTTATTTAAATTTAATAGTGGTGAGAAGAGTAGGTAATTGTAAGTGCTGTGATATTAATGTTACTGCAACTTTTGTCTGAAATATTGGTGTATCAGCTGGCTTAGCTTTGACTCTATTATTTATATGTACATAGTGACATTTTCAAACCTGTTTTTAATTCAAGCATAATTATCATACAACTACAGTGTTATACATTGGATAAACCCATGTCAGTATAAATTACGCAATATATATTACATACCGTAATAATACACCTGTTTCAATATGTATTATGTAATGTAATATACACCTGTTTCAATATGTATTAGGTAATGTAATAATACATGATAATTAATGAGTCTACTGTATTTATATCTGCAGTGTTCAATATATGCCTGGCTGTTATCTCTTCTTACCTGTTAATTATGGATGGTAATTAGTGTACTGTATATATCTTTTGGAATCATCAGATGTCTCTAGTTTCATTAATATATTCATCTCTATCAATTACAGGTGGTGATTCACCATGGATGGCGGCAAGAAAGTGTGGGTGCCACATGCAGCCGATGGCTTCAAACTAGGCAGAATCACTGACATAGGGTCAGACAACATTTCAATAGAACCTTTTGATGCCCCAGGAACGGTAGGATGTACCCCTTATTGGGCCCCAGATGTCAGATAACACCATAAAAAATTCTGATGTAATCTTATCATTAGCTAACACTTACAAAAGGTTTTCTTGGAAAATCTAGATATCAATGTTTTAGACGATAACTTTAGATTATATCTGCATTTGCTAAGAACATAAAAGCTGAAGAAAAAGGTGTTAAGAAATTGCTATTTTTATACCTTTATATTAAAACTGTAACTGGTGAGTTTTATTGTATCTTAAACAGATAATCCACTCAGTGTACGACAGAGTTTTCCCTGCTGAGGAGTACGATAACAAGGATGTTGATGACAACTGTATGTTTACATTGTTAAACCTTTATGACTTACTCTTTACTTCCATAAAAACAAACCTTATACTTCAATCAGCAAATACAATACATATACATCTTCATATATACCTACTTGTTAAATAAAATCTTTCAATATTCATATCTTTGACTCTGATTGATCCGTACAGTCTCTTGTATCTTTTATATCTAGCTGTTTCATTTAAACTTTTTATCCTTATACAATGTATTTAACTCATTCATCTTAGATAATCTACAAAGTGTATTTAAATTCTTCTGTCTCTAACAACTTCAGTGATGTGATATGTTTATTCAGTGTTAATATATGTATAATAATAATTGTTACCTCCTAGGTGGGCTTATGTACCTCAATGAGGCCACACTCCTCCACAATCTCAGGATCCGTTACATGAAAAATATGATTTATGTGAGTATCTATGTTTTTAATTAATTATCTGACATACAACATCGCGGTGGTGGAGTATGATGTATGAGATTTCTAAAACAACAGGAAGATACATTTCTCTTTAGATGTAAAATTATTCATACAGAATTCATTTATGGTGACTTCAATCATGATTGTACAAGTGGACAAAATGAACAGAGTTAACCTTTTGATAGAGACTTTAATTTCCTGGTATTCCTGATGGTTATTTTTCTCTATTTTTGTGATGGAATGAGATCATGAAAAATGGATACTTTGAAAATAAGACTAAAAAACCTTGTCCATTTCACAATAAGCTTTTCATAATCATGTGATAATTTGAACCATTGACAAAAAAAGCATTGACAGAAACTGTATTTCCTACATCAGATATTATTGCGGAAAAAAATGTTTGATAGAATTTGATAATTTTGGTGTTAAATTTTGATGTTGATGATGTTGGTTTACACTGTTATAGACATACACTGCCAACATCCTGATTGCCCTGAATCCATACTATGAGGTGCCAGATCTTTACACTAATGCAACCATCCAAAAGTACCAAGGAAAGTCACTGGGTACCATGCCTCCTCACGTGTATGCTATCGGTAAATATACACACACCTCTCTACACGGTTACATATATAAAAAACAAGTGTATCTATTGGAATACACACTGGTACAGAGATGAAAAAATCTGTATCTGAAGGAATATGCACATGTACACACAAATACAAGCTCATGTGATCAAAAAATGTTTTATGTATGATATATACACACTTGTATACACAAGTTAACATGCCTGTATATTTAGGTGTAGACACAGAAACAGTCAGAACCATCCCTTACCATTAATCAAATCTTATTGATCATTTTAAAATATGATTGACAGCGACACTGTATTCTACTAAGGTGTTTTTTCTAATTTGTATGATTACAGCTGACAAGGCCCTTCGAGACATGAAGGTTTCGAAAGTAAGCCAGTCCATAATTGTAAGTGGGGAGTCAGGTGCTGGAAAGACGGAATCAACCAAGTATATACTTAAGTACCTGACAATGTCGCGTGGACAGAGCAGTGGGCAGATTGAACAGAGAATTCTTGAATGTAAGTCACAGGGGGTCTTGGGTAACACAGAGTAGAGGATTCTAAGGTTGTCTTAGTGGAATCCAAGGTAAAGCAAAAAAAAGGATTCTCTGTTGTAAGGCTGAGGGATAATCCCATGTTGTCTAAAACTGAGGATTCTAGAGTTGAAATTTTAAGGGGTGTTTTCAGGAAACAGGATTTGAGAATTCTATGGTCAAGAAACTGAGTACAGACTAAGTATATATGGTACTTGACTTAGGGATGATATCTGTGTGTTAACTTATGATGACAGTGACAATCCAGTTACACATACTGATGTGAACTGCTATATTTTACAGCTAACCCGTTGCTGGAAGCTTTCGGAAATGCTAAGACCATGCGTAACAACAACAGTAGTCGATTTGGCAAATTCATAGAGATCCACTTCAGTGGCAAGGTAAGTGTGATAGCATCTTATCTATACCTTTTGTATCACAACAACGAGGCTAAGATAAGCATGATAAAACCTGTACTTTACTGTAAAGGTCCAAACTCAGGGGTGTATTTACATATTTAATCTTTATCTAACAATTCAGGGTGTTTCTCTATCTCAATATATCTAATAAAGCATTTGTATTGTCAGATTATTTATTGAGACAATTTTTTGTGTTACATTGATCCAATGTATATCAACAGATAGTCTACACAATGAATGATTTACTCCTAGCAAGGGGAGTTAACAATGCTGGCAAATAAGGTTTCAGAAAAGGAGAATATTGAGGTGTTATAGAATGAGATAGATATGTATGTTTGAAAATCTAATTGTTCTGTATTTTTCTAGTGATAATTATGATGGTAAGATACACTTGCCTGTTGTTTACTGATGACATATCACTGTGTTTAATGATAATGATATGATATTGTAAAAATCTGCTGTCTATTCCACAGGACCTGGTAAGTAATGTGCTAGCCACTGTAGATGTGTGTTATACTAATACCCATTATAACACTTTGTAATCAGTGATATCAATGATCAGTATGTACTTATTCTAGTGTCTTTAGTTTGTAATAAAATATATCTGGGACCAGTATATCCAAAATACCCTAATCCAGGGTGTATAGTTTGGTGCTAAACTATATCTTGTATCAGTATATTTCCTAATCCAGGGTGTATAGTTTGGTGTTAAACTATATATTGTGTCAGTATTTTCCCTAATCCAGGGTTTATAGTTTGGTGTTAAACAATATCTTGTGTCAGTATATTCCCTTATCCAGGGTGTATAGTTAGGTGCTAAAATTTATCTGATATTGGCACAACCCCTACTACAGGGTCTATAGTTTGGTGCTAAACAATATCTTGTATCAGTATATTCCCTAATCCAGGTTCTATAGTTTGGTGCTAACTATATATTGTATCAGTATATTCCCTAATCCAGGGTGTATAACTAACTATATATTGTATCAATATATTCCCTAATCCAGGGTGTATAGTTTGGTGCTAACTATATATTGTATCAATATATTCCCTAATCCAGGGTGTATTGTTTGGTGCTAAACTGTATATTGTATTAGCATATTCCCTAATCTAGGGTGTATAGTTTGGTGCTAAACTATATCTTGTATCAGTATATTCCCTAATCTAGGGTGTATAGATTGGTGCTAAACTATATCTTGTATCAGTATATTCCCTAATCTAGGGTGTATAGTTTGGTGCTAAACTATATATTGTATCAGTATATTCCCTAATCCAGGGTGTATAGTTTGGTGCTAAATTGTATATTGTATCAGTATATTCCCTAATCCAGGGTGTATAACTAACTATATATTGTATCAGTATATTCCCTAATCCAGGGTGTATAGTTTGGTGCTAAACTATATCTTGTATCAGTATATTCCCTAATCTAGGGTGTATAGTTTGGTGCTAAACTATATCTTGTATTAGCATATTCCCTAATCTAGGGTGTATAACTAACTATATATTGTATCAGTATATTCCCTAATCCAGGGTGTATAGTTTGGTGCTAACTATATATTGTATCAGTATATTCCCTAATCCAGGGTGTATAATTTGGTGCTAAACTATATATTGTATTAGCATATTCCCTAATCTAGGGTGTATAGTTTGGTGCTAAACTATATCTTGTATCAGTATATTCCCTAATCTAGGGTGTATAGTTTGGTGCTAAACTATATATTGTATTAGCATATTCCCTAATCTAGGGTGTATAGTTTGGTGCTAAACTATATCTTGTATCAGTATATTCCCTGATGTAGGAACTTTAGTCGGTGAAGTGGTAAAATACAGAAAGAGTATATGCCTGTCTTATACAAAATCTGATTGAGTTTCGTTGAGATATACTGGAAAGCTCCATCCTCTTATCCATATTATGGTAAGTTAGATATTTAGTTTAATCTGATTTGGTCCAAGTATGTGTGAATACCTATATAAGGAACTGAGGCAGGTGTTGTGTGTGATGTACCTATATATAATGATGATTTAATCTCTCATTAGGTAGAATAAATTTTTTTGGATGTTGTGAACTTCAGATTGGTCCACCACCCAGGTAGTGGATATGTATAAGACAGGTGTAAATTCTTTACATATATAGAATCTAGGTCAATATTTTGAAGTTGGTTTATCGTTGTATGTAATGACTACATATTGTGTACACATAGATACTCATATTTTAGTTCTTTATTCTTTCATACTATAATAATACAATGTAAGCATGGACTTTGTGTCTGAACTATTACTAACACTAAAACATTGTAAGACATGACAAATGAATGCTATGTTTTTGAAAATTAAGAGCTCCCCATTATTGTATACATGTTACATGTACCACAAGTAGTTTGCTGTAACAGCTCCCTATCCACTACAAGTTATAAACTTTTCCTGCAGGATATATAACATATGGAGCACTTGGTATAAGTGTTAAACCCTTCTGACTGCCTGGTAACATCTGATATGATTGTATAACACCCTTCTAGGAACACTTGATATAAATGTCTAACTATAACATGTTACACCCCTTGTGGAACAAATGGTATAACTGTCTAATTGTAAATTGATATACCCCTCACGGAACAAATGATAAAACTGTCTAACTATATGTTATATCCCTCTGGATACAAATTGTTTAAGTGCCTAACTATAACATACTACACCCCTCTGGGAACAAATTGTTTAAATGCCTAACTACTACAAGTTATAAACTTTTCCTGCAGGATATATAACATATGATATGGTATAAGTGTCTAACTACTGCCTGGTAATCACCCTCTAGGAACACAAATGTCTAACTATAACATGTTACACCCCTTGTGGAACAAATGGTATAAATGTCTAACCCCTCACAAAACATATGATATGATTGTCTAACTATAACATGTTATATCCCTCTGGGAACAAATTGTTTAAATGCCTAACTATAACATATTACACACCTCTGGGAACAAATTGTTTAAATGTCTAACTATAACATACTACACCCCTCTGGGAACAAATTGTTTAAATGCCTAACTATAACATACTACACCCCTCTGGGAACAAATTGTTTAAATGCCTAACTATAACATGTTATACCCCTCACAAAACATATGATATGATTGTCTAACTATAACATGTTATATCCCTCTGGGAACAAATTGTTTAAATGCCTAACTATAACATATTACACACCTCTGGGAACAAATTGTTTAAATGTCTAACTATAACATACTACACCCCTCTGGGAACAAATTGTTTAAATGTCTAACTATAACATACTACACCCCTCTGGGAACAAATTATTTAAATACCTAACTATAACATACTACACCCCTCTGGGAACAAATTGTTTAAATGTCTAACTATAACATACTACACCCCTCTGGGAACAAATTGTTTAAATGCCTAACTATAACATACTACACCCCTCTGTGAACAAATGATAAAACTGTCATAACAGTAACATATCATACCCATCTGACTCGCTGGCAATGGCTGACATGATTGTATAACACCCTGTCAGGAAGTGTTCATTAACTCCATCGTAAGTGCTGACTTGATAGGTAAGAAACTAGATCACTGATATTTCATAGCTCCTTGGTTTTAGTAAGAGAGGTCACTGTCATCCTATTACTGTAGGGTGCAGAAAGAGTGAGCTCATTATACACTCTGCTGTTGTAGTGTGCAGTAAGAATGAGCTCACTATACACTCTACTGTTGTAGTGTTCAGTAAGAATAAGCTCACTGTACACACTACTGATATAAAGTTAAGTAAGAATGACCTCACTGTACAATTTACTGATCAAGAGTTCACCTATTGGTTTGTTAATATTGAGTGTTTTATGCATGGAGTTTTCTGTTTTCAACAAATGATTTTACTAATACCCTAACATTTTTTTTCAAATTCGATATATGCTCATATTTTTTTTCCTCATTTACCTGAGAATGTGATATGGGATGGCCAGTTTATACTCAGTGTTGGCTTCTAAGTGGCCAGTAATCTGTTAATTTGTGTATCTTTTGGCTGGGGTCTCTGTATATATTTATAGCTTTCGTCAGTTGTAACCTGTGTTGTTTAAAGATAAATTTGTAATCAAAGTCCCAGTTTCAAGAATGTTCCTTATACTGAGGAAATTTTCTTCATTATGTTTGTCAGAAGGAAATCATTAAGGAGTAAAAGAGTGGACATTTTCTTTAAATGTGTAATACTTTCATGTGGAAATTTTCAAAGTGGGGAATTTTCTTATGATAAGAAACATTCATAAAACTGGGTACAGGTAATTGTGGTGAACTGTATTTTTTGTACTTAATCATTACTTATAGAAAAAATAATATAGTAGAGGCTGTTTGGCCTTATCTCATTGTGCTATTAAAACTATCACTTCTATCTAATAATTTGCAGTGTCCACTACACATGTTTAGGCTATGCAGGGAAGGGTTCATTCTCCAAACTTATGTGTCCATTATCGCACAGTGGCCTGATATATATTTAGTCTGGTACCTTCAAGTCATTATTTTAGCTTAATTTGGTGAAAGAAATTATGAATTTGAACTTATTTTTCTTTGGTTGTCTGTTGACAACTAAACATAATAGAAAATATCTAATATTTCAGTCCGGTGTTTGGTTAGAATAAAGTCACTTTTCTTTTTGACTCGGAGATGTTCATATGCTAGATATGACATTTATCTTTCGTAGATGACATCAGTTATATCATCCATTGTTGTAGATGACTTTAGTTAAATCAACAAATGTTGTAGATGACATCAGTTATATCATCCATTGTTGTAGATGACTTTAGTTAAATCAACAAATGTTGTAGATGACATCAGTTATATCATCCATTGTTGTAGATGACTTTAGTTAAATCAACAAATGTTGTAGATGACATCAGTTATATCATCCAATGTTGTAGATGACATCAGTTATATCATCCATTGTTGTAGATGACATCAGTTATATCATCCAATGTTGTAGATGACATCAGTTATATCATCCATTGTTGTAGATGACATCAGTTATATCATCCAATGTTGTAGATGACATCAGTTATATCATCCATTGTTGTAGATGACATCAGTTATATCATCCAATGTTGTAGATGACACTGGCTGGAGGATTTATTTCCCATTACCTATTGGAAAAGTCCAGGATTTGTGTCCAGAGCTCCAATGAGAGGAACTACCATATCTTCTATCGACTATGTGCTGGTGCCCCTGATGACCTGCACAAGAAACTTCGCCTGGCTCCTCCAGACCAATTCCATGTAAGCCTAACATTGAGTTGTGGTCTGGACGTATCCATGCTGTAAAGAACTTGTGACTTTGTTCTTGCTTATGTGTTGCAATTTAGTAAATTCAACATCATTTATTCTGGCAAAATTGATGAGTAATATTAAATGAAATTATACAGATGTAAAATGTACTGCTAATGTTGGTGAATCCTGTGATATTGTGTGTGTTATTCCAATCGTGTGTATGTTATGTGTGAAGTGGTTCCCAATACATTGCAATTGTATTGTATTTTAATATGGTTATCACAATGAGCATATTTTTAACAAGAGAAATGGTTTCAAATTTCAAGAAATCTCAAGTCCAATGATAAATGTTTTTAATGGATGAAATAAATTTTTATTTGTATTGTAAATGCAATAGAATAAATGGTAGACACCTTACTTTATGATGGAAACCTTTGCCTCATCCTGTGTACATTTTGCCCGGTTTGCTGTTGCATGACCAGATATGTAAATGTTGTGTGCTCTTTCTCCCTATGTGTAGTACTTGAATCGTGGATGTACACAGTATTTCTGTGGTCGCCAGTCTGACAAAGCAATGTCACAAGGCAGAAAGAGTAAACAGGTGAGTTCTCAATAGGATTACTGTACAAATGGGTTACCCTATAGTGGTTCCACATCTAGGTGGATTATTGTACAGATGGGTTTCCCTACAGTGGGTACACATATAGGTCGGTTATTGTACAGATGGGTTTCCCTAGAGTGGGTTCACTTCTAGATGGGTTATTGTACAGATTGGTTTCCCTAAAGTGGGTTCACTTCTGGTGGGTTATTGTACAGATGGGTTTCCCTACAATGGGTTCACTTTTAGGTTGTTTATTGTACAGATGCTTTACCTGACAGTGGGTACACATCTAGATGGGTTATTGAAAAAGTGTGTTACCTTTTATATGTATAAGGGATTTTAACTAGACAAGGTTTGATTTTTAGATAATTGTACAAGTGCTTTAACTTTTTCATATCTTGATTTTACAATGAGTAGATTATTATTTTAGTCATTAATCTTGCTTATCTATAAACTGATGTGCTTACTTACAAATGGTTTATATCACAAGTTAAATTATGGTATAGATGGAGTAATGTACAGTTTTACAGCTACATTATCAATATCATAAAGTTGGAGTATTTGACAAATGCTTTGGTTAGTTAGCAGAAATCTTGTGTTTGAATTGGGCTGTAATACTTATGGGCTATTTTATTTAGTGGCTACAGTACTAGTAGTCTTTATAAGGGGTAAGCTGTAGAATATTTGTCAAAGTACTGTACTGACAATTTTACATGGGAATCATTGTTATATTTTATTATACATCATACTTATCTCTTACAAAGGTTATTGTCCAGGTAGTTCTTATTATATAGATGGGTTACAGGTAATATATAGACTATACCTTGAACTATGTGGGTTTTGCAGTACTTAAAGGATGGCAGCCTCTCTGACCCAGTCATTGATGATGTACAGAACTTTAAGATTTGCGATGATGCCATGAAACACCTGGGCTTCTCAGACACAGATCGCTTATCTGTGTACAACCTGGTCGCTGGAGTACTACATCTAGGAAATGTTGCATTTGAGGAAAACCATGAAGATACAAAAGGTAGACAGACTCGAGGAAGAAATGATTGTAGGATCATATGTTATCACTTAACCATATACAGGCTACACTGATGTACATGTATAGTATTGATGTTCATTGATATCAGAACATGAATTTGGCTTCATTCGTGCTGGAGACAGCAACTTGTTCTCTTTACATAAATAGAAATGTTCATTAGATATGATAAAGAATGAGGAGACTGAAATGTTCATAAAGTGATGAAGAAACTGAAATGGTCTTCAAATATAATAAAGAAATATAAACATGATAGGTTTTTGTACAGCGTTTCATGTGTCATCAATTAAATGATATCTGAAGATTATTTTAGTTGTGATATATTTGATTGACAGGTGGTTGTAAAGTGGTGGCTGGAGCTGAGGCTGCACTAGATGCTGCTGCTTCACTGCTAGCTCTAGACAAGGAAGAGCTACGGGAAGCTCTTATGAGCCGTGTCATGCAGGCTGCTAAAGGAGGGTCAAAGGGCACCATCATCAAGTAAGTCACATGAATGTCATCTCAAAGGGCACTGTCATCATGTAAGTTATATACCAGGTCAAAGGGCACTGTCATCATGTAAATCATAAACCAGGTCAAATGGCACTGTCATCATGTAAGTTATATACCAGGTCAAAGGGCACTGTCATCAAGTAAGTTATATACCAGGTCAAATGGCACTGTCATCATGTAAGTTATATACCAGGTCAAAGGGCACTGTCATCATGTAAGACATATGCCAAGCCAAAGGGCACTGTCATCATGTAAGACATATGCCAAGCCAAAGGGCACTGTCATCATGTAAGTTATATACCAAGTCAAAGGGCACTGTTATGTAAGTCTAATGTCAGGTTGAAGGCCACTTTTATCATGTAAGTCTTATGTCAAGTGAAATGGCACCATCAAATAATTCACATGAATAACAGGTGAAATGAAGCCTTATACAAATACCATGAATGTCTCATGTCTAATCAATGGGAACCGTTCTCAAGTAAGCTGCTGGTAATGTCAAAGGTATGTCAACTGAATAGTACTTGCAACTAAAATAGTTCATCTCATAGTGCACAATGAATTGAACTTTTCAGATCAAAACACACTATCCAAAATTTAATATTAAAGAACTGAGATAAAACAAAGGTGTTCTTTTTCATTTATCATGAAATTGATCCATTCCTGTCAAGTATAGGTAGCAGTAAACACTTAATTTGCATTTTTCCTGAATTTATTTGTCATGTTTGAGATATACAGGTATAGCAGATTGGTTATGAAAAAGACATCATTACATGTATATATATTTATAAACTATATAACAATTACATTAACAGTAGAGAGATGAAATTTGTGTAAAAAAAAATTTCCTCTGATTTCTGACATTTGATTGTCATGGTTACCTACTGAAAAAATGCTAAAAATGCAAAAATACTGCTAATTCCAACCCAACACTACAACTTTCTAGGAGAAATCTAATTCTAAACACCTATCTTACAATCAACAACACTGTCATGGTAACAAAGTACTTACATTTCAGCAAATTCCAACTCGGAAATTCTTCATGACATGACCACATGTGAACACTATGAAAATTTCACTTCCTGTAAAGCTAGTTTTTGGTGCGTAGACACAGATTCGAGACTGCCCAAATAGTAATCTCCAACAAAAAGCTAAAATATTATCATGAAAAAAATGAAACCCGACATTGTCCACTTTAACATGACAGGACCAATTTTAGCAATGATTTTTTTTTTCATTTTTAATTAAAACCTTTATAATGGGGTAATCTAATGAGCAAAAAAATCACCCATGGCCACACCGAGAAACTGTGTACTGCTACCATAATAAGTACAATTTGTGTATATGTCTGTCTTACTGGGTCCCTATGAAGGTGTTGGTATTGTCATTGTAAACCTTGTGTAATCATTACAAATGTATGTGTTTATTTTCTATAGGGTCCCTCTGAAGGTAGGAGAGGCCTCTAATGCCAGAGATGCCTTAGCCAAGTCTATCTATTCACGCCTGTTTGACTTCATTGTGGCCAGCATCAACAAGTCCATCCCTTTCACTTCCTCTGTTAGCTTCATCGGTCTGCTGGACATTGCTGGTTTTGGTAAGGCTTGTCCAGATCCCTGTGTGGGAACCTCTCGTGTGTACCAGTGATGCAGGGCAATTTCGCCCTCTAAGAACTGTTATGTTCTTTCACTCTTGCAACTTTGAATGTTTACCTCTTTGTTTTTATTTTAAAATACAGCTTTCATTGTAAAGGAGAAAATTAACATTGGTTCTGTAATTTATCTTCTGGTCTAGACAATCAGAGATCAGTGACAGGACTTGGAGTAAATAACTGAAACACTAATTTATAGAACTTGGAGTTTATTTTATCAAGATATCTAATTGTATAATTCGTGTGATTTTTTTCATACTATTTTGATTCATTTCATTTGAAACTACAAAATGAATGCATTTATCAAACAGTTTCACTCAAACATCATAAAATGATCCTCAATTGTATAACTGTAATATGGTTATTTTGCAGAGTATTTCCAGGTGAACAGCTTTGAACAGTTCTGTATTAACTACTGTAATGAGAAACTTCAACAATTCTTCAATGACCGAATCCTGAAGGAGGTGAGTTGTTTCTCATAGGTGGATTACAGAAGGCATTAAATAGGAGTGTTATATTAATAGGAACGATACATTAAAAGGAGTGTTATATTGATAGGAATGATACATTAAAAGGAGTGTTATATTAATAGGAACGATACATTAAAAGGAGTGTTATATTAATAGGAACGATACATTAAAAGGAGTGTTATATTAATAGGAACGATACATTAAAGGAGTGTTATATTAATAGGAACGATACATTAAAAGGAGTGTTATATTAATAGGAACGATACATTAAAAGGAGTGTTATATTAAAAGGAACGATACATTAAAAGGAGCGTTATATTAATAGGAACGATACATTAAAAGGAGTGTTATATTAAAAGGAACGATACATTAAAAGGAGTGTTATATTAATAGGAATGATACATTAAAAGGAGTGTTATATTAATAGGAACAATACATTAAAAGGAGTGTTATATTAATGAGTGTTATATTAATAGGAACGATACATTAAAAGGAGTGTTATATTAATAGGAACAATACATTAAAAGGAGTGTTATATTAATGAGTGTTATATTAATAGGAACGATACATTAAAAGGAGTGTTATATTAATAGGAACGATACATTAAAAGGAGTGTTATATTAATAGGAACGATACATTAAAAGGAGTGTTATATTAATAGGAACGATACATTAAAAGGAGTGTTATATTAATAGGATTGATATATTTACAGCAGTGTTATACTAATAGGAATGGTAGATTAAATCAAGTGTTGTATTAATAGGAATGATACATATATATATTCTAACAGGAATGCTATATTTTTAAAAATGACCTAATTACAGGAGATTAACATCAAAGGCATCAAAACATGAACAGAAGCATTAGAAATACAAGAATGATTTATATACAATGATAGCATTTAAATGCTAGTAATCATAAATTTACAAAATTGTTCAGTCAAAAGGAGCACTGCTTAAACTTGTGAAGGTGTACATCATATAATGTAACAGTTTAAGATGTTGTGAAGAATTACTATCAATTACTCAGATAAGGGTCGGTGACAACTTAATAAAAAGGATATGTTGTGTTTAAGGAACAACTGCTTTATGAGAAAGAAGGCCTCAATGTGAAGAAGATTGAATGGACAGACAACAAGGATTGTATTGGTGAGTGTTGGAGAGTGATGATCCTGGCATTTATAATCATTTTATTATTCTCCTCATTTGTTGAAAAAAATCTACATGCAGTCACTGATAAAAGTGTTCCTGACAGTAGTTGAAAACAATGAACAAAACATTTTTAAATCAAATTTAACCATTTCGAGGTACTTAAGACCTTGATGATTGGTCAGACATGTCTGGATGCACCTGAATCAGTAAATAAACTTCAAAACTTTATTTATTTTACAACAATTGCGAAACAAGTTATGTCAATTTATACGAATCACTCTTGTTGGCCCGGATGTAAGTGTGCGAGGGGTCATATTGTGGGAGGAAACTGGAGTACCCGGGGAAAACCCAGGTGGTCGGGCAGGTTACCCCTTACCTATTCACGTCCGTTCCGGGAATCGAACCCTGGTCAGCTAGGTGAAAGGTGAGTGTGTTACCACTGCACCACCCAGCCACCCTGAATCAGTGATAGTCTATGTTAAAGAAATTATGTCATCTCGATACATTGAAAACAGTCGGGAAACTGTAGCTACTAGACAGATGACAGAATGATATTGTATTGATTCTGGATACCAGACAGGATGTTTCAGGTGTTGATCTACATGAAAGGGGTTGGGATTTTTTATGTTTTATTTTGTTATATTACAGAGTTGATTGAGATGAAAGGATCTGGAATATTTGACTTACTGGATGAGGAAAGTAAACTGCCGCAACCAAAACCAGATCACTTCACCATGGAGGTGCACAACCGTAACAAAAAACACTTCAGGCTCAGTGTAAGTTTCAATAGTATAACTCAACATTAAGATTTATCCTGATGTGGATTTAACCTGAAGAAAATGTATATGTATATATAAACTTAATAAATTTTATGACAGTGGTGAAACAAATTGTAAGCTTATGTTAATCGCTCTCGTTGGCTCAGAGAAGCGGGTACGAGGTCTTACTGTTGGAGGAAACAGTACACAGGAAAAACTCACACAGTTGGGCAAGTGACTCCCAAACCTTTTCACATCCATTCAGGGAATTAAACCCTGTGTTTCTTTGTGAAAAGCGAGTGAATTACCACTGTGTCACATGACCACCCAATATGTTATGATTGGATTAATGAAGACATAACTTATGAACAGAAAAGTAGGGTTCTATCACTTTGATATATCACAGCATGTCGCTGTTAAACCATTATTTATGTTACAGCTGCCTCGCAAATCTAAACTGAAGATGCACCGTGATGTACGAGATGAAGAGGGATTCCTTATCCGTCATTTTGCTGGTGCTGTCTGCTACCACACAGTAAGTGGAACATTTCTTGTGTAGTTACAATATTCGTCATTTTGCTGGTGCTGTCTGCTACCACACGGTAAGTGGAACATTTCTTGTGTAGTTACAATATTCGTCACTTTGCTGGTACTGTCTGCTACCACACGGTAAGTGGAACATTTCTTGTGTAGTTACAATATTCGTCACTTTGCTGGTGCTGTCTGCTACCACACGGTAAGTGGAACATTTCTTGTGTAGTTACAATATTCGTCACTTTGCTGGTGCTGTCTGCTACCACACGGTAAGTGGAACATTTCTTGTGTAGTTACAATATTTGTCACTTTGCTGGTGCTGTCTGCTACCACACGGTAAGTGGAACATTTCTTGTGTAGTTACAATATTCGTCACTTTGCTGGTGCTGTCTGCTACCACACGGTAAGTGGAACATTTCTTGTGTAGTTACAATATTCATCACTTTGCTGGTGCTGTCTGCTACCACACGATAAGTGGAACATTTCTAGTGTAGTTACAATGTTAAGGAATGTCTTATGGTGAAAGAATGCAAACAAAATGATTTAAGATGCTATTGTTTAATTAGCAATTCATATCAACAATTGGTGTCTTTTAAACTTAGTTCATCAAAGAGTGTCATTTCAACAGCCACAAAACATTGTTAGAAAATTTTAATCTGATTTCTTGGGCAAAATAAGAAGTTTTGGTAGGGTGTTTTTGTAGGGTGTTTTGGTAGGGTGTTTTTGTCATATTGAATAATTTAACTTAAATCATTCATGAATAATAAGATAGAGCTTTGTTACTCTTCCTATAAATTATTCACTTGAACATTCAAACAGAATTATTGTTTATGTTCTGTTGTATCTGTTTAATTTGAGAATAAGGAAAACAAAATGATCAACGGGGGCCATCTTGTATTTTCCTAATTACAGATTAGTTGTCTTAATGACTGTACCTTGAGAAGTGCACGGCTGCTCTTTCTTTATATAAAGGATTTGAAGTTGATTGCAAAAAACGAAATAGCCAATATATATCCTTTTTGGAATCAGAAGTGTAAAAGAATGATATTGTTTTATCTGTGGAACTAATAGGTCAACTGTTCTTATATTTCTGGGTTCCCTTTTGTCCCCAGTGGTGCTGTTTCAGATTTTGGTATTACTGTGCATTTCCAAATAATCTCGACAGGAATGATATAATGAGGGGTGTACTGGGTTCTTTCCCATCATTTCTACTAATTGCAACATTTTTTTTGTTTGTTTAGGTACAATTTATAGAAAAGAATAATGACTCTCTGCACGCATCCCTGGAGTTCCTCATACAAGACAGTAAGAATGAACTTCTGAAGAAGATGTTTGAGGGTGTCAAGGTCTCATCTGGAAAGCTCAATTTCATCAGTGTTGGCAGCAAGTTCAGATCCCAACTTGTTGTCCTGATGGAGAAACTTAAATCCACGGTAAACAGAAACACTTTGTCTCTGACTGTAACACTTACGCACAATTTGTCACTTACTTTGACCCTTACAAAACTTGTCTCTTTTTCTGTCGCACAATTTGTCACTTACTTTGACCCTTACAAAACTTGTCTCTTTTTCTGTCACACAATTTGTCACTTACTTTGACCCTTACAAAACTTGTCTCTTTTTCTGTCGCACAATTTGTCACTTACTTTGACCCTTACAAAACTTGTCTCTTTTTCTGTCACACAATTTGTCACTTACTTTGACCCTTACAAAACTTGTCTCTTTTTCTGTCGCACAATTTGTCACTTACTTTGACCCTTACAAAACTTGTCTCTTTTTCTGTCGCACAATTTGTCACTCTGTTACTTACACATTCAGTATCTTAATTGTCACTTTCACAATTTGTCTCTTTTTTTACTTTCATAATTTTCACATTGACACAATCGTTCTCTTACTTCATCACTTTCACAATCTCACTCACTTTGTCATAGTCTGTCACTTGTGTAACTAGTATTTGTAATCTACATTATCTGTCATTTACAAAACCATGTTTATACAAATGAAAATCAATTTATTTTGGTTTTTCTGAACAGGGAACCAATTTTATCAGATGTATCAAACCTAACTTGAAAATGGTGGACCACATGTTTGAAGGTGCCCAGATTCTCAGCCAGCTGGAGTGTTCAGGTAAGAAAGTTGATGTCATGAGTAATTAGTATTAGTATTACCATCATCAGACAATGACTAATGTAACTTAGCAAAATATTGACTCACTGTGTCATAATTTAAATAGATGTAATTATAGAAATATAGGAGCCACTACCCAAGTAATACAGACTGAGATGTTAAATGTATGCTGTGATATAGCTGTTGTAAATAACATAGAAATTGTAAATCAAATTAGCTATTTTAATTCAATTTGTCTGTTATGCAATTTGAACCATTTTTTTTTTAATTAATCCTGACATGAGCTTTTGATAGTTATTTTATCAGTATCAATCTGACTTGTGTGTTACAGGTATGAATTCAGTGTTAGATCTGATGCAGCAAGGTTTCCCATCTCGTACTCAGTTTAGTGAGCTGTACAACATGTACAAACGCTACCTTCCTCCAGAGCTGGCTCGTCTTGATCCTCGTCTCTTCTGCAAGGTAGGTTCTCAGTTTTCTACCATTTTGACATAATCAATTTTGTTGTCCTATTGAATGGGTTAGCATTTATCATTGAGCAGGACCAAACACTGAACGTCTGAGAATGATGCTAAAACCTCAGTGATTGGGTTAGTTTGAACAACTTAAACTATAAAACTAAATATGTTTTATCAAAGGTTAAAGGAACTGCTCTATGTCCGGTAACTGAATGCTACAGTTGCTGTTTAAGCTCTTGAGCTGAATATTAAGGTACTATTCTAGGACTGTCACAGGTATTGTTCACTAAAACTGTTGGACTGAATATTACAGGCACTGTTCAAAGCCCTAGGGCTGGATGACAAAGACTTCAAGTTTGGGCTCACCAAGGTGTTTTTCCGACCTGGGAAGTTTGCTGAGTTTGATCAGCTGATGAAGAGCGACCCTGAAAACCTGGCAGCACTTGTGAAGAAGGTGAAGCGCTGGCTTATCTGTTCTCGCTGGAAAAAGGCACAGTGGTGTGGCCTGTCTGTCATCAAATGTGAGTAAAATGTTCATAATCATTCTTCAGTCGTAAATGCCAACAATTTTTTGTTGCTAATTTCTGATCAACTTCTATCTATAACTTACAGAGTTCTGTATGAATTGTCGTTTTGCACCAAACAGCAAAAGCAAGAGTAGCCAAGTCAAATACTTTCCCTAAATTGATTATTTGATGAATAAGGTGGTTCTGCATCATTTCAAGATGTAAAGAAAAAGGGTTATAGAATGCTGACTGTGATACTAGCTGCCTGCCTGAGTGATACAAGTATGGTTGTTTTACTGAACTACACCACCTTTGTTTGATAGTAAAGCAACCTTGTATGCTATATTGTAATGTAGTGTAGTACCCTTGGCAGAAAGCAGAGGGTATTGATATTCGAGGTACCTTCTTGTTGGATTTGAAATTTGGTTTTGACATCCTTAAAATTTTTGAGGAAAATGTTTTATTTCTTGTGTTGTTCATGTTACAAGTGTTTATGAGAACTCTCTCTTTTTACTTATTTACAGTGAAGAATAAGATTCTATGGCGCCGTGAACAGATCATCTGTCTCCAGAAAACAGTCAGGATGTGGAGGGATGTCCACAAGTTCAGGCCTAAGTAAGTCACTTAAACCCTGATACTTAGAATTAAAATTCAGACTTGCAGCACATGTTATAAGGTGATGTTTTAAGCTCTAACAAGGATGTTGCTCTGTGATAAGCTATGACCCTGTTGTCTACAGAATTCTGATCTAAGATTATAGCAATTTTAATTACACTGTATCTCATATTAGTGTTTTTGTGATGTACTGCCTAACCTGGATAACAAGAAGTTTTTTCATGGGATTGCAAAATAAATTGGTGTTTATATGTTAAGTCAACAGTTGTCAGGTGTCAGTATTGGTACATTGAGTTTATACAAGTTTGTCTAAGTCCATAAAGGTTGAGTTAAAAGTGTCTGTAGTATTTAAAATGTGTTTCTATGATGTTTTGAGTACATTGATGTTTGTATTTATATGTTGAGTTTATGAGTATCCTTTTTATTTAAGAGTAGAGGTAATATGTTTCCATGTTTATTTGTTGAGTCAATAAATGACAGTATTTACATCTTGAGTCAATAAGTGACAGTATTTACATGTTGAGTCAGTAAGTGGCAGTATCTATGTGTGAGTCACTAAGTGACCGTATTTACATGTTGAGTCAATAAATGACAGTATCTATGTGTGAGTCAGTAAGTGACCGTATTTACATGTTGAGTCAATAAATGGCAGTATCTATTAGTGAGTCAGTCAGTGACAATATTTTTGTGTTGAGTCAATAAGTGGCACTTTTTACATGTTGAGTCAATAAGTGGCACTTTTTACATGTTGAGTCAATAAGTGACAGTATTTACATGTTGAGTCAACAAGTGACAGTATTTACATGTTGAGTCAATAAGTGGCATTATTTACATGTTGAGTCAATAAGTGACAGTATTTACATGTTGAGTCAATAAGTGACAGTATTTACATGTTGAGTCAATAAGTGGCACTTTTTACATGTTGAGTCAATAAGTGACAGTATTTACATGTTGAGTCAATAAGTGACAGTATTTACATGTTGAGTCAATAAGTGGCAGTATCTATGTGTGAGTCACTAAGTGACCGTATTTACATGTTGAGTCAATAAGTGGCGGTATTTACATGTTGAGTCAATAAGTGGCATTATTTACATGTTGAGTCAATAAGTGACAGTATTTACATGTTGAGTCAATAAGTGGCAGTATCTATGTGTGAGTCATTAAATGGCCGTATTTACATGTTGAGTCAATAAGTGGCGGTATTTACATGTTGAGTCAATAAGTGGCGGTATTTACATGTTGAGTCAATAAGTGACAGTATTTACATGTTGAGTC
Organism: Ylistrum balloti; assembly: GCF_031769215.1. Classification (NCBI taxonomy): domain Eukaryota; kingdom Metazoa; phylum Mollusca; class Bivalvia; order Pectinida; family Pectinidae; genus Ylistrum; species Ylistrum balloti. The sequence goes on along the minus strand of NW_026782400.1, from coordinate 78,845 downwards.
AATAAGTGGCAGTATCTATGTGTGAATCATTAAGTGGCCGTATTTACATGTTGAGTCAATAAGTGGCGGTATTTACATGTTGAGTCAATAAGTGGCAATATCTATGTGTGAGTCATTAAATGGCCGTATTTACATGTTGAGTCAATAAGTGGCGGTATTTACATGTTGAGTCAATAAGTGGCGGTATTTACATGTTGAGTCAATAAGTGACAGTATTTACATGTTGAGTCAATAAGTGGCAGTATCTATGTGTGAATCATTAAGTGGCCGTATTTACATGTTGAGTCAATAAGTGGCGGTATTTACATGTTGAGTCAATAAGTGGCATTATTTACATGTTGAGTCAATAAGTGACAGTATTTACATGTTGAGTCAATAAGTGGCAATATCTATGTGTGAGTCATTAAGTGGCCGTATTTATTTCTTGAGTCAGTAGGCTCCAGTGTTTATTTGTTTAGTCAATAAGTGACAATAGTTTTGTGTTGAGTCAATAAGTGACAGCATTATTTGTGGAGCCAATAGATGTCAGTATAGAGGTGCACATGTTAAGTCAGGTGCCATATTTATATGCCGATTCAGTGTCTGTGTATGTATTGAGTCAATGTGTGTTAATGTTCACTTGTTACATCAATAAGTGTCAGTAAAAAGAGCCAGTAATTATCTGTAGACTTAAATTTTGAGTCAGCTTGGGCAGTATTTCAGTGTTAAGCTACATTGGTATTTATGTGTTAAGTTGATAACTGTTATTAAACAGTCAGGGTTTTCCATAATTTTGTTAGTAGTAGGCTGTGTAGTGAAAGTAGGAGGCTGGCCTGCCGTGTACGTGTAGTTGTGTATGGAACATTATTACGGAACTGGATTGGTGTAGGCGGCCAAATGACCAAAATAGCCGGTCAAATTGGCCGGCGGCCGACACTTATGGAAAACCCTGACAGTATTAGTGCTGTTTTTCATACACGTCTTGATTTTTTTTCAGATTTAAGATGATCTCCAAGGTGGAAGCCTCTCAAGGCCAGGTCACTGAGATGTCCAAGATTGTGTCTCAGCTTAAGAAAGATAAGGATTCTGCTACAAAACAAGTGGAGGCCATTCAAATAGCGCTGAATTCCTTCATCACTAAAATCAGGGTAAGAAACATCAGGTCATATACTACTACTTTGTACATAACAGGCCACATACAGGCCTTGGGTAGTTACATCATACAACAACAGGGTACATAACAGCAGGCCACATACAGGCCTTGAGTAGTTACATCATACAACAACAGGGTACATAACAACAGGCCACATACAGATCTTGGGTAGTTACATCATACAACAACAGGGTACATAACAACAGGCCACATACAGGCCTTGAGTAGTTACATCATACAACAACAGGGTACATACAGATCTTGGGTAGTCATACCATACAACTACAGGGTACACCACAACAGGCCACATACAGGACATTACTAGTTACACCATGCAATAGCAGGTAACATAACAACAGGTCATATACAGGCCTTGGGTAGTTACATCATACAACAACAGGCTACATACTGTATTACAGATCTTGGGTAGTCATACCATACAACTACAGGGTACACCACAACAGGCCACATACAGGACATTACTAGTTACACCATGCAATAGCAGGTAACATAACAACAGGCCACATACAGGCCTTGATTAAATACATTGTCAAGAGTAGTTTTGTTTTGAGTTAAGTTAATCTGAGAGACACTAAATTAAATTTCCATGTCTCCATGAACAGAAGACAGACATCAGTCCAGTGGAGATGGAGAGAACTTACAACAACCTGCTTACTCAGATGGACCAAAATACCCAGGGTATACGCAAACTGCTGGAGAAACAGAAGATCAAGGAGGAGCAAGAAAGACTAAGAAAAATACAGGTAATTTTTCTATGATTTGACATAGAGGCAGAAGTAAGACTTCTAAGGTTTAAACGTTTTAATACAAATTCATAATTAGTTGATAAGGAATTAAACTGTATCATACAGCTGTCTTAGTAGGACCCATTTGTGATATCTTCATCAGATTACACTTCAGGTCTAGAACATGTAATTCTTTTAAAAAGCTGTCAATGCTTTACACGACTTCCTCAAGGCTATTCCCTTTTTCTTGTAATTTAGAAGGGCTCTGGATGCAATAGGCCTCCTGTATATTCAATGAAGTAGCCACCAGCTGCTGAATACCCTCATTTCTAGGTTATGGTATTTAAGGCTTATGATACTAGATCACTACAGCTTTGGAGCATTAATTAAATCTGTGATAGCAGATTATCATACCAGATTTTAAATGCTTGGAATTCCTGCAGAATACCAGATTGTTTTTTAGTGTCTTTCTTTCCACACAAAATACTCATTTGTAAATTAAATTCAGTAATATACTGTTTGTTTATGGATCAATCACTCTGTCAACAGTCAGGGTCTTTTTGTGAGAGCCTCCCACAGTATCTGTTGGCTTTGTAACTGAACAACAGAAGGGAGGCCCACAAAGACAAATCCAACGGCCTACATTGAAATGTTATCTCAGGGTTTTGAGCAGTAAAAATCTCTCAGGTGGGGATCGAACTACACACCTCCTGTATTAGCTGAGTTATAGCACTCCCTACCTGTCAAATAGACCAGACACAATTCAATTTATCAATTCACTGGTTACAAGTTATAGAGAGGTAAGTGCTATATCTGAGTTAAGGAAAAATCTGCTGAGGAATTTACAATTGTTTTAATTCTTTGTATCTTTGTCTTTTTCTTTACTTTACAGGAAGAAATGGAGAGAGAAAAAAAGAGGAAGGAAGAAGAAGAAAGGAAGAAAAAGGCAGAGGAAGAGGAAAGGAGGCTGTAAGTGATGTGTGATTTCTCTGTATTTGCTAAGCTCCATTATATGTATGATGCTACTATTTTACATGGTAATATTCATAGTTTTATTGTTGTAAATGGTGATTTTCATGATTCTGCTGTTGTACATGGTGACTTTCATGATTCTGCTGTTCTACATGGTGACTTTCATGATTCTGCTGTTGTACATGGTGACTTTCATGATTCTGCTGTTGTACATGGTGATTTTCATGATTCTGCTGTTGTACATGGTGACTTTCATGATTCTGCTGTTGTACATGGTGACTTTCATGATTCTGCTGTTGTACATGATTCTGGTGACTATCATGATTCTGCTGTTGTACATGGTGGTTTTCATGATTCTGCTGTTGTACATGGTGACTTTCATGATTCTGCTGTTGTATATGATGACTTTCATGATTCTGCTGTTGTATATGGTGATTTTCATGATTCTGCTGTTGTACATGGTGACTTTCATGATTCTGCTGTTGTATATGATGACTTTCATGATTCTGCTGTTGTACATAGTGACTTTCATGATTCTGCTGTTGTACATGGTGACTTTCATGATTCTGCTGTTGTACATGGTGACTTTCATGATTCTGCTGTTGTACATGGTGACTTTCATGATTCTGCTGTCATGATTCTGCTGTTGTACATGGTGACTTTCATGATTCTGCTGTTGTACATGGTGACTTTCATGATTCTGCTGTTGTACATGGTGACTTTCATGATTCTGCTGTTGTACATGGTGATTTTCATGATTCTGCTGTTGTACATAGTGACTTTCATGATTCTGCTGTTGTACATGGTGACTTTCATGATTCTGCTGTTGTACATGGTGATTTTCATGATTCTGCTGTTGTACATGGTGACTTTCATGATTCTGCTGTTGTACATGGTGACTTTCATGATTCTGCTGTTGTACATGGTGACTTTCATGATTCTGCTGTTGTACATGGTGACTTTCATGATTCTGCTGTTGTACATGGTGACTTTCATGATTCTGCTGTTGTACATGGTGACTTTCATGATTCTGCTGTTGTACATGGTGACTTTCATGATTCTGCTGTTGTACATGGTGACTTTCATGATTCTGCTGTTGTACTTGATCATGATTCTGCTGTTGTACATAGTGATTTTCATGATTCTGCTGTTGTATATGATGACTTTCATGATTCTGCTGTTGTACATGGTGACTATCATGATTCTGCTGTTGTACATGGTGACTTTCATGATTCTGCTGTTGTACATAGTGATTTTCATGATTCTGCTGTTGTATATGATGACTTTCATGATTCTGCTGTTGTACATGGTGACTATCATGATTCTGCTGTTGTACATGGTGACTTTCATGATTCTGCTGTTGTACATGATGACTTTCATGATTCTGCTGTTGTACATAGTGACTTTCATGATTCTGCTGTTGTAGATGGTGATTTCATGATTCTGCTGTTGTACAAGGTGACTTTCATGATTCTGCTGTTGTACATGGTGACTTTCATGATTCTGCTGTTGTACATGGTGACTTTCATGATTCTGCTGTTGTACATGGTGACTTTCATGATTCTGCTGTTGTACATGTTGACTTTCATGATTCTGCTGTTGTACATGGTGACTATCATGATTCTGCTGTTGTACATGGTGGTTTTCATGATTCTGCTGTTGTACATGGTGACTTTCATGATTCTGCTGTTGTATATGATGACTTTCATGATTCTGCTGTTGTACATGGTGACTTTCATGATTCTGCTGTTGTACAAGGTGACTTTCATGATTCTGCTGTTGTACATGGTGATTTTCATGATTCTGCTGTTGTACATGGTGACTTTCATGATTCTGCTGTTGTACATGGTGACTTTCATGATTCTGCTGTTGTACATGGTGACTTTCATGATTCTGCTGTTGTACATGGTGACTTTCATGATTCTGCTGTTGTACATGCTGTGACATGGTGACTTTCATGATTCTGCTGTTGTATATGATGACTTTCATGATTCTGCTGTTGTATATGGTGATTTTCATGATTCTGCTGTTGTACATGGTGACTTTCATGATTCTGCTGTTGTACATGGTGACTTTCATGATTCTGCTGTTGTACATGGTGACTTTCATGATTCTGCTGTTGTACATGGTGATTTTCATGATTCTGCTGTTGTACATGGTGACTTTCATGATTCTGCTGTGACTATCATGATTCTGCTGTTGTACATGGTGACTTTCATGATTCTGCTGTTGTACATAGTGATTTTCATGATTCTGCTGTTGTACATGGTGATTTTCATGATTCTGCTGTTGTACATAGTGATTTTCATGATTCTGCTGTTGTATATTGGTGACTTTCATGATTCTGCTGTTGTATATGGTGATTTTCATGATTCTGCTGTTGTACATGATGACTTTCATGATTCTGCTGTTGTACATGGTGACTATCATGATTCTGCTGTTGTACATGGTGGTTTTCATGATTCTGCTGTTGTACATGGTGACTTTCATGATTCTGCTGTTGTATATGATACATGGTGACTTTCATGATTCTGCTGTTGTACATATTTCATGATTCTGCTGTTGTACATGGTGACTTTCATGATTCTGCTGTTGTACATGGTGACTTTCATGATTCTGCTGTTGTACAAGGTGATTTTCATGATTATGCTGTTATAAATGGCTTTATTTATTATTCTACTATTGTACATAGTAATATTCTTGTTTTCCTAGTAGATGGTAATATTTCTTATTCTGCTTTCTTTATGATGACACTGTAAGGTACATATTTTAGCTGTTATGTTATTTTAGCGGTAATGTTATTTTAGCTGAAGATGGTGCGCTAACATATGATTGCAATAATTTCTGTATAAGTATGTTATTAACAAAACAATTATTGAAATGTACAAATTCAATGTGCTACTTTTTTCAAAATTGATATTGCGCTAAAATTTGATTGCACAAAGATAAGTTTACAGTAGTCATATTAATTATTTGTCATGTTGACAGGAAAGGTGCAGGTTAAAATACACCTTAGTATCAATTTGTTTTATCTTAACCATGCTGCTGTTACAGAAAAGCAGAGATGGAGGCTAAAAGGAAACGAGAAGAGGAGGAGCAGAAGAAGAAAGAAGAGGCAGAACGTGTAGAGAGGGAGAAGATGAAGGCACTGTTGGCTAAGGAGGCCAAGGAGAACAAAGAAAGGTATGTAACTATGGCAACCAAAACCAGATGTAGGTATCAAAACTTTATCAATGCCTTTTATGGAGGATGAATTCTGTGTTTATTTGTGAACATGTTATGTTACCTCTGTGACATCTTTGTTTTTGCCATACATCCTGTGGTATCCAGCAAGTCTGATATTTCCTCATGTTCTTATAAAGTTTAATAAGAATGTATTGCTGATTGTGTTGTAGACAGCAGCAGCTGGAACAGGAGCACCGAGACAGAGAGCTGGCTCTACGTCTTGCTATGGAGGACCAAAATGCTGTAGAGGACGTGGTGGTGCCTCCACTACAGAGGTACAGCTGCCCTCTACAGATTCTAACAAACCCTTATTTCTTCATCTTCCATAACACGCATCATATTCTCAGAATCTGGATAATGGTTTTCTATACTGTTCCATTGATATAATAGAGAAACTTTGAAGGCTATTGATTGTAACTTTGTTATATAACCTGGGTACAGACATGTATTTCTGACTAATCTTTCTTCTCCTTTATAATGCTGACAGAGCCATCAGTATGGTCATAGAGAAGTAAGACTATTGACCTCCATGACCCTTCACTTTATGGTCTGCCATGACCTTCACCTATATTTTGTTACAATGACCTTCACCTTCTACGTTTTGTTATATTTATTTCATGTATGTTAAACAGTATGATAGATATTAGGTGACACAACCTCTAACAGAATATGTGTCTTGATTAAGAATGACTTTAAAGGTATACCTGTTAATTATGTGTAGTCGAAGTAGATTACATGAAGATATCACTGGTTAAACAATGACAGTTCATTTCTCAGTCTGTGACACTGGTCAGACTATAACACTGGTCAGTCTGTTACATTTCTGTGGTCAGTCTATAACATTTCTCTATTCAATCTATAATATTTTACCAGTCAACATATAACACTAGTCAGTCTATAACATTTCTCTGGTTAGTCTATAACATTTCACTATTCAGTCTAATATTTCACTGGTCAGTCTATAACATTTCACTATTCAGTCTAATATTTCTCTGGTCAACCTATAACACTGGTCAATATATAACACTGGTCAGTCTATGACATTTATCTGGTCAGTCTATAACATTTCACTATTTAGTCTAATATTTCACCGGTCAATCTATAACACTGGTCAGTTTATGATATTTCACTGGTCAGTCTATTACATTTCACTATTTAGTCTAATATTTCACCGGTCAACATATAACACTGGTCAACCTATAACACTGGTCAATCTATAACACTGGTCAGTTTATGACATTTCTCTGGTCAGTCTATAATATTTTACTACAAAGTCTGTGATGATATTTTACTAATGAGATATCATTGGTAATTGCAGACAAACCTAATTATTGTATACGCCAGCTCCATATTACCTTACCTGTAACATTGACACAAAAGTCGTTTCAAAAGGACAGAAAAATTTGCTCCATGATCCATGCAGTGTCTATGGAAAATAATGCAGAATACTTGGATTTATAACCTTGAATTAAACTGACAGCAAATACCACAACAATTTTTCTGACTGTACCTAAACATTTTCCTTGGACCTTCACTTTATCATAATTTGTTTTCTGTTTTGTCAATAGCACTACAAAAGAAAGGTACATGGAATCACCACCATTTTCTTATTTTTTGAATGCCACAACAAATTCCTTTTTGTACTCACATTGCAGTTTTCCTGCTTTTCTAGTGTCTAGACCTAACAAAGCTTGCTTACTCACTTTTTACCAGAGAATTTGCACATTGAGATATTGAAATGGTTGCTATGGTGATACTTTTTATTGATATGAATGAGGATGCTGATCATTCAAAGAAGCAATGACTATTAACTTGTAGTAGGAAATGTTATTATGTAGTAGAATAATAGCAGCACATGTCTTAACTTTAGCTAAAAGGCCTGGTATGAATACAGTGAACAATTGACAAATGTAATGGAGCATTGTCATTCAACATGTTGCATGCACTAGAATTACATGGATGTATGTTTGCCAATTCTCTATCCTACATGTCCTGTCCTTAATGCCTGCACAAAAAATGCAAGAGGCTTATAACTGGTGATGTTTTAATGAACAATTAAGAATGCAATGTATCTATCCCATAAGTAAATGCATATAAACATAGAAAGGACCTCTTAGACTTCCTGTCCAGTATCATCCTTCCTTCATCATCCTGACTTCCTGTCCAGTATCATCCTTCCTTCATCATCCTGACTTCCTGTCCAGTATCATCCTTCCTTCATCATCCTGACTTCCTGTCCAGTATCATCCTTCCTTCATCATCCTGACTTCCTGTCCAGTATTATCCTTCCTTCATCATCCTGACTTCCTGTCCAGTATCATCCTTCCTTCATCATCCTGACTTCCTGTCCAGTATTATCCTTCCTTCATCATCCTGACTTCCTGTCCAGTATCATCCTTCCAATGCCATCCTGACCTCCTGTCCACTTTCATCTTTCCCTTGTCATCCTGACTTCCTGTCCAGTATCATCCTTCCAATGCCATCCTGACTTCCTGTCTAGTATCATTTTTCTCTTGCCATCCAGACCTCCTGTCCACTATCATCTTCCCCTTGTCATCCTGACTTCCTGTCCACTGTCATCTTCCCATTGTCATCCTGACTTCCTGTTTACTATCATCTTCCCCCCTCCCCCTCATCCTGACTTACTGTTCAGTACCATACTTCCAGGATCATCCTGACTTCCTGTCCGGCATCAGCTTTCCCTTGTCATCATCATTTCTTGTTCAGTATCATCCTTTCAGTGCCATTCGCACTTCCTGTCCATTATCATATCTTTTCTTGTCATCAAGACTTATTTTCCTGTATTATCCTGACCTGTCCCGTATCCAGTAACATTGTTTCCAGTCATCCTGACCTCCAGTCTAGTATCATTTTGTGTCATCCAGACTTCCTGTCCAGTATCATCCTGTGTCATCCTGACTTCCTGTCCAGTATCATCCTGTGTCATCCTGACTTCCTGTCCAGTATCATTCTGTGTCATCCAGACTTCCTGTCCAGTATCATCCTGTGTCACCCAGACATCCCGCCATTATTAACCTGTGTCATCCAGATTCCTGTCCATTATCATCCTGTTTCATCCTGACCCTCTGTCCAGTATTATCTTGGGTCACCAAGACTTCCTGTCCATTCGTATATGATGTCATCCAGACCTTCAGTCCAGTATGATTTTTCCCGTTTCATCCTTCCCCATTTAATGTCATCCTTCTCGTGTCATTCCAACTTTCTGCCCAGTACCATCCTTCCTGTGCCATCCTGACTTTCTATCTAGTACATGATGTATTTTATCCTGACTTCCTGTCCATTATCATCCTGGTTTCTAGCCATTGGTAATTGTGTCTTGTATTCCTGTTATTTGCTACTATGACCAGAATTACTGTCCTGTGTTACCATCATTTTCTTCCACTGTTTCACCCTACTTTCCTGATGTGCTATTCTTTTTACATACTGATATCATTTCCAGGTCATCCTCCTGTCCATTACTTTGTAATTCTGTTCTTTTTCCTGGTCACCATGGCTTGCCATTAGCCTTGGAATCTCCTTCCTGACACAATTGACTGCTAATAGCTAGCCTGTGGTTTGTCACACACTTGAACTTTTCTGTGTTTGTTTGTTTTTTTGAAGTTTTGTGTGAAAAATTTTGTCAGTTTGTAGAGAAACTTAACTCTGTGAAAGTGTTATGTATGGGATTATCTCTATGTTAGCTTTTTCATCTTCAATCTCTTCTCTGTAGCTTTATAGTCACAATAAAAATATTAAAGTGATCTTGATAATAATAGGTATCAAGAAATGCTATTTGATGTTATGATTAAGAACGGAGTTCTTACCTGTTTTCCGGGGACTTTTTATCTACATCTTTTTATAAATATATTCAGATTCAGGCTGATAAAGGTAACACTTTAATGTTATAACTTAACTGGTACTTTTTTTATATACTTCACCTGATATAAATAATACATAATGATAAAATTTAATTGTGTATATTAATGATTTGTTTTGATTATCTTATAACAATTCTTTGGCATGTTTAGGTCTGCAGAGGTCCAAGCAGCCCGTACAGCCCTGCTGTCTAAGAAGTATGACTTGTCCAAATGGAAGTATGCAGAGCTACGTGACACTATCAACACCTCATGTGGTAAGTCTATCATCTGCCAGTAGACTTTGGTGTAGTTTTAAGCAGCTTGGTTGATGTCAGTTTTAGCTTATCTACAATAAATGATCTATTGATTACCACGTTTTATTGTATGATTGTCTTCATTGGTCACTACACTTGACTCACGACACTTTCACCTAATCATCTGGGGTTTGATTCTTGGAACAAACATGAAAAGGTTTTTGGTCACCTGCTTGACAAGGTGGGTTTCCACAGGCACTTCCTACAGTAAGACCCCTTACATGCTTTCATCTGGGCCAACAAGAGTGATAAATATAAGTTAAAAAAACTTGTTTCATATTTGTTTTACAATAAATAATGTTTAATTCAACTTGACTCATGGTGCAAGGTCATCTACATGTAGTAAAATGATAAATTTGATGGTTTTTGTTGGATTAATACTTCTAATACAGTAGAGAAAGTGAGAAAGTTTTGGATATACTGGAAGAACTGTTATCACATTGGTAGAAATCTTTTGTAGAAGTTGAGCTGGTTGGTGTCAGATCATTGCAGACGTTGAGTTGCATAATGCCTGATCATTGTAGATATTGAGCTTCAAAATGTTGGATCATTGTAGATATTGAACTGATAAATGATTGTTTTTTTAAATATTGAGCTGTGAAATATCTCATCATTGTAGATATTGAGCTGTGAAATATCTCATCATTGTAGATATTGAGCTGTGAAATATCTCATCATTGTAGATATTGAGCTGTGAAATATCTGGTCATTTTAGTTATTGAACTGATAAATGATTGTTTTTTTAAATATTGAGCTGTGAAATATCTCATCATTGTAGATATTGAGCTGTGAAATATCTGGTCATTTTAGTTATTGAACTGATAAATGATTGTTTTTTTAAATATTGAGCTGTGAAATATCTCATCATTGTAGATATTGAGCTGTGAAATATCTCATCATTGTAGATATTGAGCTGTGAAATATCTCATCATTGTAGATATTGAGCTGTGAAATATCTCATCATTGTAGATATTGAGCTGTGAAATATCTCATCATTGTAGATATTGAGCAGTTAAATGATTGTTTTTTTAAATATTGAGCTGTGAAATATCTCATCATTGTAGATATTGAGCTGTGAAATATCTGGTCATTTTAGTTATTGAACTGATAAATGATTGTTTTTTTAAATATTGAGCTGTGAAATATCTCATCATTGTAGATATTGAGCTGTGAAATATCTGGTCATTTTAGTTATTGAACTGATAAATGATTGTTTTTTTAAATATTGAGCTGTGAAATATCTCATCATTGTAGATATTGAGCTGTGAAATATCTCATCATTGTAGATATTGAGCTGTGAAATATCTCATCATTGTAGATATTGAGCTGTGAAATATCTCATCATTGTAGATATTGAGCTGTGAAATATCTGGTCATTTTAGTTATTGAACTGTTAAATGATTGTTTTTTTAAATATTGAGCTGTGAAATATCTCATCATTGTAGATATTAAGCTGCTAAATATCTGGTCATTTTAGTTATTGAACTGTTAAATGATTGTTTTTTTTAAATATTGAGCTGTGAAATATCTCATCATTGTAGATATTGAGCTGCTTGATGCCTGCAGAGCGGAATTCCATAGACGATTAAAAGTCTATCATGCATGGAAATCAAGGAACAAGAAGACGAATGACAATACACCTGATGAGCGAGCACCTAAAGATTTGGTGGAAAATGCAGGTGGGATGCTCATTTAGCCTCTAATTTATGAACGGCAAAACTTGACAAAAGATGGAGAAAAATACCCTTAGTCATCATTTCATGTCTTCTTTATGGGTTTCTTGTGTTTCACAGATGGCAACATACAAAATCTGATTAAAATGACTTTCACTAAATATTGAAATTCCTGTCTGAAATGATACTTTAATTTAAAATGAACCATTGCACCAATACAATGTGACAATTTATCCTCTCCTAACCAACATGGACATCAGAAATGTCCTGTACAATCAAAAACAGTTAATGACACTGGGCACAAATTTAAAGGTGTTTAATGGTAAACAGGAAAGCATTTGATTGTATGACTCACAAGTTCTATCTCTTTGAATTTGGACACCACAGGATTAAGAGAAAAACAGGCGGGACTGATTCAAGCATTTTTAGACAAACAGTTCAAAGAATATCTAGCAGTTATAAGTAGGATCTCTCAAAGGCACAGTACGAAGATGGCAAGCTGACAATGAACTAATAAACTCTCCGGGATTCCTTGTTTTAGAAATTTTATTGAGACATGAAACAAATCAATCCTTTTACAAAACCTGTGTGGACTTAACCAAATATTAAGATATTGTTAGAAAGCTGTATGCTGTATTTGTTGCAGAGGCCATGGCAGCTGCTACTGGACAATCCATCAACCCTAGACCCAACATCAATGCCAAACAGGATGCTGTCCAGAGGTTTTTCCGAATACCATTTGCTCGTCCCTCGGATGACTTCCGTGACAATCCAACAGGAAAGAAACATGGGATGTGGTGGGCTCACTTTGATGGCCAGTGGATTGCCAGACAGATGGAGATGTATCCTGAAAAACAGCCAATTATCCTGGTTTCAGGTGAGTCCTGCTCTGAAATCTCTGAAGCATGTATCTAGACAGAGTATAACAGCAAGACCTTTAGATAATCTGTTAAACTTCCAAATCTTACTTACAAAGATAGATTGCTATGTTATTTATTTCTAGTCTGTTAATGTATTAGCAAAAGCAGTTTAGAAATGAAGCAATGATATATTATCTTTGGAAAGTCAAACATAACTAATATATGTATGTTTCCAAAATCATAGATTGCAATATCTATGGCCAACCGCAATATTTACTTTATTTTCTTGATTTAGATTTTTTTTTCTACAAAAGTAAAATGAACAGTATTGATGAGGGATTACGTATGAATACAAATTTAACAGAATTTTTTCACAATGTTATAATGTATCATTGTACAATATGTCTCCAGGTGTAGATGATATGCAGATGTGTGAACTTAGTCTAGAGGAGACAGGATTAGGTCGGAAGAAGGGAGCGGAAATTCTAGGAAAGGACTTTGAGGCTGAATGGATTAAGAATGGTGGAAAGGAATACTTGAAGAAACATGCCCAGAGATTGTCATCACAATTCCTGAGGAAGCGTCAAGGCTTGTCAAATTGAAAACAAAGTATCATAGATGGCTCAGATTTTAAACTTTATCTCACTAAATGTTTAATGTGTGCTTTAAATACACTTGTTGTTGATGGAGAAAATCGATGAAGATGCATGGGACCCAAAACAAGGACAGAGAATGACCAATCATTTCACCGATTCCATTGTACCTGGCACTACTTGTCACTTCCGTTTCTACGACAACCACTGAGGATCTAGACTCTCAGACCAATTACAGGATACAGAGAAACTGCTCATTCTGGTGGCATGCTCCCAGTTGTTTTACACAGTATGATAAAGTACTTGTAAATACATCATACAGTATAAATACCAAATACAACTACATATTCCCACATTCTGTGTAGTATGACATTTCATGTCCTACAAGTTGTCAGATTAGACCAGTTTCTCTATGTCTTGTTTTTGTGATCCCAGGGAACAAAATTGAGGACCCTGTGGACTAGATATTGGGTAAACTGTCTCATTTATATTTGTCATTCCTTGGACTGAATGCAGGAACAGATATTTTAATTCTTTACAAGACTTCATGGTCCCTGGAACCACCTTTTTAAATGTTCCCAAATGAATTTACTAGAGAGATATGGTGCCCCAGAACCAGACTCAAGGCCAGAAAGATAACTAATTCTGTAGTGTTGCTGGTTCTGTCACAAACTTTTAGTTTTGCTGGTCCATGGCTAAATTTAGGATGAGATATCTATATAATTGATCCTCTTTGGTAGCCCCAGATGCCTGAGCCAACAACTGAACCAGTTATTTATTTTTGTATGCTTATTTCCTTGAAACGGCATGTAGGTTTTGTTTTATGTTGTAGTATACCTGTTGTAGTCTATGTGATTAAGTTGTCTGAAGAAATCCAAACATATCAGAAATTTGTCTCACCTACCTTGTAGATGTTGCATTATACCAAGGAAAATATTCTCAAAGGTTGAAATAATTACTGTATATACCTGAGTATGTACAATAGAAAAACACCTGATTCTTCTGACTGTTTGGTCTTACATCTGGCATAGACATAAACTCTTAGTGTCGGACATCTGTGAAATATAACAATTGAGTTTATGCTCTAGAGCGAGTGGTTTATTTTGTGACGTGTGGTTTGGTTGTTACTATGTTCTATGTTTGTGTTCCCTTGTAGTGTTGGAATGATTAGTAACTAGTGATAACACAATTTCGTTAAGGAGCTTTCAAGCTTTAGAACTATTTTTCAATTTCTTAGATATTTTCTTTTCCGAGAGTTTTTATTCACTGAGAAAGTGGTAGATAATGGGCTGTGCTAATTTATACTTGATAGTAGATATTTAGAGAAATGAATTGTTTTTCATACATATTTTAGTTTTATCTTGACGTAAATGTTATGGTTATATATATTGTTGAAGTTTGGAAAATGTTTGTTGTTCAAAACAAATCGTTATTCTGGCTCCTTGTCTGTTAGAATTACTTGCTTCTCATCTGCAAGAATGACTGACCCGTATCTATTGAAAGGACTGACCCCGTACCTGTTAGAAGGACTGGCCTTTTATCTGTTAGTACTACTGGCCCTTTATCTGTAAGAATGACTGACCCCGTACCTGTTAGAAGGACTGGCATTTTATCTGTAAGAATGACTGTACCCTTATCTAGAAGAAGGTCCAGCCCCTTATCTGGTAGAAGTACTAGCCCTTTATCTGTGTGAATGACTGTCCCCTGATCTAGTAGATGGACGGCCCCTTATCTGGTAGAAGTACTAGCCCTTTATCTGTGTGAATGACTGTCCCCTGATCTAGTAGATGGACGGCCCCTTATCTGGTAGGAGTACTAGCCCTTTATCTGTGTGAATGACTGTCCCCTGATCTAGTAGATGGACGGCCCCTTATCTGGTAGGAGTACTAGCCCTTTATCTGTGTGAATGACTGTCCCCTAATCTAGTAGAAGGATGGCCCCTTATCTGTTAGAAGCACTGTCCCTTTATCTGTTAGGACTAGCACCTCATCTGTTATTAATACTGGCCCCTTATCTAATAGAACGACTGACTTTAGACATCACCTATCGGCCAAGTATATGGATTAAACCCTAGTTGCTGACCAAGTCTTCAGATGAAAACTATTGACCAAGACTTTTGAGATAACCTTCTGGCCAAGACTTTTGAGATAACCTATTGGCCATGTCTTTTGAGGTAACCTATTGACCAAGTATTTTGAGGTAACCTATTGACCAAGTCTTCAGATGAAAACTATTGGCCAAGTATTTTGAGATAACCTCCTGGCCAAGACTTTTGAGGTAACCCACTGGCCAAGACTTTTGAGATAACCTCCCGGCCATGTCTTTTGAGGTAACCTATTGGCCATGTCTTTTGAGGTAACCTATTGACCAAGTATTTTGAGGTAACCTATTGACCAAGTATTTTGAGATAACCTCCTGGCCAAGACTTTTGAGGTAACCTATTGGCCATGTCTTTTGAGGTAACCTATTGACCAAGACTTTTGAGATAACCTCCTGGCCAAGACTTTTGAGGTAACCTATTGGCCATGTCTTTTGAGGTAACCTATTGACCAAGTATTTTGAGGTAACCTATTGACCAAGTCTTCAGATGAAAACTATTGGCCAAGTATTTTGAGATAACCTCCTGGCCAAGACTTTTGAGGTAACCCACTGGCCAAGACTTTTGAGGTAACCTATTGACCAAGACTTTTGAGATAACCTCATGGCCAAGACTTTTGAGGTAACCTATTGGCCATGTCTTTTGAGGTAACCTATTGACCAAGTATTTTGAGGTAACCTATTGACCAAGTCTTCAGATGAAATCTATTGGCCAAGTATTTTGAGATAACCTACTGGTCAAGTATTTTGAGATAACCTACTGGCTGAGTCTTTTGAAGTAACCTATGTGCCAAGTATATATAAAACCAAAGCTATTTACCAAATTTACATGTGAGACCTGAAGACAAACCCTTATTAGTTAAATCTTCAGACATAACTCCAATTTCTTCTTTGGAGAGATAAGCTAATTTTTCAGTATTTATTGTTGGCACCTTAAGATCTCAGAAATCAAAGTAGGTTATGATAAAAAAGATTACTGGGTACATAGCAGATTCCATCAGTGTATAACATGTCATGTTCTCAGCTGCACATTGCACAAAAAAAATTTTTTGAAGAAGAAGAAATGTCATTACACTTATTAAGAATTTCTCTTTCTTTTTTAAATAGACATAAATGAAATATGCATGTTATTTTTCACCGTCCAGCAAGACTTGCTTTGAAAAGTGCCTCCAAAGAAATTCTGTCCTAATATTATGATATTCTTAGAAAAGTGTATACATTATAAGATCAGTATATTTTATACAATAGATGTATATATTTATTCCTGCCTTCAGGATCATCAGATCCGAGGAGTTTCAGTTGAAAGGAACACTCTCATGGCTGGCCTTATTGGATAACAAGGGAAGTAATTTAAATGTCTTGTGAAGAAATACAACTATTTAATTCTGTTTAGATTTTTCTTGTACAAGCGAATTTGAGAAATTGTTTGATACATTTGATGTGTTTGTGTGATTGTCTGATCAACTCACCTCACTGTATTGTTGGCTTTCATGTACATTTTTTATGGTTGTGAAATTATCTACAGCACATATATACAATATATCATTATGAAAACAAGGTTTGTGTGATCTTTTTAAAAGTACCAAATTTTTTAATCTAATTTGTGTATTACTTGATGCATTTATCAGTGTTTCAGGTCTAACCATTTTTCTGTTTCTTGAGATAAGTAATGGAAAAAGTTATTCAAAGCGACGTATGTAATATACAACCAGAGGTAAAGCATGTCTTTTGTAATTGCTGCCAGTACGACAATGATCACTGTCCTAGCCATTCATGGTCATATGATTATGCTTCATACCTGGCAGTGCTGAGTGTGGAAATCTTGAAACAATGACTTGTAATGATTGCTATAGTGAGAGAGAGCAAGTTTTGTCAGTAATTAATTGAATCAGTGAAGGAAATACCTACTTAACAATTAGTAGGCATCCACCAAGTTATAGACCTGGTTATGACTACAGGAATTTTACATATCGATGCATATATATGAACTAGTTAATGTATACTGACAATTTAACACTATTATGTGATTTACTTTGGATCCTAAGGCATCCAGTTAAAATAATTTGCTGTTTTCAAATATTGATACTATTTTTTTACATATAAAATAAGTACATGTAGATGTTTAATGATACTTTGTCTATCATGTGTAGTGTGAACTTGCAAGGGTTTATAAACTTTCCCCTTCAGCCAATACAGTGCATTTAAATACTAAGTTGAAGATCGTTGTTAAAGCTGAGGAATATATGTTTCAATGTATTTTGTCATTAAGGCAAATTCAGCAACAGTTAAAACAGTAATTCAGTTTTATGTAAAGATGGAAAAAAAACCTGGGTGAATATCTTCGCATATTTAATATGTATCAAGGTGTCATTAATATTCATGCTTTTATAAGTACAGATACAAGGACTGTGCCATGACTAACATCATGTACAGTGTAATGAAGATAAAAATACACAAACTAAAGTGAAGACTGGCTTGTAACCATCAGTATTTGTACACATCCTATCAGTTAGCCATACAAACAAATAGTATTTCTAGTGTTTCATGCATTTAGTTGTTCCAAGTTGATTATGTAGCCCCCAAAACCTGTACTTTTTTCAGGAGAAAACTTACAATGTAACACCCAAACAGTAGCTTTATTGATACTGCTAGTAGAACTTCAAGCATGGGGAATGATGTCATTTTAAAAGTACCAGAAAAAGAAAAAACAACCTTAATATAGAGAATTTTTATTTGTTAAAAGAAAATTGTTAATTTTAATACTTTGGTTTTACACTAGTGGCATATTTTGTATGTAATCCAAACTGAATTGTCAGTATGTATCATACTCAACACATCACCTTGGGATCAAGGTCACGGAATATATAGATAAAAAAAGCCGAGGTCACAACACCATAATATCAGTATATGTCTGTTTGTGCAGTGTCCACTTTTTATTGACGAAATTTGATTTATACAAAAACGAAAAAATTTTCATGGGAACAATTTTGAAATATTTATTTGTTGTTGAGATTGTGGACCAGTGTGGTATATGTACCACTCTAATTATTGTAGCACATGTAGTCTGGTGGAATATTGTTCAGCAAAGAATAAATGTGCATATGTCATACTTGTGTGCTGTTTTATGTTGAGATTATCAGTATAGGTGAAAATGGAATATATTTTATCTTAGTTGCTATATTCATATTTGACAGAAAATTATGTAACCTGCATTTTTGTGTCGCCTGCCAAAGGTGACATATAGGTATTACTATGTTGGCGCCGCCGGCGTCCGCACAAAAGTTTTTTAGGTCACCTGAGACAAAGTCTCATTGTGACCTATTCTAATACCATCATCTTTTGTAAACAATTTAACACTTTCAATTTCTTCTCAAAAACCCTTGATCCAATATCAATGAAATTTTGCAGAAACCTTCCTTGAATTTGTGAATTATACTTCCCTAACCCCAAGGGGCCTAAGGAGTGGGGCCAAAAAGGGGTCAAATTGACTCAGATTTCAAAAACTTCTTCTCAAGACCCAGATATGGAAGAAACAAATACTCTTCATGAATGGAAGCATCTTAAGGTGCTTTACCAAAATTGTGAATTTCATGGCCCCATGGTCTCACATTTCCCCGTGGGGAGGGGTAAAGTTTACTATAGTTCATAGATCTCCTCACAGTTTCCAATCATTCTTTTTCAACTTTGGTAGGTTTAATCAAAATGACATGAAGTTTTGTTTTCCTGAATGAGATTTTGATGAAACTGTTTTCAGAAAAGTTACTTTCCTTCTTTGAATAACTCTCTAAACAAAAGTATTGGAGTAAATGTCCCTCCATCTACAGATGAAAGCTTATCCTGCACAATGCTATTTACCCCGGTACTTTCTCAATGGATTTGTGTCAGACTTGTTACTTACTTTCAATTGACTTTCAGATTATATCAATTAGAGCTGCACACTCTTATCTACTTTTGTCTTTAGTGCTGTTAATAAACTTGGCCAGTACCTTTGGTATTTTACAAAAATAATTCTTATTTCACTTTCACTTTTTATGAAGGATTGAAAGGGGTAATAACTTAGCACTGATATGATAATTTACTCCAATGTCCAATGACTAGGATTCTGTAAAATATACTTTGCCAAGGTTTAATTAACTGATCAATTTTGCTGAAATGTTGAACATATCACATTTATCTCGTCAAAACAAAATCACCTTTTTTCATCGACATCGAAAATAGCAAAGATTAGACAATGAAGAAAAAAAAACCTGTGATATTGTATTTTATGATTGGACTGGTAATACCAAGTAATGTACCCTTGTCCCCGTCACAGAAGGCATGAAAACTAACCCAGTACGCCAATGGCTATACATTTTTACACAAAGCAATAAATAACACATATAGGCCATTATACATTTTGTTTACTGTTTAATATTCAATAAATTACTTAATTATACTACAAATTGATGAAGATCAAACATTTTGCCAGTTGCACTGTAGAGGTCCCTGGGGCCTGTATCACTCATTTCTATCTCACCAAGACAAGAACACCAATGAAAATCTACAAAACATAATGGCTGGCAGATTTCTTACACAGATGTGCAATGACTTTGTTAGATTAACGAGGAAAACATCAGTTTTCACATCTGACCTTTACGACCTTGATACAATATCACTTATTTCAATTACAAAATCAAAGTCAATTATCAGATTTTTTTTTTTTTTTTAAATTAATTGTTTGAAATTCTTACACAAATGACCTCGATTACTTTTATCTGATTGATATTAATGCATTTATTGTAAGCGAGACTAAGCTACACATGGAGGATGGATGTAGTGACACCAACTCACAGGCACTATGTATCAAGGGAGTTGAAGAGTTATACACATTATATATTAAGACTTAGCTAGAAAGACTTTATAGGGCTGGATATATATATACACAAATATTGTGTATGTTGGATTACATTTAACATGGACAACAATATATATGGTTGGAAGAAGTTTTTAACAAACTAAAATAAGCAAAATCAGAACAAAAATTCCAATAAAACCTGATTAAAAAAAACGTGATACAAATTTATTTACATTAAGCATACAGAGAATTTCTGAGACAATACATGTCACCACTCCTGCAAACTATTACATTGTTATCATTTATGAAAACAAAGATATTGTATTACTGTATATAACTATAACAGATTTTAATTATAATATTCAATATTTCAATTTAGATAAGAATTCAGCTTAGAAAACCATTACTACTTAGCCACACACATAGATAGCTTTGGAGTCATCTGTCCGCACGAGGAAGAAAAAATTTCTTCAAATTTATAAGTTCAAGGACAATAACTGAAAACTATAAAATGCCTGTATAATTTGAATGCCCTTTTTCATGCATTCTAATTTCTTTTCTTCAGAATATTGGGAGTAAGCCAGGGTACTGGTAATTTACTTTGATAAAATTGGTGTCTCTTCAACAATGCGTGCTTCAAGCCATGTTACTACCATTTTAATCCAGAAATAATTAAAGTCTTTAGTAAAATTTGAAGCCTGCTTGTAGTGAATCACAGTCATGCATTTTAAACAGATTTACTGATATCGGCACACAATTTTAATTCTCAGCATCAGTTTCCCACTAAATGGGGTTAAATGTACATACATTGGTATAATACAACAGTACCACAATGATCCCAAAAAGGGGAAAAGTATTTAATTAAGTTAAAAGGAAAGCTACCCAAGAGGGAACCCGCTTAACAGGACAAACCGAAATGTGAGTGAACTCACTCTGCAGAGGAGGGACAAATCACCCAGACAACCCAGATAACCTTTTGCATGATTTAGCATCCCACTCTCCTACACAATGCTGAAAATAATGAACATCAGTTGATACAGCCTTATACAACATTATGCTTGCTTTTATAAATACAATGGTTGAGCAACAATATTGAGTATCAATATCCATTTAATTGTTGAATATTAGTCAAGTGAAAAATAGAACATGACACCGAACCATGAGCATTACAGGTCCATAAACACTAGCACCTACAAGCCTTAAGATCTTATCAATATAACAACCACAAATATATAGAACTTTTAATAATGCTAGGCTATTACACATCCAATTTTTTGTCAATATTCACAGCACCTATATAAAAGGATCATGTCAGTAATCGCAGCACCTGTATGACACGATCCTGTCAGTAATCACAGTGCCTTTATGACAGGATCCTGTCAGTAATCACAGTGCCTGTATGATAGAATCCCGTCAGTAATCACAGTACATGTATGACAGGATCCTGTCAGTAATTACAGTGCCTGTATAACAGGATCCAGTCAGTAATCACAGTGTCTGTATGACAGGATCCTGTCAGTAACCACAGCACCTGTATGACAGGATCCTGTCAGTAACCACAGCACCTGTATGACAGGATCCTGTCAGTAATATCACAGTGCCTGTATGACAGGATCCTGTCAGTAATCACAGTGCCTGTATGACACGATCCTGTCAGTAATCAGTGCCTGTATGACAGGATCCAAAACAAATATTGCTGAATACCCACTAACAGACACAACTATGATATTTACATTTTGGTAACCAGTACCTTTTTTGCGCAAAAAGCCTGGATGAAGTGATCCATCACAATACAGCATTACCATAATACACTATCCAATATAATAAATGTTAATTATATGTTTAATAAGAATGGATAAAATCACATACTCACACTCACTTTCTAAATCCATGCTCATTTACACAAATACATGTGTTCACATTTTCAATGATCTACAAGTTATTAAAAATGATCTACAAGCTATTTGCATAGTTTCTCCCCTTTTTACATTTTCTTACATGCATGTATGTATTGCCATGATAATTTATTCCTGGGATAAGTGTCACATTTTATATATATTTACCAGATATAATTTTCAGAATGACCACCCACCCCCCTCCCCTCCCTCCCAAAAAAAAAGTTCACTACATCTTAGGCTCATCCAACTCACTTCCTTCCTAAGATCTATCTAATTTAACTTGACCCATCTACTCTTCTCAACCAAATCTTCCAGGTATTGAGGTTACCAGATAACATTAGCTAGCTGTTTCTATTTCCCTCAATTTTGAGTTACAAAATTAATTACTTTTCACCTGACTGTTAAATCTGCACAGAGGCATTACACTTAACCTGGCTGTTCCCCCCTACCCAGAGATGTTACACCTCACCTGACTGTTCCCCCCCTAACCAGAGGTATTACACTTCACCTGACTGTTCCCCCTACCCAGAGGTAATTACACTTCACCTGACTGTTCCCCCTACCCAGAGGTATTACACTTCACCTGACTGTTCCCCCTACCCAGAGGTAATTACACTTCACCTGACTGTTCCCCCCTAACCAGAGGTATTACACTTCACCTGACTGTTCCCCCCTACCCAGAGATTTTACACCTCACCTGACTGTTCCCCCCTAACCAGAGGTATTACACTTCACCTGACTGTTCCCCCCCTACCCAGAGATGTTACACCTCACCTGACTGTTCCCCCTACCCAGAGGTATTACACTTCACCTGACTGTTCCCCCTACCCAGAGATGTAATTACACTTCACCTGACTGTTCCCCCTAATTACCCAGAGGTATTACACTTCACCTGACTGTTCCCCCTACCCAGAGGTATTACACTTCACCTGACTGTTCCCCCCTACCCAGAGATTTTACACGTTCCCCCCTACCCAGAGATGTTACACCTCACCTGACTGTTCCCCCTACCCAGAGGTATTACACTTCACCTGACTGTTCCCCCTACCCAGAGGTAATTACACTTCACCTGACTGTTCCCCCTACCCAGAGGTAATTACACTTCACCTGACTGTTCCCCCTACCCAGAGATTTTACACCTCACCTGACTGTTCCCCCCTAACCAGAGGTATTACACTTCACCTGACTGTTCCCCCCTACCCAGAGATGTTACACCTCACCTGACTGTTCCCCCCCTACCCAGAGATATTATACCTCACCTGACTTTTCCCCCTACCCAGAGATATTATACCTCACCTGAATGTTCCCCCTACCCAGAGATATTATACCTCACCTGACTGTTCCCACGGATATTTTAACCAATAAGACTGTTTTTAAAGTTGGATGTTTTGTCAGCATCCTTACAACCAATAAATTAGAAAATACTATGCAATATTATGCATGTATTTGTATCCCTTACAATCTATAACTTCCATATCAACATGATGATATTTTTTAAAATTTGACCATAAAACTGAGATCAACTATCAAAACATATACAATACAAACACAGCTAATTAAAAATAACATGTAATTACTGAGTTGAACTAAATGTACTGCCATTAAGCCCATCCTGGGTAATATGCTCCCTTACATTTATTGCAATTTCCCTTGAATCACTTACATATATTTTAAGTTGTAATTGACAATACATTGTCTAATAATAAGCCCAGCCCCTAAATTGGTATTAGCCTCCTGGGCTTATTGCAGGAGAAATACAGAAAATCTACAATGTCCCAGACATCAAAACTAATATCCCTCTGAAATCATAAAACATAAAACCACGATGTACAAGATCTCAAATACATTGTCTAATCCCCTAGTACTACAGGTACTATTAAAATGTGCCAGAAACAAAAGGACATAATCAACCCTCCAGATAAGTTTGTACACTACTGGAGTTACAAATCATTGACAATCTATGAACAATCTGGAAAACAACTATCCACAAGATTCCAACAGGTACAGCATTTGATACCTAGGTAAATAGGATAATTTATGAATGGTGGCATTTTATGCCTGCACTCATGATTTATCCTATTAAGATATTATACTATCATATTATACACTAAAACTCAACAAGAGGTTCAAAATTTGATCGATTTTTACAGATAAGAAATATATCAGTAAATGTATATTTTATACAATAGCATAGCTATGGTTTGGTCCATTCTTTATAAACAATGGAATGAT
Source organism: Ylistrum balloti (assembly GCF_031769215.1). Classification (NCBI taxonomy): domain Eukaryota; kingdom Metazoa; phylum Mollusca; class Bivalvia; order Pectinida; family Pectinidae; genus Ylistrum; species Ylistrum balloti. The sequence continues at coordinate 54,412 of NW_026782400.1, read as the reverse complement.
CCCTATCACACGAATACCAGTAAATCATCAATTCAGCTTTAGCAATGGAATGTAACATTTTTTGCTTTATAGTTACATAGAGACACATCAAGCCTCAATGTCACTAAAATGAGGTCAAAGACAAAATAAGAAATCTAAAATAGAAATTCTGACAAAATGGAATGTATTCTGTTAGTCATACTAACAGTTAGACTATCATGGAATGATTTCCAATTTACTGATACAGATAAACATTACTGATACCTGGTAAATGTTACTTACACAATAAAGCTTCTGGATGTTTGGTAGAGTTTAGTGATATAAGTGATAATTAATCAACTTGTAAAGCTTATCGACACTTGTAAAACTTATTTATACACATAATTTTTACAGATACATGTAAAGTACACAATTTTTAAGATATAGATACATGGTAATGTTTACTGCTAGAGATAAAGTTGTCTGATGTTGGTAAATTCTACTGATACAGGTAAAATTTCCTAATACAGGTGAGATTTACTGAAACAAGTGAAATTTTCCGATTTGGGTAAAGATTTCTGTTACATTGTACTTTATAAAACATTTATACAGTGCTGCAATACGTTCATATATATCAATGTTTTATTTATAAGCATGTACGAGATAAATAACATGTCAAAAGATGTAAAACCACTTAAAACTCATCCTCTGTATCAGAGTTGACCAGTAGAGGTACATGTCCCCCATTCATTGTAGTAGAAAGGCTCTTAAATGAATTAGGCAAAACTGTTAGTGATCTCAACTGTATTTTTCTGTTTCGACGATGGAAGATCTGCTGGCGACATGCAGCAATGCTGAATATTCCTCCGACCAAGGCAATAAAAAGTAGAATCACAATATCTACAAATGGAATTGATAAGATGTATTAGTAAATGATTGGCTACAATAATCAAATTATCTGCGACAAAAAAGGTAGATAAATCAACATCAAACTGTCTAAAGCAACTGAAACTTCCGACACAGGTCACAATCCATACTTTCATTTATACAGGGCTTCAGGCATTAGGAGTAAGGATTTTTCACCGAACTTCGTGGTGTGCAAAGATACTCCAAAGCCCTTTTCTTGATCAGGAAATGTGGGGGATCACAAAGATACTCACTCCCCTTATCCTGATCAGGAAGTGGCATAATGGAGGATCACAGATTTTTACTCCCTCATCCTTTATTCAGGGATCACAATGATACCCCTGTTCCTTATCCTAATCAGGAAGTGATATAGTGTGGTATTACAGATCCACTCCGACCCCTTATCCAGGGATCACAATGATACTCCCTTCCCTTATCCTGATCAGGTTGGTGTAGTGGGGTATCACAGATATATTGCCATCCCTTATCCTGATCAGGTTGGTGTAGTGGGGTATCACAGATATATTGCCATCCCTTATCCTGATCAGGTTGGTGTAGTGGGGAATCACAGATATATTGCCATCCCTTATCCTGATCAGGTTGGTGTAGTGGGAGAACACAGATATATTGCCATCCTTTATCCTGATCAGGTTGGTGTAGTGGGGAATCACAGATATATTGCCATCCCTTATCCTGATCAGGTTGGTGTAGTGGGGAATCACAGATATATTGCCATCCCTCATCCTGATCAGGTTGGTGTAGTGGGGAATCACAGATATATTGCCATCCCTTATCCTGATCAGGTTGGTATAGTGGGAGAACACAGATATATTGCCATCCTTTATCCTGATCAGGTTGGTGTAGTGGGAGAACACAGATATATTGCCATCCTTTATCCTGATCAGGTTGGTGTAGAGGGGTATCACAGATATATTGCCATCCCTTATCCTGATCAGGTTGGTATAGTGGGAGAACACAGATATATTGCCATCCCTTATCCTGATCAGGTTGGTGTAGTGGGGAATCACAGATATATTGCCATCCCTTATCCTGATCAGGTTGGTGTAGTGGGAGAACACAGATATATTGCCATCCTTTATCCTGATTAGGTTGGTGTAGTGGGAGAACACAGATATATTGCCATCCCTTATCCTGATCAGGTTGGTGTAGTGGGAGAACACAGATATATTGCCATCCCTTATCCTGATCAGGTTGGTATAGTGGGAGAACACAGATATATTGCCATCCCTTATCCTGATCAGGTTGGTGTAGTGGGGAATCACAGATATATTGCCATCCCTTATCCTGATCAGGTTGGTATAGTGGGGGATTACAAATATACTTCCACTTCTTATCTTGATAAAGAAATGGTCGGAGATAACAGAGATACTCCAAATCCTGGATCTGATCAAGAAAGTGTGTACCTGTGTGGAATTACCTACAGTAAATTTCAAAGGTTTGATCTTTTAACTGTCTTTTTTTTTTTACAATTTTTATAAGGCTGCATTAAAACAAAATTTAATCTACACACATTTTTTATAGTCTATTAAACCTTATACAGTTGGTACTTACAAACAAGAAATACATTATCACTGTCTTCACCCTTCAAGATGGACCTGAAGTTTTCCACGGATCCATTGTTTGGAGCTGGTTTCAGTCCCATGATATGACACATCAAGGGGTAAATGTCCACATTATGGAGAGTCTCTATCTTTGTTCCAGCTTTAAATGCAGGGCCCATTGCCACAAAAAATGGGTGCATGTCAGGTAATCTGTTGTCATAACCATGGTTACCTCCTGTAAAATCAACACATACCATCAGTACTGCTTTTATACATGATTATGAGAAATGTCACATAAAGATGATAATTCAGAAGTTTTACCGTCAAGATTTAAATTAATATATGCATAGGTAGAATAAAAAAGGGGAAAAAAAGAAAACTTTGTTTTCTGTTTCTGAGGTTAAGTTCAAAATCAGCTGCAATCTTAAATAGGTACAAAAGCAGTAGGAGAGTAGAACTGCATAAAACTGTAATTTTGAAAGTGGTAAGGGCTGTGGGTTTACTGTATAAATTTGTGTTTATTTCTCCATTAGTGAGTGTGGAATGTGTTATAGAAAGAGTCAGATGTCAGCAGGAAACATGATAGTCTTGTGGAACAAATGAGTTCCTCAAGAGATTCAACAAGATGTCTACTAAATCTCAATGTCATCAAGGAATCTAATGCAGGTGAGTAGTTTCAAGAGGGCTATGGCAAGTAGCCCTGACTCCAGGTGGTCTATAAATTAAATACATTCACATATGTTGATGCCAACTTAGATTATCTCATAAAAGATAAAATAACATTAATGGGACATAATTTGGTGTAAGAGGTGGTATAGTGTCTACATTAAAGGGACATACTTTCATACAAGAGCTTGTACCATATTAACATTAAGGGTACATACTTTGGTATTAGAGGCAGTATCGAGTCTGCATTACGGTAAATAATTTGGTATAAGAGTCTGTTTAGTGTCAACATTAAAGGGACATAATTTTCTATAAGAGCTTGTACCATGCATAATTTGGTATAAGAGTGTCAACATTAAGGGGACATTATTTGGTATAAAAGGCTGTATAATGTCTACATTAAAGGTGCATAATTTGGTATTAGAGGCTGTATAGTGTCAACATAAAGGGGGCATAACTTGATAAAAGAGGATGTCTAGTGTCAACATTAAGGTGATATAATTTACTACAAGTGGTTGTTTTGTTGCTGTTTTCCATAAACTTGATATGTGTAAGCTTACTGGTTACTTACAACCTAAGATTTATTTCAAGTATACGACTTAAAACAACAAGAACAGCTATATGTAAGAGAATAACTATCGATGATATATGACTAACTTGGAACATATGAATTATTATGACGCAATGAATATCCTTCTTCCGTCACCAATAGTAAAGGCTGTATCCGTCTGTTGTGTTCATAGTGAAATCTCTCTGGTATATCCACCCCTTTTCTGTATACATGTAGATGTGGCACTGTAGACAGGTTCTTAACAATCTCCTCTTCCATCCCTAAAAAAACATGAGAACTTTTCATATCAAAATTTTAGATTGGCTTATACACTACTAATTAAGTGAGAATGAATTAAGCATTTCAAATTATTAATATTTTAATCATGTTATACTGTGCTCCTGTGTCCTTATAGCCTCAGTTACATTGTACCCCTGTATATCTGTCATAGCACGGATAGAAAAAAATAATGCAAATGGCTCACTGCCATACAATTAGAATAAGACAATCAGTGGTCTCTTGAGCTTTAGAGTATATCTGAATACATAACCTTCCTTCTCTAAAAACTGAGTTTTAACTCTTGAGTTTAAACTGATATATCTATTTCACATGTCTTGATCTTCCAGATATGGGATATGACTAATGGTAATTGCCAGATGTCAAGGACAACTGAATATTATTGAAGAAAAATAAATTTGATAGCAGAATTTTCTGTGCTTCATTTCAGTTGTTGATTTATATAAATAAAATCACAAAATCTACCTTCATTTGGAAGTACACTTCCGATCGGATCTGAAGAAAATATCTGATATGATGTTGGACTGATATATTCATCTAAGTCAATGATCTTTGTTTCTGGTGTTGAAGACATTCCATGGTCACTTGTAATAATCACATTTAAATCACCCAAGTCGTTCTCTTCAATTTTTTCTAAAAGGTATCCAACAACTCCATCTAAGGCTTCAATCATTTTTTTCATTTCCAAAGAATCTGGTCCAACTTCATGACCAAGTGCATCAGGCTGTTCAAAGTATAGCAGACCAAGATTAATAGGATATTCGTCATTGAACCAGTCGATAATTTTGTCAATCCTGCTTTCGTTTTTCACGTCCGGGTTGAATAGTTCATGCTTGTAGGGCAGAACTCCCTTTACTGCCGCCCCGTCTCCTGGCCAAAATAACACACCACTGCGATGCGTACATCCCTGTAATTGATTTGTCACCCACACAGGCTCTCCTCCGTTGTCAAACCACTTGGAATCAGTGACTTGTTCTTTGTTACTGATATGAAACACCTCATTGAAGACAGGATCGTACATAGTGTTTCCTACGATACCATGACTTTCCTCATACAAGCCAGTCACAATGCTGTAATGGTTGGGAAATGTCTTTGTGATGAAAGCGTTAACTACTCCACGAGTAGCAATTACACCATTCTTTATTATTTTGTTAAAGTTTGGCGTTAAGGTATTGTTGTTCAGGTAGTCCCAACGGAATCCGTCAAAAGATATTAGTAAGCATCGGGGACTTGGATGACAGGTACAGTAAAGGAACGCTGTCATTAAATATATGAATTTTATGGATAAACTGTAGAAAGACATATTAACAGCAACAAGTATTCACCACAGCAGGGACATGTGTATCGTACTTACAGCGACGTGTACGTGGATGTTTGTTGCCATGTGTATGTCGCTGTAGTGTGTACTTCGCAAGTACGTGAAGAGCTACAATTTCCGGTTCCGGTCCTTGCAAGTTATATGTCAGTAGTGCAAGTTGTTATTATTATTATTATGACATTCTTAACGGCCCTTCAACACGTGAAAGGTCAATAGGGCCATCAACCGGTAAAAACACACATATTGCAAGTACTTTGAGAATTGTTAGCATTGAATGTCACTGTGTCACTACTAGGGAACATGTTATATTCACGGTACGTTATCGTCTCTCTCAGTATATTAATTTTTCACAGCGAAATTTGTTTACATCGTCAGATCGGGCTTAATATTAGGCTGCACTCGCACCCCGTTGAAACAGGCAGAACGATTTACCTAAAAACACCCAAAATTATCCCCCAAACACTCTATGATATACCCTAACGGCATTTTGAAGACGAAAAAACAATTATATATACGTTTTTATGTGGTAACCTTGTGAAATTACGGCTCCCGATATTGTTTTGGAAGGGAGCTAACCCCTACAAAATTACATTTATTCTTTTAATAATGTCTTTAAAATTACTGGTTTATTTAAAGGGGAAGGTATATTGGCGAGTGGTATATTTGAAGTTTAATATTAAGATTTTGGCTTGGGAGTTCAAAAAAGAACGTCTCGCCAAAATGACAATCTGATAACACAAACACGCATAGTAACTACACACTTTCTACATATTACTGATAATCTTACATATTTGCTTACCGGAATTTGGGAGGATCACATTCTGTAGAGTGAAAGTTAAAAAGTAATATATAAGTTCGACAAAAATAAACAATGCAACAAGTATTTATTACATGACAATGATGAAAGGTTACATAAATTACACAAAATAGTAATTGTGCAAATATAAAACTAGTAACCGACTGTGTCCATGATATATAACTACACAAGTAGAGATCTACATGAAATCTTTATCAACAACAACACACATGGTGCCAATATGCAATATTGCTATGCGTTCTATCTCATTTCTATGATGCAAATCATATAGAAATATATCTAAGTCATAGTTTATATGAACTGATATGCAGGCCTTACTCCTTGGAAAGTATAATTGTTTCCCATTTATTGTGTGGTTTTTATATTCATCATTCCCTGTAGGATAAACTAAGTAAAAAATCTGTTTCTCCATCTCTCTTATTTCCGCTGTACAGGTTTTATTTTACCGCAAGTCAGATTAGAAATGAATTCATTTGTATCTTTATGTTTCAATCCTAATGATCATATTTGTAGAAAAAAAGCTTATATTGGGGTTTAAATTACTTTTATTAGATCTAAATCTAGAGAGTGGAAAGCCAATTTATATATTATTTATACATACCAATTCAATCCAACTAAGTCCATGTATAATATCCGCAGTGTCCTACTGCATGTGGTAGAACTCCACTAGAAGGGGCAAAAGGTGGCGTCCCGTTAGTACTAGGAGAAATGATCCTGGTGGTTGAGGGGCGGATATGTGGTTTGCGCTTTATTCTCAAGCAATCTCGCATGGCCTTTCCTCAATGCATCACTTTGGTCTTTATCTCAGTAAGACGGGTGATCATTCCGGCCCTCAATGACCAATCGGCTGGTCATGCCAATCTCTGGGTGAACTCTATGTACCACATGTTAAGTTTTTTCCTTTTATTTCACTCAACCGTATTCCCATCTATTTTTGTAGTTTTTATTTTACAGTGGTATCCCAGAAGGTGGTGACTTAAGGGTAAATCGAGAGAGTTCTGTTCTTTCGAGTATACTACCTGTGTATCCTTGGCACGCTTGTACCGAAGATCCGTACAGTAAGTAGTGTCCCCTTGTTGGGCTCCGAGGAGCACGAGTAATGAAAATCTAAACACCTGACTATGGGCACAAAAAAAGACCTTGTCCTTCATCATCGGACTCAGAATATGGCCGTAGTTTCAACCAGTTCATCGTCATACGATCGTTGGAAAAAGGATAAACCAATGTCACCTGTTCCACCATTTCTTATAGGAAAATAATCCTGTCAACATGCGTTACTCCAAAGAGTGTTAAAAAAAACTGCGGTCTGGCGAACTCCTTGTGGAAGCTCTCTGCAAGCAACAGGCCAAGAACCTCTTAGGAATGACAAAGTTGTTGGACATAGCTGTACAGGTTATTCCTCATTACTCCCTGAACAAATCAAAGGGCGTTATACGCTGTCCATCTCTTCAGGAAGAGCGAATAGAACATCCTCAGTTACTCCAAAGAAAAGCACTAAAATGTCCACGATGTTAAACGAATCAGGGTGAAGCGAGATGGCAACATCCGCGACACCAACACTTTTGTGCTTACTTTTAAAACTTCAATCTTACCAAAACGTGTCAAGGTTGGCTTCGGAAGTGTTGGCGTGGATGTATAAATTCCAAACCCACTTTGAAAAAAAAAATTAATCATCATTCTGATAACTGCTAAAAAAACCCAGAAAGTTTGTGCTAAATGTGGAGTTGCGGGCCACGAAGATGAGTCGGCAGATGGTGCTTGTAATGGTCAGGCTCACTTCGCGAAGTGGTGGAAGGTATCCAGCATATTCCAGAGATTGCTCTGCTTGGCGCAAGGAAAAAAGAGATCCTTCGCGTCAAGTACACAAAAAACATTACCTTTCCGAGACAAGGAAGATTGTTGAAAAGCCTGTGTCGGGTCCATCCTACCATCCATACAAAGGCTGGTGTTAGCAACAAAGTAAGCGGTGGAGTTGCTATCCTGGTTGACAACCAAGTTTCTCACAGAAATAAACCATTAAATACAGACAACTGCTATTAGTGTTACGCTCAATAAAACGCTCTATCTATCTCTCTTCAAACTGATTTTACGGACAACCAACTAGACGAACTCTATCGTAAATACCTCCCCCATTCATACTTTTGGGTGACTTTAATGGTCATAACAACCTCTTGGGTTCACCCGCCACTCATGACAGAGGAACAAAAATTGAACAAATTATATTGGAAAATAATCTTTGTCTTTACAATAATCAATTTCCAACTTATTGGCATCCCTCTTCCGGAACATTCTCGCATCTTGATTTAACTTTATGACACCCATCGTTGTTACTCGATTTCGAATGGACAGTGCATGACGATCTCAGTGGAAGCGACCACCTTCCAATTTTTCTAAGGATTTGTAGATCCACAGAGAGCGATCATGTACCCCATTTGAAATTGTATAAGGCAGATTGGAGTAAATTTGAACATCTTAGTACCAAAATTCTCAACACCATCGATTTCCTGAATTCAGAAGATCTGATAGAATCCTTTGCTACCGAACTTTTTGAGATAGCCAAAGAATGAATACCAGAGTCCAAAAGAAAACACAACAAAAAACCTTAGATTAATGAAGATTGTGATAAAGCTATGAGAAATAGGAAAACCGCTTTGAGGCAATCCAAAAACAATCCCACAAGCGATGGCTTAAACAACAATAAGATCATTAAGGCAAATGCCCGTCGTGTTATACGCTTCAGCTAAAAAATCGTCCTGGAGATCTTATGTGTCCGAATTAATTTCCAATGCATCCACTAAAAAGGTATGGGATATGATTAAACGAATCAGCGGTAAAACATCATTTAACACAATGGGACATCTGAAAACAAATGTAAAATTAGCCACATCGAAATTTGATATTGAAAATGCTTTAGGATCTGATTTTTTCCGAAAAGTGGTCTGCAAATAAAAGTTCCAATTTTTTTTTTTAAAATTTAAGACCACTCGAGAAAAAACTAAGTTGAAATTCTCTTCCGAAAAGAATGAAACTCATAATCAACTTTTCTCAATGTTAGAACTTGGAGAATCGTTGAAAAAACTCACATGACTCTGCAACAGGACCTGATGATATTCACCATCAGTTCCTAAAACATCTACCAGAGTTTTCATTAGAAAAACTTATTAATATTTTTAATTATATTTTTTAGATCGGGTATATCCAAAAGTAATGGGAAAAGGCAACTGTGATTCCAATCCCCAAACAGGGTAAAGATATGACAGATCCCTCCAGGTACCGCCCAATTTCACTCACGAGTTGCGGATGATAAATTCAAGATTAATTTGGCATCTGGACTCCAATCGCATAATATCACCGCTACAAAGCGGTTTTAGATCTAAGCGAGGTACCAATAATCATTTGGTTAGACTTGAAACCTTTGTGCGTGAAGCTTTTCTAAAGAAGGAGCACTTGGTTGCTGTTTTCTTCGAATTAGAAAAGGCTTACGACACAACGTGGAAATATGACATAATGAAAGATATATAAATATAAACTTTATTTGTTTTACAACAATTGCGAAAGGCTTACGCGCACAACGTGGAAATATGACATAATGAAAGATCTGCATGATATAGGAATTAGAGGTAATCTACCTAATTTTATTTCAAATTTTCTATCAGAGTATTTCAAATCCGGAATGGAACGACTCTTTCCGATGTTTCATCAGCAGGAAATGGACGTACAAGCCAGCATTCTCACGGTTACACTTTTTGGACTTAAAATTTACAATATTGTCAAAGCATTATCCCCTCCAATGGAGGGCGCTCTTTATGTTGATTACTTCATGCAGTTTGTATGCCGAATTTTTTATGCACGACGATCCAAATATATCTCTTTGTGGTGTTTGTTGAGCAAACCAAATTCTAAGGTGTAATGTTCCTTCCTCATATAAAATACCTTAGAGCCAAATGCTTTAAGACACTGAATATTCTAAAGGTAGTGTCCCACACTGTTTGGGGAGCTGATAGAAAAGTTTTGCTACGATTTTATAGAGCTCTTATTAGATCAAAATTAGACTACGGTTCCATTGTGTATGGATCTGCTTGACCTTCATATCACAATTTATTAGACAACGTTCATCACCGGGGTCTGAGGCTCGCTCTCGGAGCTTTTAAGACTTTGCAATACAACATTCAGCTAAAGTCAAATCCTTCAAATCATGCTTTTTTACTTATATTTGATACAAAATATAACAAACTGATGTATAATATAAACCAAGGACCATTCCAGCATTCGGTATTCGGATTTCCGCTCTTTTACAAAATACAAATATTGACCAAATTCAGTCATTTAGAACGATTGAAATTCCACCCTGGCTCTTGAATTCACTTGAGTTGACTTTTCACTTCATGAAATGGTTAAATCAGACACTGACAGTTGCATCTTTCGTCCATCCTTCTTGAAATTGCAGTTCAAATATCAAACATTTCTACCATTATATTCTGGTGGTTCAAAAGATAATAAGGTTGCCGCGGTCATAGTTTCACAAGAAGCCTATAGATGCCAGCTACGGAACAACGCCTCAATATTCTCCGCAGAAGCGCGAGTCTTCCCGCCCTAGAATACACAAACAAAGTAATGAGACCTGTTATCTATTCAGAATCTCTTTCTGTACTACAAAGTCTTATCAATAGAAATATCTAAAATATTTTCATTCGTAATACATTAATACTTTAACATGAACTTCCCTTTAACTTTCGTATTGATTTTTGCTGGTTTCCTGGGCACATCGGAATACCAGGCAATGAAAAAGCAGATCGTGCCGCAAAGGAAACTTTATCGCTACCACCTGTTGTTTTTAAACTTCATTTTACTGATTATAAACCATTTATCAAATATTTTAACAGCTCGGTGGCAGGAGGAATAGAATAAATATACTATCAATAAATTGTACTCCGTAAAACCTATCATTGGCGAATAGTCTCCATGCTATAGAAACAACCACCGAGACGAAATTGTTCTTGTCCGTCTTCTGATGGGCCATACATACCTTACGCATTCCTATATGTTCAAAGGCGAAGAAAACCCTGGTGCATAAGATATGATGAGCCATTCACCATTAGAAAAAATTTATCGGACTGCATTGACCTTCTGTCTACTCGAGAATTCTTTTTGAAAATGGTGAGATTGATAAAATTCTAGGTTATCTGAAAGATGTTGAGCTGTATCATAGATTATGACTTACCGTTTTAATCTTTTGTGACGATATAACCATTTAAGATTTTTAGCTTTTATCTTTTACTTTTTAGTTTGTTTGGTGTTATTTCCGTTTTTGATCGCTGTGCGTTTCATCGGTTGATGGCTCTAATGACCTTTTATGTGTTGACGTGCGGTTAAGAATGTTGTCATAATGAAATTAATAATAATGTAAGCAGTCAAACGTGTCATAATTTCCAATAGAATGACAGGATTTGCAAATTTGGACAATGTTGAAGCAGTGCTCGATTCGCACTTTGCATGAAAATTAAGTGTTGCAGGACTCGCACAATAAAATATATTGGAGTTTAGTTTACAAGTAGCACATGGTTATTTCAATTTCGTTACGTTTTTACTGTGAGACATGGTTACTTTTGATGGGTCGCTATGGATCTTGTATATGTAATCACAGGTCATTTTATAACGACATCATGTGTATGATCGGTTGAAATCTTATTGTTTTATTTTTTAACAAAACGTTGGTCAAGGACCGCTTTCTGAAGGCTTCTGAAAACATGCTTTTGGGTTTCAAAGCCATTTCAATTAATATCGCAACCAATATAACAAACGTCAATCCAGCTCCATCACTTACTGGAGTCGTGAAATCACGTGTCCCCGGGAGATAATAATGACACCCGGTACCCGTCTGATTACCTCACATTTCACATCTAGCCAACGGGTAGATGATACGTGCACGATCCAATTAATGATCCCTCATTTTCTACACTACAAACATACTAACCAAATTACGGACACGCGACGGAACAGGTAAAGGGAGGCGTGTGTTCGGCAACGCATCACTTTTACCGATTGAAGTAAAATTAAGTTCTTATTTTAGAATGAAACACTGAACATATTACCATCGGCAATAATTTAATAAATAATCAACATACGCGAACTAAGTAGTGTACTGGATATCTCTGACCAACTGGAATTAATTGTATCTTTCCTGACGTTGTAACAAATGTCAGTATACCTGTTTTTTGTTTTGTTTTTGTTTTTGTATATTCCATTTAATTCAACAAAAGTTATAAAACAATATGATGGGAAATTGCAGAACCTATTACATATAATAGGGTTCGGATTGCACATATATAAAAATATATATATAATCTAGTAAGTAATGTCGACAGTATAAACTAAAATAAAGACCTCTACAGTAAAGTTAGGTGTCTCAATAATCCTACCGATCTCGATTTTAGTTTAAAACTTTGTATTTGTTTTATGTTCTATGTATGTAACTTTTTTTTTTTAAACTTGTGTCTTAATGAAGGGGCAGATTGCCTCGAAAATTTGACAATTCTCTTGTCCGTACTGTCGTTATTACTTCATTGATCATACGTTATACAGTATATCAGAGACACACATAACATATCTGAGTATATAACGTGAAACAAGAGACGTATATATCATATGTGTTATATATGTCTGTGGTGAAACGAAAAAAATCGCATGGTTCACCAATCTGATTTGAAATGGAAACAATTGTATTGTAAGGGTTATCTCCCCTCCATCATCATCATCATCATCATCATCATCATCATCATCGGGACATGGCACCCGGGATATGTGGTTTTTTGGTAGATTTTGAGTTTTTAAGGGTAGCATTAAGTTATTTGGATAGTTATCGAATGTTTTGAGGAAGTTTTGGGGGTATTTTTGGGTATTTTGGATATTTTTTGGTGTGTGTTTGAGCAGGGACGTATATTTCACGTCCCTGGTATGGGTAAAATATTCTACCGTTGTTGTAAGGCTCGTCATCTACCAAAAAAAAATCGTCTAAAAACAAAAGTAACTAGTAAACTGTATAAAAGCTTGTTGTGTCAGCCATCTTGGTTATTATCGTTTTAATTGGTACAATTTTAATACATGTCCAGTCCGTTTCATCGTTACCACCAACCGGAAGTCATCAAAATTAACCAAAATGGGAACCAACTATATGTCTAACACAATTTATTATATATATCATCTGCATTGTATGCCATTCTATCAAAATAAAGAATTATTCGTGTTTTATTGATTATGAAAATAAACGAAATAACGAATTTTAAAAAATCGAATTAAGATTGTTGAAATAATCTACCGGAAATAATGCAATCTCTGTCTTTTATTAGGTCGGCAAAGTAATATCCGTTATAGATTTTTAAGACATAAGCGGTAAGGTAAACAGTCACATGCAGCTGATAGATTTATTTGATTTTCAAGTTACTGTGGAATTTGGAATTTTATATAGAATGGGAATGATTATTTCTAATCTCTAGATGTACTCTGAATACTGAACGACAGCACAATCGGTGTCTTCTTTTATGATTTAACATCTATGGTTTTTAATATCATCTGTCAAGAAAAGGGTTTCCATAAACTCAATGTAAACAATCTTCTTTTTAACTGCAGTAAATTTTGGGGTGAAATTTCGTTTGATTTATTTACTACTCTACAATTTGAAATAATAAGTAAACGGATGCACGTGCTGTCATCGTAACGACGTGTATTGCCAGACAGAATAACCCGGATGGAATCGGAGAGGTATGTGTTTCGGAGCAATTATTTTGTGAGCTAAATTACATGATTCATTGACCTAAGTGACCTCGTTTCCCAATCATTTTGGGTTATGCAGACTGAAATAAAAGTTGCAAATATATATATGTTTATTGTAAAATATTGGTGTTTTACGAGGTTGAGGTCACCTTTTACTAGCCGCGGATAGTGGGAATTTAGCTGTAGTCCGGATTATGGCATACAGTGGCCATCTATGTATTAACTTTCTCTACAAATCACTACTAGTTATAAATTACTGAGCACATGTTTATTTTGTACAAATGGTGGGTCTCAGCTCCCAGGAGCAGGAGGGCAAGGCCCAAAGTGGAAACAGAGCACATTCTTTAAAATCCTACTCCTCCTGTAAGAATGATTAGAGAGACCAGATTTGGTCTGAAGCATTGTTTGGTGAAGGGAGACCAGTTTTCTATAAATGGTGGGTCTCAAGAAGTAGAAAAAAAGTATTTAACTTGTGTTCTAAGGAGGATTTTTTGAAATGTTAGATTTTAGGAAGTAGTTTAAATGCAAAAGAAAAAATGTAATTTTACTGCTTTTGCCAAGAGAAACAAGCTGAAACATTTATTCACCTAGTCTGAAATTCAGGAATTTGTTATTTGTGGTGATAATTTATGCAAAATTTCCTGAGTTATACTTAAGAGAAATATCTCAGTAACGACAAAACATTGATATTGAATGACGCTGTTCACTACATCCTTTAGTATGTAAAGTTAATGTAAAATTCCCCCTCCTTCTCTATACCATACTGCTATAAAACCTCCTGCTTAATGGCCCCTTCAACTTTTTTATTCCCATCCTTGTGATAACCCCATATGATACTCACTTCCTGTGAGGACCTCAATATTGATAAACTATACTCTAGATCTGCCTTATATATTTTTCAGGTTAAACATTATTTTCTACTGACAGAAGATACATTTAGAAGGGGAGATAACTACTGAGATTTAGCAGAAGATGATATGTAGAAAAGGATTATCAGAATAGCAGAAACGTTAGCACTGGGGTTCCCTGAACATACTGGAGAAAAGTGTTGTTGTGACATTTGACTTTGCATCACATTCACCATGTCATATTGACCACAACGCCTTGTAGGAGGTAAATCTTAGATATTTTCATTTTGTTTTCAGATTTTGATGTAGCCATACAAGCATTTAGATATAACTACATTAAACTGATTACTTGCATTTTTTGACCAAATTTGGTCAGAAGCATCCTTGGGGGAAGAAGAGCAAATTTATGTATTAGTCTTGATCCACTGGGGCAAGAGGAGCAGGGCTCGATAGGGGGAATGAAGCAAGTTTTTTACAATCCTATTCCTCCAGCAGGAATGGTTAGATTTTGCTTAATTATAGTCTGAAGTATTGCTTGATGAAGAGGAATCGATTTTATATGAATGGTGGATCTCAGCTCCCGAGGGAAAGAGGGCAAATTCTCTAAAATTTTATTTTCCTGTAGGAATGATTGAATTTTGCCCAAATTTGGTATGAATCATTCTTGGGTGAAGGGAGATCAATTTTGTATAAACTTTAAAATCTTACAAATGCACTCCTTCTTTGGGAATGGGTGAATTTTGCCAAAGGTGTTAAGCATCCTTGAGTAAATTGACATCAGTTTTGTGTAAATGGTGAGTTTAGACCCCTTGGGATTGGAATGGCAGGAGCCACTTAAGGAGAAACAGAGCAAATTCTTTAATTTTTTTTCTTTAGGCATGACTGGATTCTGTCCCTATTTATATAATGCATGAATTGTTTAGCAGACCCCCAAAGAATAGAGGGGTTCAGTCCATTGTGTGGTTTGAAATATAGAATTCCTTTTCCTTATTCTTGAATGATGCAATTTCAGCCAAACAAAGCCAAGTGATTGATGCAGGACTTATGGGCCTCTTGTTTAGATGTCCATCTGAGGATAAGGAGTATGAAACATATGTGAGCTATCATGATGGATGCTAATCAGTCATATTGTATAACCTTTTTTGCAGTCTGATGCTGTTAAGTTATACCTGGTACTGGCATCTGCCATACATTTCTTTTTGTTAACCAAAAGATTCAAGAATTAATTGCAAATGCCCCCAATATAGATCCAAGTAATCTACAGATAATGACAGATCACCACCTCAAGTATAGATCCCAATAATCTACAGATAAAGACAGACCCCCCCCCCCCAGTATAGATCCCAGTAATCTACAGATAATGACAGATCACCACCCCCAGTATAGATCCCAGTAATCTACAGATAATGACAGATCACCACCCCCAGTATAGATCCCAGTAATCTACAGATAATGCCAGATCACCACTCCCAGTATAGATCCCAGTAATCTACAGATAATGACAGATCACCACCCCCAGTATAGATCCCAGTAATCTACAGATAATGACAGATCACCACCCCCAGTATAGATCCCAGTAATCTACAGATAATGACAGATGACACCCACCCCCAGTATGACAGTAATCTACAGATAATGACAGATCACCACCCCCACCCCCCAGTAATCTATAGATCCCCAGTAATCTACAGATAATGACAGATCACCACCCCCAGTATAGATCCCAGTAATCTACAGATAATGACAGATCACCACCCCCAGTATAGATCCCAGTAATCTACAGATAATGACAGATCACCACCCCCAGTATAGATCCCAGTAATCTACAGATAATGACAGATCACCACCCCCAGTATAGATCCCAGTAATCTACACAGAATGACAGATCACCACCCCCAGTATAGATCCCAGTAATCTACAGATAATGACAGATCACCACCCCCAGTATAGATCCCAGTAATCTACAGATAATGACAGATCACCACCCCCAGTATAGATCCCAGTAATCTACAGATAATGACAGATCACCACCCCCAGTATAGATCCCAGTAATCTACAGATAATGACAGATCACCACCCCCAGTATAGATCCCAGTAATCTACAGATAATGACAGATCACCACCCCCAGTATAGATCCCAGTAATCTACAGATAATGACAGATCACCACCCCCAGTATAGATCCCAGTAATCTACAGATAATGACAGATCACCACCCCCAGTATAGATCCCAGTAATCTACAGATAATGACAGATCACCACCCCCAGTATAGATCCCAGTAATCTACAGATAATGACAGATCACCACCCCCAGTATAGATCCCAGTAATCTACAGATAATGACAGATCACCACCCCCAGTATAGATCCCAGTAATCTACAGATAATGACAGATCACCACCCCCAGTATAGATCCCAGTAATCTACAGATAATGACAGATCACCACCCCCAGTATAGATCCCAGTAATCTACAGATAATGACAGATCACCACCTCCAGTATAGATCCCAGCAATTTACAGATAATGACAGATCACCACCCCCAGTATAGATCATAGTAATCTACAGATAATGACAGATCACCACCCCCAGTATAGATCCCAGTAATCTACAGATAATGACACCACCCCCAGTATAGATCCCAGTAATCTACAGATAATGACAGATCACCACCCCCAGTATAGATCCCAGTAATCTACAGATAATGACAGATCACCACCCCCAGTATAGATCCCAGTAATCTACAGATAATGACAGATCACCACCCACAGTATAGATCCCAGTAATCTACAGATAATGACAGATCACCACCCCCAGTATAGATCCCAGTAATCTACAGATAATGACAGATCACCACCCCCAGTATAGATCCCAGTAATCTACAGATAATGACAGATCACCACCCCCAGTATAGATCCCAGTAATCTACACAGATAATGACAGATCACCACCCCCAGTATAGATCCCAGTAATCTACAGATAATGACAGATCACCACCCCCAGTATAGATCCCAGTAATCTACAGATAATGACAGATCACCACCCCCAGTATAGATCCCAGTAATCTACAGATAATGACAGATCACCACCCCCAGTATAGATCCCAGTAATCTACAGATAATGACAGATCACCACCCCCAGTATAGATCCCAGTAATCTACAGATAATGACAGATCACCACCCCCAGTATAGATCCCAGTAATCTACAGATAATGACAGATCACCACCCCCAGTATAGATCCCAGTAATCTACAGATAATGACAGATCACCACCCCCAGTATAGATCCCAGTAATCTACAGATAATGACAGATCACCACCCCCAGTATAGATCCCAGTAATCTACAGATAATGACAGATCACCACCCCCAGTATAGATCCCAGTAATCTACAGATAATGACAGATCACCACCCCCAGTATAGATCCCAGTAATCTACAGATAATGACAGATCACCACCCCCAGTATAGATCCCAGTAATCTACAGATAATGACAGATCACCACCCCCAGTATAGATCCCAGTAATCTACAGATAATGACAGATCACCACCCCCAGTATAGATCCCAGTAATCTACAGATAATGACAGATCACCACCCCCAGTATAGATCCCAGTAATCTACACAGTATAGATCCCAGTAATCTACAGATAATGACAGATCACCACCCCCAGTATAGATCCCAGTAATCTACAGATAATGACAGATCACCACCCCCAGTATAGATCCCAGTAATCTACAGATAATGACAGATCACCACCCCCAGTATAGATATAATCTACAGATCACCACCCCCAGTAATCTAATCTACAGATAATGACAGATCACCACCCCCAGTATAGATCCCAGTAATCTACAGATAATGACAGATCACCACCCCCAGTATAGATCCCAGTAATCTACAGATAATGACAGATCCCAGTATAGATCACCACCCCCAGTAATCTAATCTACAGATAATGACAGATCACCACCCCCAGTATAGATCCCAGTAATCTACAGATAATGACAGATCACCACCCCCAGTATAGATCCCAGTAATCTACAGATAATGACAGATCACCACCCCCAGTATAGATCCCAGTAATCTACAGATAATGACAGATCACCACCCCCAGTATAGATCCCAGTAATCTACAGATAATGACAGATCACCACCCCCAGTATAGATCCCAGTAATCTACAGATAATGACAGATCACCACCCCCAGATAGATGAATCTACAGATATCAGATCCCACCCCCAGTATAGATCCCAGTAATCTACAGATAATGACAGATCACCACCCCCAGTATAGATCCCAGTAATCTACAGATAATGACAGATCACCACCCCCAGTATAGATCCCAGTAATCTACAGATAATGACAGATCACCACCCCCAGTATAGATCCCAGTAATCTATAGATAATGACAGATCACCACCCCCAGTATAGATCCCAGTAATCTACAGATAATGACAGATCACCACCCCCAGTATAGATCCCAGTAATCTACAGATAATGACAGATCACCACCCCCAGTATAGATCCCAGTAATCTACAGATAATGACAGATCACCACCCCCAGTATAGATCCCAGTAATCTACAGATTCCCCAGTATAGATCCCAGTAATCTACAGATAATGACAGATCACCACCCCCAGTATAGATCCCATATATATCTAATCTACACAGAATGACAGATCATCACCCCAGTATAGATCCCAGTAATCTACAGATAATGACAGATCACCACCCCCAGTATAGATCCCAGTAATCTACACAGAATGACAGATCACCACCCCCAGTATAGATCCCAGTAATCTACAGATAATGACAGATCACCACCCCCAGTATAGATCCCAGTAATCTACAGATAATGACAGATCACCACCCCCAGTATAGATCCCAGTAATCTACAGATAATGACAGATCACCAGTGCCAGTATAGATCCCAGTAATCTACACAGGTCCACCCCCAGTATAGCCCAGTAATCTACAGATAATGAATTTGTTCTACAGAATTTGACAGATACACCATTTTACACAATTAGATGATAGAGATCAATCGAATCTGTGGTGATAGGTATGTGTAGAGAGGTCAGAATAGAGAGTTCTATGTAGAGAGGTCTGTCAAAAGGTCAGTGTAGAGAGGTATCAATAAAGAGGTATGTGTAAAGAGGTCTTTATAGAGAGATCTGAGTAGAGAAGTCAGTGTAGAGAGTTATATGTAGAGAGGTCTGTCAGATGGTCTGTGTAGAGAGGTATCAATAAAGAGGTATTGTAAAGAGGTCTTTATAGAGAGATCTGAGTAGAGAAGTCAGTGTAGAGAGTTATATGTGGAGAGGTCTGTCAAATGGTCTGTGTAGAGAGGTATCAATAAAGAGGTATTGTAAAGAGGTCTTTATAGAGAGATCTGAGTAGAGAAGTCAGTGTAGAGAGTTCTATGTAGAGAGGTCTGTCAAATGGTCTGTGTAGAGGTATCAATAAAGAGGTATGTGTAAAGAGGTCTTTGTAGAGAGTTCTTTGTAGGTAGGTCAGTGTAGAGAGGTCTGTGTAGAGTGGTTGGTTGAAAGGGCACTGTGGAGTGATCTGGAAAGAGGTCTGTGAAGTGTGGTCTGTCAATAGAGATTTGTGTATAGAGGTGCAACTAGAGAAATCTGTGTAGAGAGGTATCTATAGATAGGTATTTGTAAAGAGGTCTTTATAGAGAGGTCTATGTAGATAGGTCAGTGTAGAGAGTTCTGTGCAGAGTGGTCTGCATGAAGTAGTTTTAATGAGGTCAGTGTAGAGTGGTCTGACAAGAGAGGTCAGTGTAGAGAGGTCTCTTCAGAGAGGTATGTGTAAAGAAGTTTTTGTACAGGGTCAATGTAGAATGGTCTGTCAATAGAGGTCATTGTAGAGGTCTCTGCATAGAGGTATATGTAAAGAAGTTTTTGTACAGGGTCAATGTAGAATGGACTGTTAATAGAGGTCTCTGCATAGAGGTATATGTAAAGAGGTCTTCGTAGAGAGATCTGTGCAGAGTGGTCTGCATGAAGTGGTTTTAATGAGGTCAGTGTAGAGTGGTCTGACAATAGAGGTCAGTGTAGAGAGGTCTCTTCAGAAAGGTATGTGAAAAGAAGTTTTTGTACAGGGTCAGTGTAGAATGGTCTGTCAATAGAGGTCTCTGTATAGAGGTATGTGTAGAGTGGCATCTATAGAGAAGTATGTGCAAAGAGGTCTTTGTAGAGAGGCTGTGTCGAGTGGTCTCTGTGGAGATATGTGTAGAGAGGTCAGAGTAAAAAGTTTGATGTAGAAATGGCTGTGAAGAGAGGTCATTGGACAGATAGAGGTATACAGGAGTCCAGTCTAGAGAATTCTATGTAAAGGACCTATGAAGATTGGTCTGTATAGAGAGGTCAGTGTAGAGAGGTATGTGAAGAGAGGTTGTGTATAGTGTGGTCAGTGTAGAGAGGTTGGTAGAGAAGTCAATGGAAAACTGTGTATGTAAAGACTATGTATAGAGAGGTCTGTGTAGATGAGTTTTTGTAGAAAGGTCTGCCCAGATTGGTCTGTGAAGAGGTATCTGAGTATAGAGTTTGTATAGGGAAATGTCTGTGAAAAGGTCTGTGTAGCAGGTTGTCAATGTAGAAAATTGTGTGTAAAGAGGTTTGTTTAGAGAGGTTTGCATGGAGAGGACTGTGCAGAAAGTTTTTTTAAAAGGTCTTTGTAGAGAGGTCTACATTGCAGGGGAACAGAGAGATGCCCATGAGCTTGTAAGCTGTGTAACAAGTGGTTTGTCGACTCTGGTGTGAGGCTCTAGGTGCTCCTACAATGCATGTGTGTGCTGGCTGACTACAGGCTTCCTTCCCCTGGATCAATACAATGTTTTCTGTTACAACTCTGCACTTAGTTTGGAGGTACACATTCATTGTAATGTATGTATGTCAGGCAAGCAGTGTTGCTCTAGTGACCATAGTAACTACAGGAACCTAATGTGATACTTTATCCTCCTTAATGTTTCCTGCTGGCACCCATATTTTTTGTGAACCAGCTGTTGACATTAGACTGACATGTGGACATGACATATGTGACTGTGGTGACCAGTGGTGGTGTGGATTTTGTCATGTGTTTAAGTGCTGATTGCTGTGTGGATGGTGCTTATGGTGCCACCTCTTAATGTGTCCTGTGGGCATCATGGATGTGTGGTCACTTATTAAACATATAGAATTACCTGGCAGGTTTAAAGCCGGGTGTTTTTCACACTGACAAGGCATCTTTGGGTACGTATTATACTGTACTGTAGACGGATGTGTGTATGGCACTATAGATGATGTTTATGTAGGTTTATACATAGATATAAAAGCATCCTCTAATAATGAACATCCTGCAATAAAGTCATTACCGCGATCATAGTATGATATGCTTTGTAATTACCTACAAGATACAAGTATATTTAATTTGAAGTGTGCAGCTTGTCTGTAACACTCCAAATAAATCGTAAGTTCTTATAATGTGTCGCTATCATGCAAATGTCTTTATATAATAACCAATAATGAAATCAAGTGTGTTCACTGTTCTTGAAAGAAAATGTGCATTAAATATAGAGCAGAAGACCGACAAAGTTATTTCTGGGTGATATAACAGCCCAAATGCAGACGTGGCTCTACCCTGGGCTAGTTTTCACACCTTTCTATGTGTTGTTTTCACTACTGTCTGCTATATGATGGTTAAATGATAACAGTGTGATTCATCAAAGTTTGTAGTACATATCCAGCTTGTCAGATCTTCGATTAAATTAAAGGACTTCAAAATTTGCTTCTTCAATTTGATGAGAACTAATAAACCAGTACTGTAATGTAGGGGATGAAGTGGCGGTAGTGCACAGTAATTAGAGGTGTCAGAAACCAGGTAATGTATAGCTCAATAGCTACTCCCTGGTTATTGATAAAGTCACTTTCAGTAGACTTTTTCTCATGTATAAATGATGTTCCCTGCCTTTAATGCACCATGGCTCTGTTCATCTTCAATGTTAGAAGAGTAGGGATTTGATACTGTGTAATAGTTTTACAACAGTAGGGTTCTGTGCTTTGTGTGAGTATTACTGCAGCAGGGTTCTTTACTGTGTGTGAGTATTACTGCAGCAGGGTTCTTTACTGTGTGTCAATATTACTACAGCATGGTTTATTACTGTCTGTCAATGTTACTACAGAAGGGTTCGTTACTGTGTGTCAGTGTTACTGCAGTAGGATTCTTTACTGTGTGTCAATGTTACTGCAGTAGGATTCTTTACTGTGTGTCAGTGTTACTGCAGTAGGATTCTTTACTGTGTGTCAATGTTACTGCAGAAGGATTCTTTACTGTGTGTCAATGTTACTGCAGTAGGATTCTTTACTGTGTGTCAGTGTTACTGCAGTAGGATTCTTTACTGTGTGTCAATGTTACTGCAGTAGGATTCTTAACTGTGTGTCAATGTTACTGCAGTAGGATTCTTTACTGTGTGTCAGTGTCACTGCAGTAGGATTCTTTACTTTGTGTAAGTCTTACTACTACAACTACAGCAAGTGTCTGTACTGTAGGTAATTATTGTAACAGCAGGGTTCTGTACTGTGTGTAAGTATTACAACAACAGGGATCTGTACTGTGTGTAAGTATTACTACAACAGGGTTCATTAATGTGTGTAAGTATTACTACAACAGGGTTCATTAATGTGTGTAAGTATTACTACAACAGGGTTCTGTGCTGTGTGTAAGTGTTACTACAAACAGGTTATGTACTGTGTGTAAGTGTTACTACAGCAGGGTTCTGTTCTGCGTGTAAATGTTACTAAAACAGGGTTCTGTACCATGTGTAAGTAATACTACAACAAGGTTATGTACTGTGTGTAAGTATTACTGCAAACAGGTTATGTACTGTGTGTAAGTGTTATTACAAACAGGTTATGTACTGTGTGTAAGTGTTATTACAAACAGGTTCTGTACTGTGTGTAAGTGTTATTACAAACAGGTTCTGTACTGTCTGTAAGTGTTATTACAAACAGGTTCTGTACTGTCTGTAAGTGTTACTAAAACAGGTTTTGTACTGTGTGTAAATGTTACTAAAACAGGTTATGTACTGTGTGTAAGTGTTATTACAGCAGGGTTCTGTTCTGTGTATAAATGTTACTAAAACATGGTTCTGTACTATGTATAAGTATTACTACAACAGGGTTCTGTACTGTGTGTAAGTGTTACTACAGCAGGGTTCTGTTCTGTGTGTAAATGTTACTAAAACAGGGTTCTGTACTGTGTGTAAGTATTACTACAAACAGGTTATGTACTCTGTGTAAGGGTTACTAAAGCAGGGTTCTGTTCTGTGTGTAAATGTTACTAAAACAGGTTTTTGTACTGTGTGTAAGTGTTACTACAGCAGGGTTCTGTTCTATGTGTAAGTATTACTACAGGGTTCTGTACTGTGTGTAAGTATTACTACAAACAGGTTATGTACTGTGTGTAAGTGTTACTACAACAGGGTTCTGTTCTGTGTGTTAATGTTACTAAAACAGGGTTCTGTACTGTGTGTAAGTGTTATTACAACAAGGTTCTTTACTGTGTTTGAGTATTACTACAACAGGGTTTTGTACTGTGTGTAAGTATTGACAATGATATGGTTGTATTCGGTGTGTCAATATTACTACAGCAGGTTTCTGTACTGTATGTAAGTATTGACAATGATATGGTTGTATTCGGTGTGTCAATATTACTACAGCAGGTTTCTGTACTGTATGTAAGTATTGACAATGATATGGTTGTATTCGGTGTGTCAATATTACTACAGCAGGTTTCTGTACTGTATGTAAGTATTGACAATGATATGGTTGTATTCGGTGTGTCAATATTACTACAGCAGGTTTCTGTACTGTATGTAAGTATTGACAATGATATGGTTGTATTCGGTGTGTCAATATTACTACAGCAGGTTTCTGCACTGTATGTAAGTATTGACAATGATATGGTTGTATTCGGTGTGTCAATATTACTACAACAAGTGTTCTAATCATTGTGTCATTATTACTACTTTCAGTTCTTTATGCAAGTAAAATGAAATTTAATGTTACTAACATTTTCAAAAACTCAATGATAAAAGATATATAGTGTAGTGCTTCTTTGCCTTTTATATCAATTTATTTGTAATTATATATCAACAACCACTTGACGGCAAGATTTCTCCATCTTTCTTGAAATCATTTTAGGAAGTCTTACACGTTCAACCATCTGACCTTAAGCCTTTATAAGCATTGCTATAAATAGTAAACTACACTATCTCTGTTCCTGCTATCCTGTGTAAACTATATTTCTGTTAACAGGATGTTTCTACACTGTCTCAGTGTTTTACAAATTGGGTCATGTATAGATTTCACAGAAATTGTCAGTCAGGAAAAAAAAATTTTTAAGGAGAAGTAAGGACTAAATCTTGATCACACACTGTCTCTATGGTGTTATTCTGACCGTAGAAATATTGTGTCCTGTAAACATTGATTGTTTGGCCACTCAATCCTTGATTAGTGGTCATGCTTTTTCCCAATGTTATAGAAATCAGAGTCTACCATTGTAAATTGTTTAGATTGGTACGAACTCTCCAGTGCCAGGGAAGGGATCTTAACCTAATAACAGCCAACAAAGAATCTATGGATGAATCCCCTGTTATATTAAGAAAATATTTATCAGAAATGTGATGGAATGAGAGAAATTGCCTTTTTTCAAATTAACATAACTTTGATTGTTCTTCTCAATATGAGTTCTCAAACACATCAGTCTGTTTATCTCATATGTAACCAATTTAAAACAGACAAGGGATGGATCTTGTTTGGCGTGGTGATGTAATTAAAGACTTTCTCAGTGTAAAGATGTATATTTGTTACCTATTTAGCCATCATATGATACCGAGTGTTAGGACATTCAATGTTCTGGAGATATCTATTGAAGCCTAATTTCCTGGGGTTAGAGAAACATTACATATGAAAGATTCTTTCTTAAAAGTCTTTGTGTGCTTGAGGAAAATAGACCTGAGTGGGTTTCATAACCTCATAATAGAAATAAAAATGAAAGTTACATTGTAATAAGCAGCTTGTGCCAAACTATCAAACAGATATTCCCAGTTTCTCCAAATCTGGGATTGAGGAGTTCTAGACAGTAAATGTTCTACAGAATGAATAGTCACAGTAAGGACCCCAGACGTAATGTAATGTTGGCTAAGGTATTGTAGGTACATCAGCTTTTAGACAAAATTTATCATCCTTATTACTAAACGTAATGTGTAGCCATGAGTTTGAAATGAAGCCTATTTTGAAATGATATTGATGTGCAGTTACGTTGGCACTGTGTTTGGTATGTACATCCCAAAATAACACTACAATGTATGCGGATCAATGTTACGAAAATTCAAATTCTAATCATAATTGATATTAGTTAAAGTCTTTATCTGTAATGACTTTCTAATCAATGAACCGACTCTGGAGTTCCATACTAATTGGAGGTCGCCGCATCAGTTCGTTAACCTTTCATCTTTACTACAGATATTACGTAAGTGATCAGTGTTCAGCCCTTGTCATTTCATGGTTGTGAGTTATAGTGTGATCATTGTCTATCTCTCTCGCAGTTTGTCTTAATTTGGTTTCCACTCATTAACTGTTGATTGGGTACAGATATAGAAATTTTATATGTAGTTGTATGATCATGATACGCAGGTCAAGTTTGATTTGGTAAGGGTCAATCAGTTTAACCTGTCATTAAACTTTATAGATTATGGAAATACTTTTACAAAAATTATAGGACCAATAGTGGAAAACTTTGTCTTTCAGATCTAAAAGACTTTTGAAAACTTATCACAGAAGCTGTTAAGTTTTGAGATGGAATGCCAACACTGATGCATGGGGAACAACACTAGCTCACAGATACTATTTACCATTAACCATCTGAATTTTGAATTTCTTTTTCTAAAAGAATTCAATATCAGGGTACCAGTACAGATGGTTCCACCCCAGGAAGGGAATTTGTCAGTGAGACAATGCCTAGTGATAGAAATAGACATGGAGGTGGAGAATCTGTTACTAACCAATCAAATATCCTGTTCTAACATTTGATAAAGTTTGTCACTATGACTGTGGTTCAAGCTGTATTGAGTTTATGATATGTTATTAAATTCTGTATAGGGCTTCACACTTAATACAGTGATCTCCTAGTCACAATGATCCCTGTAGCCTCCCAGCCTGTTATTAACAGATTTAGATGCAGAATGAGCTGTGGAGTAACCAAAGGTGCTGAGACTTGTTATCACAATCTGTACACAAACACCTGGGGTAAAACATGGCAGAACAATGACCAGTAGCGCTGATTAATAGTATATTATCTGTACTTTACATTAGTGTATTTAGTTAGAGAGGGAAACAAAAACCCTTTACATACCAATTCACCGAAGTACATTAAAAAGTCAATTTTCAAATTGTCAATATTCATCTCCCATTGTCTCTTCATTTAGCAGGTTGGCTAGAAGAGTCTATCACTAGATATGTTAAATTAGAGCTATAAGGATGTATATTATATGTTGATGAAATGCCATGCCTACCGAGAAACAATATTAAAAGGGACTAAAAGCTCCGGATATAGCATTTTTCCATTATCATCTTCAATTGTAGACATATCAGTTTTATTGAAGTCAGTACTCTGAGGCATTGTCACTGGTTCTTTCTTAAGGATCACCATTTTTTCTGTCCTAGCACAGGATGGGGATACAGCCATAGTGTAGACAGTGTTTAATGTGTGGGATTCCATTGTGTGTAGTTATTCAATATATATGATTTTCAATTTTTCAATTGAAGATTTTTGATACACGGAGGATAATCAAAATATGGAGGATTGTAAATGTATGGAGGGTATTCAGTGTATGGAGGATATTCTGTGGAGGATATTTAATGTTTAAAAGGTATTAAATGTATGGAGGTTTCCATTGTATGGAAGGTGTTGAATGTATGGAGGTTTCCATTGTATGGAAGGTGTTGAATGTATGGAGGTTTCCATTGTATGGAAGGTGTTGAATGTATGGAGGTTTCCATTGTATGGAAGGTGTTGAATGTATGTACTGATATATTTATAATGTTTAGAAGATGTTCAGATTTGTTCATTGTTAGATGGGGATTTTTGATTTGTATTTTTATTAACTTTGGTCATCATCCTTTGTCAGCCAACATCTGACACAGTCTGAAAAATCATGATGGCAGCTCTTTATGAAATGTCCATAATTCTCATCCGTTGCTGGCAGAGGTGTTCGGGTTACACTGACTTGTTAAAGTTTTATGTAACTTCTACCATCGATCACAGTGCTTAACATCTGTAAATCCTGGTCTGGGGGTAATACAGAAGGTAGACATATCACTTCAGCTATTCCATTCTTACATTCTGTGAGAGGTTTCATTGACAGATAAGATGTAATGAATGGTAATGGAAGAAACATATGTTAATTTGGTAATATGTTCAGACTTGAGGAGCTCAAACTGTAAGCAACACTTTGCGTTAATCCTGTGTTATAAATCAGATACATAATTTAGTTACCTTCTATGACTGAAGTCTCTATTTCTCCTTGGAAAATAGATTTCAGGATCTAATTAACCTTATCAGTCATGCTACAACTTGGTAATAAATTACAGCCTTAATTATATTTCATTTGGTACAGTGTCTATGATGTCATTGTTAACGGTTTTCCCCACACCTAATGATACATCCTTTGTATGTGTCAACTACACTAACATTGTGTTAACATGGACAGTAATTTGTACTACTGTCTGTTGTAGACACAAGCATTGTTAATGGTCTGGGCTTTGTTTTTCTTGAGAGAGGAGTATGCATAATTTGACAGTTGTCTTATTTAGAGCAAAGTACAGTCAAACCTGTTTTAAAGGCCACCTTTATACAAAAGTACCTGTCTATAAAGGCCATATTTTGTTTTCCCTATGTAAAGCAGTTCATAGTAATTGAACCTCAACATAAAGACCACCTATGTATAGAGGTCACATTTTTCTGTTCATTTAAGTGGACTCTATAGTAAGGTTTGAATGTATTGTCCATTAACAGAATCACCTTTGTTATTGTAATAAACAAATTGAATTCTTGATAAAAGATTCCAGCTGTTACTACAGATGATGTGCTGTATGGTGTTGGTTTTGGGGATTTTCTATAATTATGTCTGCCTCTTCAGTCTGACTCCGTGTGATTGCCTTTGCGCACACCTATCACAACAACTTAAGGCATTGTTTGACATCCTACTTAATACTTGGCACACATTATACTATGGTGTTGATTTATTGGTGCTATTAACTAGTTTCTGCAAAATTTCATGCTGATTATGAAAAAGTCAAGGATATTGAGGCATATGCTTTCATCAAGTATAATGAGCCTCCAATATTGGGTTATTTTTGGTTTGTACTGAAAATATCTGCTGTATTCAATACAGCCTTTGTTTCCTCAGTTTGACTGTGGTTAACTTTTGATATTACAAAAGGTTGTAAGTATAATAATATATGTAACAAGTCTGATGTTCAGGTTTCAAGGTTAAACTTAAATTACTATTTATAGAAATGTCTTCATCATTCACAGAACTTCCTTTCTTAATTTACTGTGATCAAACTTCAGGCAAGTTTATACATGGTAACATTTTAACAACTTCATTTTCAAGTTTTCATGAAAAAAGGTCATCATTGCTATTTATGAAAATTTCAAGCACTCTGGTTACTTAATTTCTGAAATGGTAAGTTGTGAGATTACCTCTAGTGCTGTCGTTAATGCCATTACTATTTTATTGGGATGTTGAAAGGATTCTTATTTAAAGCTTCTAAGGTCAAGGTCACTGCTAATATCTATTGATAGCTCAGTGTTAATGCACTAGTTTGACTTACTGTTTATAGAAATTTGGAGGAAAAATTGTTCAAAATTTTATGAGAGTTTTGGCTTTCATTTTTTTCTTAATCATAGAACTACTTAAATAGTATACTTTGTAATAAAACATTTATTTCATGGCTTTTTTGGGCACAATTAAAACTGTTTGTCCCTCAGTAGGGTTGAAGACCTATGGAATAATTCCCTTGGTGACCAGTTTAAGCTACTCTCCCTCAGTAGTGACTGGAAGTCCCAGGGGATAATTTCCAGGTCCTATGATCATCCATTCATGGCTTGTAAATAAACAAAAATAGACCGTATACATAATTTATAATGATATGCTGATCATTTAAGACAACATGGTATACCAGGCAATATATTTACATGTTATATGCAGGTAGACCTATATATACCTAGACTACATTACATACCTTGTTTTATTTGGGTTGCCTATGTGTCTTATATAAATTGATTTAGCAAATTTAGCCAGCTTCCTCCGGTTACCTTCAGGTTTATGGTGAGATCAATGTTTTACATGAACTTAACCTCCCTCTACATTTTGTGTGCACATAGGTAGAATTATGTCAAAATCTGTTTGTCTTTATACAACATATATGATGTACATTATATATGTCTATATATAAACATATAAACTGCCCATATGTAAAATATACTGATATGTAGATTTATGTCAACATATAGTATATATGTATACATATTTTAATTTGTATAAACCTAGTATATTAGTTTGTCATATATTCCTAATCTATTTTATTTTGCTGCTGACAGCTGACCAGCTCGCATTGTTTGCCATGGGCTGTACCAGGTAGGCCTAGCTGTTGTAATCTGTAGTATAGAATATTCTGTAGCTCCTGCATGGTGTGGTCCTTATAGTAATTCAGTGTTGTAGTAGTTAAAGCTCAGAGTGTCTATAGATATATATATGTGCTTTCTATTATCTTTTGAAATATAAAGATACACAGAAACATCATAATATGTACATATTTTATACAGAATACCATACAACATACACTTAGTAACAGAATAATTTGGAATAGTGAATATGTATACATACTTACATCATGAAAGACAATTCTCACAATCCTGTATAAATCATGAAAAATAATACTCAAAACCCGGCATCTATTATAAATGTAAATACTCAAAACCCTGTATAAATCATGAAAGTTGATACTCAAAACCCTGTATTAATCATGAAAGTAAATACTCAAAACCCTGTATAAATCATGAAAGTTGATACTCAAAACCCTGTATTAATCATGAAAGTAAATACTCAAAACCCTGTATAAATCATGAAAGTTGGTACTCACAACCCTGTATAAATCATGAAAGTTGATACTCAAAACCCTGTATAAATCATGAAAGTAAATACTCAAAACCCTGTATAAATCATGAAAGTTGATACTCACAACCCTGTATAAATCATGAAAGTTGGTACTCACAACACAACAATGAAACCAAGGAGGCTTCCAAGATCGTTCAAAGATTCATATAAAGGCAAAGTGTGAAAATCCCCATGGCAATTGCTTAAACTTTGTGCTGATAATCATATTATCATTTCATGTGAATTGCATAAGCATCGAAATGTTAAAAGTACTAAATGGTTAAATATTCCTATCATAACTCATAAAAAGCATTATAACCTTTAAATATCTGTGAAAAATAAAATATAATTATCGTTCGAAGCGTGTAAACAATGTCTATTGTGCATGTAATTTTAGATTCAGATTAATTCAAATATGTTCATTCCGCTCTGTCACATTGTATAGCTTGAAACAAGAGGTCATTTTACAAAGGAAGAATTGAAAATCGCCTGGCAAATTAAGTTTTGGCAAATTACATAATTATACAGAGTAAGAAATCATATCAAAACGGCGGGTAAAACGAGGCTCCGAAAGGTCATACAGTCAACTCAGCTATCTCCGACTGGCGTTAATTTGAAGCTGATAATCATAAGCAATTTCTCTCAGAAATTGTGAAGAGTCTAATTTTAAGTATCGCAAAGCATGCCAAAAATCAAATGCATGGGAAAAATAACAAAATCTAACCATTTAGTCCCTTCAATCGTATGGTTTTGTCTTGTGTAGGAGTATGCTAGATTAATGACCAATTTAAGCTTTTGTCTGAACAAATCAAGAAAGTTTCTACATAAAAGTTAATTTAAATCATGACATGTTGTCTTCAAAACTCTGTAGAAATCATGACAGATTATACTCCAAAACATGTATAAATCATGACAGGTTATTCTCAAAACTTTATAGAAGTCATGACAGATTAAACTGAAAACTCCATATAAATCATGACAGTTTGTACTGAAATATTAATATAAATCACGACATTTTATACATAAAACTGTAAACCGTAACAGGTTATACTCAAAACCCTGTATAAATCACGACAGTTTCTGCATAAAACTGTAAACCGTAACAGGTTATACTCAAAACCCTGTATAAATCATGACAGTTTTTAGCTCACCAAAGGGTCAAGTGAGCTTATGCTGTGGCACAGCATCTGTTGTCCGTCGTCCGCCATCAACTTTTTCCTTTAAATAACTTTTTCTCAATAACCAATGAACCAAATGTTTTGATCTTTGGCTAGTATGTTCCTAGGATGAATCCGACAAAGTTTCCGAAAAAGTAATGACTTTGACCTGTTTTCAAGGTCACAGGGTAAAATTTGTTAAAACCTTTAAACAACTTCTTCTCATGATCTCACAGACTTAGAGACATAATATTTGGCTGGTATGTTCCTAGGGTGAAGCCTGACGAAGTTTACGAAAAGAAATAACCTTGACTTATGATCAAGGTCACAGGGGTCAAATTTGTAAAACCATTTAAACAACTTCTACTCATGAACTAATAGGCCTAGAAGCATGATATTTGGCTGATATATATATAAATATATATACCAGGTGAGCACTGCAAGCCCATTGGGCCTCTTGTTTTATACTCAAAACCCTGTATAAATCATTACAATCAATACTCCAAACTCAAGACAAGTTTATACTCAAAACTTGTTATATATCATGACAGGTTGTACTCAAAACCCTTCTATAAATCATGAAAGTTTATACATAAAACTCAATATGAATAAATATAATTTGTATGCAATTCTCTGCATCAATATGGCAGTTCCACATATTCAAATCACGTTATAACTCATGAAACTCATTGTAAACCTTGTGACAGTTTATACCAAATATCCTGTGCAATTCATATAAGTGAAAACTTGTCATTCTGTATACATCCATCATGAAATGGAATGATAAATCAATTATGCTATGACATTTCCATAACATGTCCAGGTGCTACACAGATCTTTGCAAACTGAAAAAAATGGCTCTGTTCTCATGATCAAGTGACCATTATATTGTCTCATGTGACCTAGCTATTGTCTCAGATGATCTTTTGTCTTGGATGGCCTATTGTCTCAGATGACCTATATATTGTCTCAGATGACCTATTGTCTGAGGTGACCTATATTTTGTCGCAGATGATCTTTTGTCTCGGATGACCTAAAGTCTGAGGTGAACTTTACATTGTCTCAAATGACCTACTGTCTGAGGTAAACTTTACATTGTCTCAAATGACCTATTGTCTGAGGTGACCTATATATTTTCTCATATGATCTTTTTTTTTTCAGATTACCTATTGTCTCAGATTATACCTATATATTGTCTCAGATTATCTTTTGTTTCTGATGACCTATTGTCTGAGGTGACCTATATATTGTCTCAGATGATCTTTTGTTTTTGATGACCTATTGTCTGAGGTGACCTATATATTGTCTCAGATGACCTATATATTGTCTCAGATGATCTTTTGTCTTGGATGGCCTATTGTCTCAGATGACCTATATATTGTCTCAGATGACCTATATATTGTCTCAGATGATCTTTTGTCTTGGATGGCCTATTGTCTCAGATGACCTATATATTGTCTCAGATGACCTATATATTGTCTCAGATGACCTATTGTCTGAGGTGACCTATATTTTGTCGCAGATGATCTTTTGTCTCGGATGACCTAAAGTCTGAGGTGAACTTTACATTGTCTCAAATGACCTACTGTCTGAGGTAAACTTTACATTGTCTCAAATGACCTATTGTCTGAGGTGACCTATATATTTTCTCATATGATCTTTTTTTTTTCAGATTACCTATTGTCTCAGATTACCTATATATTGTCTCAGATTATCTTTTGTTTCTGATGACCTATTGTCTGAGGTGACCTATATATTGTCTCAGATGATCTTTTGTTTTTGATGACCTATTGTCTGAGGTGACCTATATATTGTCTCAGATGATCTTTTGTTTTTGATGACCTATTGTCTGAGGTGACCTATATATTGTCTCAGATGATCTTTTGTTTTTGATGACCTATTGTCTGAGGTGACCTATATATTGTCTCAGATGACCTATTGTCTGAGATGACCTATATATTGTCTGAGATGATCTATTTCTCAGATTACCTATTGTTTCAAAACTTTGGGGACTTACAGTCCACTAGTAATGTCTACCGTATGCATTCTCAAAGATTGTACAAAAGACAGACAAGGAAACAGCACCATTGAATTCAAAATTAGATAAAATACAGTAGAGGGATTACAGTCAAAATGAAGTCTTATTAGAAAGAGATTGGATCAAAAAGAAATGTTAACAGCACATGTGCATTATTTGCATTACATAGACCATATCTAGTGGAAAAAACAATGTTTCAAGAAAGCATGATATTAACCAAAAATGAAATAAATAGACATATGATATAAAAAGACATAAAATATTCACATACAAATGACATTAACATACAAATAATACTAATAGACAGATGATTTTAACAGACATATGATATCAATATACTAATGACATGAACAGACAGATGATATTTACATACAAATAATATGAATAGACAGATGGTATTAACATACAAGTGACATAAACACATATGACATTAACATTCAAATGACATTAACATACATATGATATAAACATACAAGTGACATAAACACAAATGACATTAACATTCAAATGACATTAACATACATTTGATGTTAATGGACATATGATGTTAACATGCAAATGACATCAACAAATTAACAACTATGACATAAACAGTCATATGACATAAACAGACATAAGGCATCAACTGACATATGACATACACTGATGTATGATATTCTCATACATATGACATTAACAGGAGTTTACTGAGCACTAGACTATGACATTAACAGTCATATGACATAAACAGGAGTTTACTGAACACTAGACTATGACATAAACATAGATATGACATTAACGGTCATATGTTATAAAAAGACTAACCCATCAGTTGACATATGAGATTCACATACATATGACATTAACAGGAGTTAACTGAACACTAGACTATGACATAAACATAGATATGACATTAACTGTCATATGATATAAAAAGACATAACCCATCAGTTGACTTATGACATTCACATAGATATGACCCATCAGTTGACTTATGACATTCACATAGATATGACATTAACAGGAGTTAACTGAACACTAGACTATGACATAAACATAGATATGACATTAACAGGAGTTAACTGAACACTAGACTATGACATAAACATAGATATGACATTAACAGTAATATGATATAAAAAGACATAACCCATCAGTTGACATATGACATTCACATACATATGACATTAACAGGAGGTTACTGAACACTGTACTGATATACAGGACAGTATGTATGCTAGCAGTCTCAAATAGATAGCATGATGAGAATTGTGTTGATTATGTATTCAATTGCATACAATGATATATATGGTCAGAAGATTGAGTGAGTGAGGAGGATTCAATTTGATAGCAGTCAACCCCGACTTTCCACACTTATTTGCATTGTAGTAAGATTGTTTGCGTTTGACTGGGTTCTGTGAGCTTCTGATATTGCTTTGGGAATAAAGCAATTTTATTTTGCAAGTCAATATCTTTGTGATAGGTTGGGGCTGAGTCAATAGCTGTGTGATAGTTGTGTGTCAAGTCTTTATCTCGCCAACCTCGCCTCCAAATCAGTTCTGGTGACCTTGATAGACATGACAGCTTGTCTTTAGTACGTTCAGACCAACCCAAGCTCAAAAATCTCATGAATATATTGATAGAGAATGTGACCAGAATAAGAGTAAGCAAGCCTGACTTTCCCTAAGGAATCGTCTGTGATGGATTGGTGTACATAGGGCTGTTATTCATTCAAATGTCAGCTGTTGTGGTGATTTGGCAGGATGTTGGCCTGTATTGGGCTTTCTCTGTCCCTTGTGTATTTCTTCATCCTTCCTCACTTTCTCATGACTATGCACAAGATTATCAATGACTGGGTTGTTTATTATGACCTGTTATATATATGGACTTGCCTGAAACATGGTGCCACATCTTAAATATTGCTTATGTGCATGACAATCACCGGTTACACATGATGTAT
Organism: Ylistrum balloti; assembly: GCF_031769215.1. Lineage (NCBI taxonomy): Eukaryota > Metazoa > Mollusca > Bivalvia > Pectinida > Pectinidae > Ylistrum > Ylistrum balloti. The sequence continues at coordinate 18,377 of NW_026782400.1, read as the reverse complement.
ACTGTATAGCTGGTAATATTTGTGGGTGATTTAATTTTGCTATATTACTGGTCATCAAAGATAGCAGGAAATTAAATACCCAGGGAACAAAATCTTTACAGAGATACCAATGTGTAGACATAAACAAATTCTAATCACCATGAAATAGCCTAAACTGGAACAACGCAAAACCAAACACCTGTACAGTATGGTGTACATTGAAATGCAGAATAACAGCATGACTTAGATGAATAAATTTAGAGAACACATGATGAAAAAAATTTGGTGAGCATGACAAAAAATAGAAACATTTTTTCAGTGAACAATGGTTTTATCTCTTTATGTGTACTTCATCGTTAAAGTGACTAATGGTGTAACTTTATATATGACTGACAGTAATGTTTTTTTTTTACAAAAAAATCTATTTCACATAATTATAACATATGAATTTCTTCAAAGGTTTCCTCTGGATTTCAACTTTCTAATGAGCCTTTTTCCCAAAGTTTGTTTCTTGCCCATAGTTTAAGTGGAAATTAAGCCCACCTATTGCTTGACTGTTAATTGTTTGCACCTGTTGTTTGTTTAATGTTGTTTTCCTTTAAATTTTTGCTATCTACTCTGTTAATTAGTGTTACCTTACGTTACTACCACAAAGAAGTTCCTGGCTTTGTGAAGTAGATTCCATTAGAATAGTCCACAGAGAAAATATATTCCCCTTTTGTAATATCTGCAAGGAAATAATCCCCATTTCCCCTAATTTATAGTTTTGTAAAATGTAGAGAAAATCTCCCTAGAATGGATGTCCATGTGTATGTAGTAGTTTATGTACAAGTTTTCAGGATGATACCTACCTCTTGTTTAAGAAGAAACAATTCCTGATATCTGGTGTACAAGAAGTTCACTCTAATATCAAATGTGTTTGTAAACCACCTGTGTAGACTTTAATTGAATACATTGCTTTGAGGACAGTTATTGCTACATTTTTTTTGTTTTTTGCAGGTCAGTAAAAATTGATGATGTATTTCTGAACAACTTTTACTGTACTTTTGACCTCTAATTATGAGAGAAAGTTGTTTATTTCCTTTTGGTAGATTGCTCCTAATCCTTACATGACAAAGAGTTATCAATTTGTTCTCTGTTTTGTTATTTTTCAGTTCCTCAAATTTGGATCAAAACAACAAATCTCCTTGTGGTAGTAGCAATAACTCAAGTGACTTCAAAATGGCAGGAAAACAGACATTGGGTGTCAGTAGTCAGTTTCCATCTCTAAACTCCCAGCAACGTATCGGGGGATCTCCAACAAAGGCACGAAATAAGGTGGCCCTCAAACCTGGCCGATCTCTGATGGACTGGATTCGTCTTGGCAACAGTGGCAAAGACCTGACAGGGGTAGGCCGCAAGGTGTTGGAGGTAACGCCTGAAGAGCTTGCCAAACATGCCACCACTGATGATGCATGGATAGCTCTGCGTGGTAGGTGGTACCAAGACTCATTTCAGTGGTGAATTAATAGAAATAAATGAGGATTCCACCAAGTGCGGCAATAGAATATGATGGAATTTGTCTGTAAATATTGATAGAAATGGGCTCATTTGTATATTAACCAGTGATCATATGATGTGATGTATTTTGAGAATATCTGGAGTATTTCAGGAAGAATAATTCACACTAAGGTGATTGCTATTCCAGGAAAAGTGTATAACATATCACCATACTTGGAATACCATCCAGGAGGAGAGGAAGAACTGATGAAGGGGGCAGGGATAGATGGTACACAGCTGTTTGATGAGGTAAGTTACAACTGGAGGGAATAAGGGATGGGGGCAGACAGTATGCTGCTGTTTGATGAGGTAAGTTACAACTGGAGGGAATAAGGGATGGGGACAGACAGTACGCTGCTGTTTGATGAGGTAAGTTACAACTGGAGGGAATAAGGGATGGGGGCAGACAGTACACAGCTGTTTGATGAGGTAAGTTACAACTGGAGGGAATAAGGGATGGGGACAGACAGTACGCTGCTGTTTGATGAGGTAAGTTACAACTGGAGGGAATAAGGGATGGGGACAGACAGCACACAGCTGTTTGATTAGGTAAGTTACAACTGGAGGGAATAAGGGATGGGGACAGACAGTATGCTGCTGTTTGATGAGGTAAGTTACAACTGGAGGGAATAAGGGATGGGGACAGAGAGTACACAGCTGTTTGATGAGGTAAGTTACAACTGGAGGGAATAAGGGATGGGGGCAGACAGTATGCTGCTGTTTGATGAGGTAAGTTACAACTGGAGGGAATAAGGGATGGGGACAGACAGCACGCTGCTGTTTGATGAGGTAAGTTACAACTGGAGGGAATAAGGGATGGGGACAGACAGTACACAGTTGTTCGATGAGATGAGTCACAACTGGAGGAAGTGGGAATAAGGAATGGGGAGAGACAGCACACAGCTGTTTGATGAGATGAGCAACGACTGAAAGCAATATGAATAAGGAATGAGGACAGAGAGTACAGGAAAAAATTGACAGATTCACATTTTCATCTAAAACAGTACATTGTTATTCATGATTCCTCAGAAAATGTGCTGATCCCACTTTGGAACACTACAAGTCTGACACATAAGCTACTTAAGAGATGGTCAGCTCTGATACCATCAATAGACAGATTGATTAATGGCTGGTGTGTTTTACACTGATACAACTCCTCAACTGTCAAAATCTACCGGGTTCTGCCTGGCAAACAGTACAATACAGACTGTAAAGAGAATTATTTGCGTATACTCTTAGTTTTATACTGTGTTCCATATTCATTACTAACTGACAGGGCAAGAAAACAGTCCCCAACTATTACTAACACTTGGGACTGCAGCCCAAACTGATACTACCACAGGAGACTACAGTCAGTCCCCAACTGATACTGCAACAGGGGCTTACAGTCAGTCCCTAACTGATACTACCCCTGGGGACTACAGTCAGTCTCCTACTGATACTTCCACAGGGGCCTAGAGTCAGTCCCCCACTGATACTTCCACAGGGGCCCACAGTCAGTCCCCCACTGATACTGCAACAGGAGCCTACAGTCAGTCCCCAGCTTATACTGCAACAGGAGCCTACAGTCAGTCCCCAACTGATACTTCCAAAGGGGCCTACTGTCAGTCCCCCACTGACACTGCAAGGGGGGCCTACAGTCAGTCACCAGCTTATACTGCAACAGGGGCCTTCAGTCAGTCCCCAGCTTATACTGCAACAGGAGCCTACAGTCAGTCCCCAGCTTATACTGCAACAGGGGTCAGTCCCCAGCTTATACTGCAACAGGGGCCTTCAGTCAGTCCCCAGCTTATACTGCAACAGGAGCCTACAGTCAGTCCCCAGCTTATACTGCAACAGGAGCCTACAGTCAGTCCCCAGCTTATACTGCAACAGGGGCCTACAGTCAGTCCCCAGCTTATAATGCAACAGGAGCCTACAGTCAGTCCCCAACTGATACTGCAGCAGGGGCCTATACTCAGTCCCCTACTGATACGACCACAGGGGCCTACTGTCAGTCCCCCACTGACACTGCAAGGGGGGCCTACAGTCAGTCCCCAACTGATACTGTAGCAGGGGCCTACAGTCAGTCCCCTACTGATACGACCACAGGGGCCTACTGTCAGTCCCCCACTTACACTGCAAGGGGGGCCTACAGTCAGTCCCCAGCTTATACTGCAACAGTGGCCTTTAGTAAGTCCCCTACTGATATGACCACAGGGGCCTACTGTCAGTCCCCCACTGACACTGCAAGGGGGGCCTACAGTCAGTCCCCAGCTTATACTGCAACAGGAGCCTACAGTCAGTCCCCAGCTTATACTGCAACAGGGGCCTACAGTCAGTGCCCACAGTAAAGTCTTGTGTTACAATGTGTCTGATCCTTAGGTTATTGTTCTTTGTATTAGGCTACACACTACATACAGTCTTGTGTTACAATGTGTCTAATCCTTTGGTTACTTTTATTTTCTGTGATGACTATATCACCATATTCTGCCTTTATTTTCCTCAGGTTCACAAGTGGGTTAATTATGAGTCCATGCTTGAAAAATGTTATGTTGGAAAATTGAAATCAACTCCCGTCCAAAAAAGGGGTAAGTATTATCTGTCACTGCTGTAATGATCTGACTGTCACTGTTGGTTGTAATGATCTGACTGTCACTGCTGTAATGATCTGACTGTCACTGCTGTAATGATCTGACTGTCACTGTTGGTTGTAATGATCTGACTTTCACTGCTGTAATGATCTGACTGTCACTGCTGTAATGATCTGACTGTCACTGCTGTAATGATCTGACTTTCACTGCTGTAATGATCTCACTGTCACTGCTGTAATGATCTGACTGTCACTGTTGGTTGTAATAATCTGACTGTCACTGCTGTAATGATCTGATTGTCACTGCTGTAATGATCTGACTGTCACTGCTGTAATGATCTGACTGTCACTGTTGGTTGTAATGATCTGACTGTCACTGTTGGTTGTAATGATCTGACTGTCACTGCTGTAATGATCTGACTGTCACTGCTGTAATGATCTGACTTTCACTGCTGTAATGATCTGACTGTCACTGCTGTAATGATCTGACTGTCACTGTTGGTTGTAATGATCTGACTGTCACTGCTGTAATGATCTGTCACTGCTGTAATGATCTCACTGTCACTGCTGTAATGATCTGACTGTCACTGCTGTAATGATCTGTCACTGCTGTAATGATCTGACTGTCACTGCTGTAATGATCTGACTGTCACTGTTGGTTGTAATGATCTGACTGTCACTGCTGTAATGATCTGTCACTGCTGTAATGATCTGTCACTGCTGTAATGATCTGACTGTCACTGTTGGTTGTAATGATTAGACTGTCACTGCTGTAAGGATCTGTCACTGCTGTAATGATCTGACTTTCACCATCTTAATATTATTGTGTTTTCTTGACAGGAAGCTTGTCATCCCTTCTTAGACTCAAACCTCCTAATGGTAAGTTTTCTTTGACATAGTGAGTATATTCTGGATTAAGTAAACTTCACATATGAAAGCATGTTTATATAGATTTTTATTCTGTACATAGATACTCATTATCTCCAGTTTAAATTAGAGTGTAGGTAATAGACATGTATTTTTCTTTCAGGTCCAGCACAGCCCTTGCCACCCATGGCACCTCCCTCTCCACCAGAGCCCAGCCCACCACGGTAAGTTATTCTGCCCTAGAGCCCAGCCATAAGTAACTTCCCTTCCACCAGTACCCAGCCCCCAGTCCCTCAGATTAAGTTACATTCAAACAGAGCATAGCTTTCAATTCCACAGGGAGCACATCCCCTGCTGCTTGAGTGATCCTGCAGCACATATCTGATGTTTGTAGATTTAGCCAATGATGTAACTGTTATCAATTAAAAGGTTTTAAGATTGACGCCTTAGAAATGTACCAGTTATTGTCCTGTTAATAGGTTTGACTGGTACCAGAATGATAACACTGTAACTCTTGTGGTGTACACCAAATGGAAAGAGATGAGGAAGGAAAATGTCATCATAGACAGAAACGGCCGTGACCTTACAGCCTGTGTGTATATTGAGGACCATACTTACACTCTTCATATAGGTAGGTATCCCTATATACATACATCTACGAAGATAACCATATACATCTAACTATATACATGTAGGTAACTAACCATATATATATAGGTAGCTAACCATATACATATAGGTAGCTAACCATATACATATAGGTAACTAACCATATAAATATATAGGTAGCTAACCATATACATATAGGTAACTAACCATATATATATAGGTAGCTAACCATATATATATATAGGTAGCTAACCATATACATATAGGTAGCTAGCCATAACCATATATATATAGGTAACTAACCATATACATATAGGTAACTAACCATATATATATATAGGTAACTAACCATATGTATATAGGTAGCTAACTAAACACATATAGGTAGCTTACCATATACATATAGGTAGCTTACCATACATATATATAGGTAGCTAACCATATATATAAAGGTAGCTAACCATATATATATAGGTAGCTAAACATATACATCTAGGTAACTAACCATATACATATTGGTAGCATACCATATATATATATATATAGGTAGCTAACCATACATATATATAGGTAGCTAACCATACATATATATAGGTAGCTAACCATATACATCTAGGTAACTAACCATATACATCTAGATACCTTACCATATACATATAGGTAGCTAACCATATACATCTAGGTAACTAACCATATCTAAAAGATACAAAGAAAAAGAGATCCAAGATCTGGGTAAATAGTTCCAATGTTTTGGTAGTCCTCCATTGATGGATTCCGAGTCCAGTTCAAGAAAGGAATCTAAGACGAAGGTAGAGATGTCTAGACAACATCCATTTATTAGTTGACATGTTTCAGCATACAAGGTGTGTCAAAACATGTCAACTTATAGATTTTGCTGATATCTTCAAACAGATGTTGTCCAGTCATCACTTCCTATATATAGGTAGATATCCATACATATATATATATATATAGGAGGTAACCATACATGTAGGTAGGTAACCATATATAGGTATAGGTAGGTAACTATAGATATAGGTAGGAAATCATATATATATATAGGTTGGTAACCAGATATATACAGGAAGGTAACTATAGATAGGTAGTACAACCCTTACACATTTACTTCCCAGCCACATCATACTTACCAAAGAAAAGGGTAATTATCCTGGGTTGTTTGTCTGTAGATTTTAGTAATATGATTACAGATCTTTCTGATTGACTGAAAAGCTAACCAGATCTGTATTTGATCCTAATTTGATGGGACTAATAGTCTGCCAGACTTCAACAAATCTGATTATCTAGTAAATAATCCTGAACTTAAGCTGAAGCCCAGAGACATTAAGGACACACTGTGGTGCGGGACTTAGATGATAATGTTTTCTTTGTGGAATATTTAGATATTTTGATTTTTTTGTAGAGAACTAAGATATATGTTTTCTGTGTGTGTAGAGGACTTAGACCTTGTGTTTTACGTGAAAAGAAATAGATATGGTTTTTTGTTGGAAGGACTTAGATATATCTGTTTTCTGTGTGAAGGACTTAGATATATATGTTTTCTGTGTGAAGGACTTAGATATATATGTTTTCTGTGTTGAAGATTTAGATATATCTGTTTTCTGTGTGAAGGACTTAGATATATATGTTTTCTGTGTGAAGGACTTAGATATATATGTTTTCTGTGTGAAGGACTTAGATATATATGTTTTCTGTGTGAAGGACTTAGATATATATGTTTTCTGTGTGAAGGACTTAGATATATATGTTTTCTGTGTGAAGGACTGTGTGAAGATATATATGTTTTCTGTGTGAAGGACTTAGATATATATGTTTTCTGTGTGAAGGACTTAGATATATATGTTTTCTGTGTGAAGGACTTAGATATATATGTTTTCTGTGTGAAGGACTTAGATATATATGTTTTCTGTGTGAAGGACTTAGATATATATGTTTTCTGTGTGAAGGACTTAGATATATATGTTTTCTGTGTGATATATATCTGTTTTCTGTGTGAAGGACTTAGATATATATGTTTTCTGTGTGTGTGAAGGACTTAGATATATATGTTTTCTGTGTGAAGGACTTATATATATATGTTTTCTGTGTGAAGGACTTAGATATATCTGTTTTCTGTGTGAAGGACTTAGATATATATGTTTTCTGTGTGAAGGACTTAGATATATATGTTTTCTGTGTGAAGGACTTAGATATATATGTTTTCTGTGTGAAGGACTTAGATATATATGTTTTCTGTGTGAAGGACTTAGATATATATGTTTTCTGTGTGAAGGACTTAGATATATATGTTTTCTGTGTGAAGGACTTAGATATATATGTTTTCTGTGTGAAGGACTTATATATATATGTTTTCTGTGTGAAGGACTTAGATATATCTGTTTTCTGTGTGAAGGACTTAGATATATATGTTTTCTGTGTGAAGGACTTAGATATATATGTTTTCTGTGTGAAGGACTTAGATATATATGTTTTCTGTGTGAAGGACTTAGATATATATGTTTTCTGTGTGAAGGACTTAGATATATATGTTTTCTGTGTGAAGGACTTAGATATATATGTTTTCTGTGTGAAGGACTTAGATATATATGTTTTCTGTGTGAAGGACTTAGATATATATGTTTTCTGTGTGAAGGACTTAGATATATATGTTTTCTGTGTGAAGGACTTAGATATATATGTTTTCTGTGTGAAGGACTTAGATATATATGTTTTCTGTGTGAAGGACTTAGATATATATGTTTTCTGTGTGAAGGACTTAGATATATATGTTTTCTGTGTGAAGGACTTAGATATATATGTTTTCTGTGTGAAGGACTTAGATATATATGTTTTCTGTGTGAAGGACTTAGATATATATGTTTTCTGTGTGAAGGACTTAGATATATATGTTTTCTGTGTGAAGGACTTAGATATATATGTTTTCTGTGTGAAGGACTTAGATATATATGTTTTCTGTGTGAAGGACTTAGATATGTATGTTTTCTGTGTGAAGGACTTAGATATATATGTTTTCTGTGTGAAGGACTTAGATATGTATGTTTTCTGTGTGAAGGACTTAGATATATCTGTTATCTGTGTGAAGGACTTAGATATATATGTTTTCTGTGTGAAGGACTTAGATATATATGTTTTCTGTGTGAAGGACTTAGATATGTATGTTTTCTGTCGGGAAGGACTTAGATATATATGTTTTCTGTGTGAAGGACTTAGATATATCTGTTTTCTGTGTGAAGGACTTAGATATATATGTTTTCTGTGTGAAGGACTTAGATATATATGTTTTCTGTGTGAAGGACTTAGATATATATGTTTTCTGTGTGAAGGACTTAGATATATATGTTTTCTGTGTGAAGGACTTAGATATATATGTTTTCTGTGTGAAGGACTTAGATATATATGTTTTCTGTGTGAAGGACTTAGATATATCTGTTTTCTGTGTGAAGGACTTAGATATATATGTTTTCTGTCGGGAAGGACTTAGATATATATGTTTTCTGTGTGAAGGACTTAGATATATATGTTTTCTGTGTGAAGGACTTAGATATATATGTTTTCTGTGTGAAGGACTTAGATATATATGTTTTCTGTGTGAAGGACTTAGATATATATGTTTTCTGTGTGAAGGACTTAGATATATATGTTTTCTGTGTGAAGGACTTAGATATATATGTTTTCTGTGTGAAGGACTTAGATATATATGTTTTCTGTGTGAAGGACTTAGATATATATGTTTTCTGTGTGAAGGACTTAGATATATATGTTTTCTGTGTGAAGGACTTAGATATATATGTTTTCTGTGTGAAGGACTTAGATATATATGTTTTCTGTGTGAAGGACTTAGATATATATGTTTTCTGTGTGAAGGACTTAGATATATATGTTTTCTGTGTGAAGGACTTAGATATATATGTTTTCTGTGTGAAGGACTTAGATATATATGTTTTCTGTGTGAAGGACTTAGATATATATGTTTTCTGTGTGAAGGACTTAGATATATATGTTTTCTGTGTGAAGGACTTAGATATATATGTTTTCTGTGTGAAGGACTTAGATATATATGTTTTATGTGTGAATGACTGTGTGAAGGACTTAGATATATATGTTTTCTGTGTTGAAGGACTTAGATATATCTGTTTTCTGTGTGAAGGACTTAGATATATCTGTTTTCTGTGTGAAGGACTTAGATATATATGTTTTCTGTCGGGAAGGACTTAGATATATATGTTTTCTGTGTGAAGGACTTAGATATATATGTTTTCTGTGTGAAGGACTTAGATATGTATGTTTTCTGTGTGAAGGACTTAGATATATATGTTTTCTGTGTGAAGGACTTAGATATATATGTTTTCTGTGTGAAGGACTTAGATATATATGTTTTCTGTGTGAAGGACTTAGATATATATGTTTTCTGTGTGAAGGACTTAGATATATATGTTTTCTGTGTGAAGGACTTAGATATATATGTTTTCTGTGTGAAGGACTTAGATATATATGTTTTCTGTGTGAAGGACTTAGATATATATGTTTTCTGTGTGAAGGACTTAGATATATATGTTTTCTGTTTTCTATATATGTTTTCTGTGTGAAGGACTTAGATATATATGTTTTCTGTGTGAAGGTTTTCTGTAGATATATATGTTTTCTGTGTGAAGGACTTAGATATATATGTTTTCTGTGTGAAGGACTTAGATATATATGTTTTCTGTGTGAAGGACTTAGATATATATGTTTTCTGTGTGAAGGACTTAGATATATATGTTTTCTGTGTGAAGGACTTAGATATATATGTTTTCTGTGTGAAGGACTTAGATATATATGTTTTCTGTGTGAAGGACTTAGATATATATGTTTTCTGTGTGAAGGACTTAGATATATATGTTTTCTGTGTGAAGGACTTAGATATATATGTTTTCTGTGTGAAGGACTTAGATATATATGTTTTCTGTGTGAAGGACTTAGATATATATGTTTTCTGTGTGAAGGACTTAGATATATCTGTTTTCTGTGTGAAGGACTTAGATATATATGTTTTCTGTGTGAAGGACTTAGATATATATGTTTTCTGTGTGAAGGACTTAGATATATCTGTTTTCTGTGTGAAGGACTTAGATATATATGTTTTCTGTGTGAAGGACTTAGATATATATGTTTTCTGTGTGAAGGACTTAGATATATATGTTTTCTGTGTGAAGGACTTAGATATATATGTTTTCTGTGTGAAGGACTTAGATATATATGTTTTCTGTGTGAAGGACTTAGATATATATGTTTTCTGTGTGAAGGACTTAGATATATATGTTTTCTGTGTGAAGGACTTAGATATATATGTTTTCTGTGTGAAGGACTTAGATATATATGTTTTCTGTGTGAAGGACTTAGATATATATGTTTTCTGTGTGAAGGACTTAGATATATATGTTTTCTGTGTTGAAGATTTAGATATATATGTTTTTTGTGTGAAGGACTTAGATATATCTGTTTTCTGTGTGAAGGACTTAGATATGTATGTTTTCTGTGTGAAGGACTTAGATATATATGTTTTCTGTGTGAAGGACTTAGATATATATGTTTTCTGTGTGAAGGACTTAGATATATATGTTTTCTGTGTGAAGGACTTAGATATATATGTTTTCTGTGTGAAGGACTTAGATATATATGTTTTCTGTGTGAAGGACTTAGATATATATGTTTTCTGTGTGAAGGACTTAGATATATATGTTTTCTGTGTGAAGGACTTAGATATATATGTTTTCTGTGTGAAGGACTTAGATATATATGTTTTCTGTGTGAAGGACTTAGATATATATGTTTTCTGTGTGAAGGACTTAGATATATCTGTTTTCTGTGTGAAGGACTTAGATATATATGTTTTCTGTGTGAAGGACTTAGATATATCTGTTTTCTGTGTGAAGGACTTAGATATATATGTTTTCTGTGTGAAGGACTTAGATATATATGTTTTCTGTGTGAAGGACTTAGATATATATGTTTTCTGTGTGAAGGACTTAGATATATCTGTTTTCTGTGTGAAGGACTTAGATATATATGTTTTCTGTGTGAAGGACTTAGATATATATGTTTTCTGTGTGAAGGACTTAGATATATATGTTTTCTGTGTTGAAGATTTAGATATATATGTTTTCTGTGTGAAGGACTTATATATATATGTTTTCTGTGTTGAAGATTTAGATATATATGTTTTCTGTGTGAAGGACTTAGATATATATGTTTTCTGTGTGAAGGACTTAGATATATATGTTTTCTGTGTGAAGGACTTAGATATATATGTTTTCTGTGTGAAGGACTTAGATATATATGTTTTCTGTGTGAAGGACTTAGATATATATGTTTTCTGTGTGAAGGACTTAGATATATATGTTTTCTGTGTGAAGGACTTAGATATATATGTTTTCTGTGTGAAGGACTTAGATATATATGTTTTCTGTGTTGAAGATTTAGATATATCTGTTTTCTGTGTCTGTGTGAAGGACTTAGATATATCTGTTTTCTGTGTGAAGGACTTAGATATATATGTTTTCTGTGTGAAGGACTTAGATATATCTGTTTTCTGTGTGAAGGACTTAGATATATATGTTTTCTGTGTGAAGGACTTAGATATATATGTTTTCTGTGTGAAGGACTTAGATATATATGTTTTCTGTGTGAAGGACTTAGATATATATGTATTCTGTGTGAAGGACTTAGATAGATATGTTTTCTGTGTGAAGGATTTAGATATGTATGTTTTCTGTGTGAAGGACTTAGATATATATGTTTTCTGTGTGAAGGACTTAGATATATATGTTTTCTGTGTGAAGGACTTAGATATATATGTTTTCTGTGTGAAGGACTTAGATATATATGTTTTCTGTGTGAAGGACTTAGATATATATGTTTTCTGTGTGAAGGACTTAGATATATATGTTTTCTGTGTGAAGACTTAGATATATATGTTTTCTGTGTGAAGGACTTAGATATATATGTTTTCTGTGTGAAGGACTTAGATATATATGTGTGAAGGACTTAGATATATATGTTTTCTGTGTGAAGACTTAGATATATATGTTTTCTGTGTGAAGGACTTAGATATATATGTTTTCTGTGTGAAGGACTTAGATATATATGTTTTCTGTGTGAAGGACTTAGATATATATGTTTTCTGTGTGAAGGACTTAGATATATATGTTTTCTGTGTGAAGGACTTAGATATATATGTTTTCTGTGTGAAGGACTTAGATATATATGTTTTCTGTGTGAAGGACTTAGATATATATGTTTTCTGTGTGAAGGACTTAGATATATATGTTTTCTGTGTGAAGGACTTAGATATATATGTTTTCTGTGTGAAGGACTTAGATATATATGTTTTCTGTGTGAAGGACTTAGATATATATGTTTTCTGTGTGAAGGACTTAGATATATATGTTTTCTGTGTGAAGGACTTAGATATATATGTTTTCTGTGTGAAGGACTTAGATATATATGTTTTCTGTGTGAAGGATTAGATATATATGTTTTCTGTGTGAAGGACTTAGATATATATGTTTTCTGTGTGAAGGACTTAGATATATATGTTTTCTGTGTGAAGGACTTAGATATATATGTTTTCTGTGTGAAGGACTTAGATATATATGTTTTCTGTGTGAAGGACTTAGATATATATGTTTTCTGTGTGAAGGACTTAGATATATATGTTTTCTGTGTGAAGGACTTAGATATATATGTTTTCTGTGTGAAGGACTTAGATATATATGTTTTCTGTGTGAAGGACTTAGATATATATGTTTTCTGTGTGAAGGACTTAGATATATATGTTTTCTGTGTGAAGGACTTAGATATATATGTTTTCTGTGTGAAGGACTTAGATATATATGTTTTCTGTGTGAAGGACTTAGATATATATGTTTTCTGTGTGAAGGACTTAGATATATATGTTTTCTGTGTGAAGGACTTAGATATATATGTTTTCTGTGTGAAGGACTTAGATATATATGTTTTCTGTGTGAAGGACTTAGATATATATGTTTTCTGTGTGAAGGACTTAGTTTTCTGTGTGAAGGACTTAGAAATATCTGTTTTCTGTGTGAAGGACTTAGATATATATGTTTTCTGTGTGAAGGACTTAGATATATATGTTTTCTGTGTGAAGGACTTAGATATATATGTTTTCTGTGTGAAGATAGATATATATGTTTTCTGTGTGAAGGACTTAGATATATATGTTTTCTGTGTGAAAGAGTTAGATATATCTGTTTTCTGTGTGAAGGACTTAGATATATATGTTTTCTGTGTGAAGGACTTAGATATAAGGACTTAGATATATCTGTTTTCTGTGTGAAGGACTTAGATATATCTGTTTTCTGTGTGAAGGACTTAGATATATATGTTTTCTGTGTGAAGGACTTAGATATATATGTTTTCTGTGTGATTAGATATGTATGTTTTCTGTGTGAAGGACTTAGATATGTATGTTTTCTGTGTGAAGGACTTAGATATGTATATTTTCTGTGTGAAGGACTTAGATATATCTGTTTTCTGTGTGAAGGACTTAGATATGTATGTTTTCTGTGTGAAGGACTTAGATATATATGTTTTCTGTGTGAAGGACTTAGATATATATGTTTTCTGTGTGAAGGACTTAGATATATATGTTTTCTGTGTGAAGGACTTAGATATATATGTTTTCTGTGTGAAGGACTTAGATATATATGTTTTCTGTGTGAAGGACTTAGATATATATGTTTTCTGTGTGAAGGACTTAGATATATATGTTTTCTGTGTGAAGGACTTAGATATATATGTTTTCTGTGTGAAGGACTTAGATATATATGTTTTCTGTGTGAAGGACTTAGATATATATGTTTTCTGTGTGAAGGACTTAGATATATATGTTTTCTGTCGGGAAGGACTTAGATATGTATGTTTTCTGTGTGAAGGACTTAGATATATATGTTTTCTGTGTGAAGGACTTAGATATGTATGTTTTCTGTGTGAAGGACTTAGATATATATGTTTTCTGTGTGAAGGACTTAGATATATATGTTTTCTGTGTGAAGGACTTAGATATGTATGTTTTCTGTGTGAAGGACTTAGATATATATGTTTTCTGTGTGAAGGACTTATATATATATGTTTTCTGTGTGAAGGACTTAGATATATATGTTTTCTGTGTGAAGGACTTAGATATATATGTTTTCTGTGTGAAGGACTTAGATATATATGTTTTCTGTGTGAAGGACTTAGATATATATGTTTTCTGTGTGAAGATTTAGATATATATGTTTTCTGTGTGAAGGAATAAGATATGTATGTTTTCTGTGTGAAGGACTTAGATATATATGTTTTCTGTGTGAAGGACTTAGATATATATGTTTTCTGTGTGAAGGACTTAGATATATATGTTTTCTGTGTGAAGGACTTAGATATATATGTTTTCTGTGTGAAGGACTTAGATATATATGTTTTCTGTGTGAAGGACTTAGATATATATGTTTTCTGTGTGAAGGACTTAGATATATATGTTTTCTGTGTTGAAGATTTAGATATATATGTTTTCTGTGTGAAGGACTTAGATATATATGTTTTCTGTGTGAAGGACTTAGATATATATGTTTTCTGTGTGAAGGACTTAGATATATATGTTTTCTGTGTGAAGGACTTAGATATATATGTTTTCTGTGTGAAGGACTTAGATATATATGTTTTCTGTGTGAAGATTTAGATATATATGTTTTCTGTGTGAAGGACTTAGATATATATGTTTTCTGTGTGAAGGACTTAGATATATATGTTTTCTGTGTGAAGATTTAGATATATCTGTTTTCTGTGTGAAGGACTTAGATATATATGTTTTCTGTGTGAAGGACTTAGATATATATGTTTTCTGTGTGAAGGACTTAGATATGTATGTTTTCTGTGTGAAGGACTTAGATATATATGTTTTCTGTGTGAAGGACTTAGATATATATGTTTTCTGTGTGAAGGACTTAGATATATATGTTTTCTGTGTGAAGGACTTAGATATATATGTTTTCTGTGTGAAGGACTTAGATATATATGTTTTCTGTGTGAAGGACTTAGATATATATGTTTTCTGTGTGAAGGACTTAGATATATCTGTTTTCTGTGTGAAGGACTTAGATATGTATGTTTTCTGTGTGAAGGACTTAGATATATATGTTTTCTGTGTGAAGGACTTAGATATATATGTTTTCTGTGTGTGAAGGACTTAGATATATATGTTTTCTGTGTGAAGGACTTAGATATATATGTTTTCTGTGTGAAGGACTTAGATATATATGTTTTCTGTGTGAAGGACTTAGATATATATGTTTTCTGTGTGAAGGACTTAGATATGTATGTTTTCTGTGTGAAGGACTTAGATATATATGTTTTCTGTGTGAAGGACTTAGATATATATGTTTTTTGTGTGAAGGACTTAGATATGTATGTTTTCTGTGTGAAGGACTTAGATATGTATGTTTTCTGTGTGAAGGACTTAGATATATATGTTTTCTGTGTGAAGGACTTAGATATATATGTTTTCTGTGTGAAGGACTTAGATATATATGTTTTCTGTGTTGAAGATTTAGATATATCTGTTTTCTGTGTGAAGGACTTAGATATATATGTTTTCTGTGTTGAAGATTTAGATATATCTGTTTTCTGTGTGAAGGACTTAGATATATATGTTTTCTGTGTGAAGGACTTAGATATGTATGTTTTCTGTGTGAAGGACTTAGATATATATGTTTTCTGTGTGAAGGACTTAGATATATATGTTTTCTGTGTGAAGGACTTAGATATATATGTTTTCTGTGTGAAGGACTTAGATATTTATGTTTTCTGTGTTAATGAGTTAGATATAGATGTTTTCTGTGTGAAGGACTTAGATATATATGTTTTCTGTGTGAAGGACTTAGATATATATGTTTTCTGTGTGAAGGACTTAGATATATATGTTTTCTGTGTGAAGGACTTAGATATATATGTTTTCTGTGTGAAGGACTTAGATATATATGTTTTCTGTGTGAAGGACTTAGATATATATGTTTTCTGTGTGAAGGACTTAGATATATATGTTTTCTGTGTGAAGGACTTAGATATATATGTTTTCTGTGTGAAGGACTTAGATATATATGTTTTCTGTGTGAAGGACTTAGATATATATGTTTTCTGTGTGAAGGACTTAGATATATATGTTTTCTGTGTGAAGGACTTAGATATATATGTTTTCTGTGTGAAGGACTTAGATATATATGTTTTCTGTGTGAAGGACTTAGATATATATGTTTTCTGTGTTGAAGATTTAGATATGTATGTTTTCTGTGTGAAGGATTTAGATATGTATGTTTTCTGTGTGAAGGACTTAGATATATATGTTTTCTGTGTGAAGGACTTAGATATATATGTTTTATGTGTGAAGGACTTAGATATATATGTTTTCTGTGTGAAGGACTTAGTGTGTGAAGGACTTAGATATATATGTTTTCTGTGTGAAGGACTTAGATATATATGTTTTCTGTGTGAAGGACTTAGATATATATGTTTTCTGTGTGAAGGACTTAGATATATATGTTTTCTGTGTGAAGGACTTAGATATATATGTTTTCTGTGTGAAGGACTTAGATATATATGTTTTCTGTGTGAAGGACTTAGATATATATGTTTTCTGTGTGAAGGACTTAGATATATATGTTTTCTGTGTGAAGGATGTTTTCTGTGTGAAGGACTTAGATATATATGTTTTCTGTGTGAAGGACTTAGATATATATGTTTTCTGTGTGAAGGACTTAGATATATATGTTTTCTGTGTGAAGGACTTAGATATATATGTTTTTTGTGTGAAGGACTTAGATATGTATGTTTTCTGTGTGAAGGACTTAGATATATATGTTTTCTGTGTGAAGGACTTAGATATATATGTTTTCTGTGTGAAGGACTTAGATATATATGTTTTCTGTGTGAAGGACTTAGATATATATGTTTTCTGTGTGAAGGACTTAGATATATATGTTTTCTGTGTGAAGGACTTAGATATATATGTTTTCTGTGTGAAGGACTTAGATATATATGTTTTCTGTGTGAAGGACTTAGATATATATGTTTTCTGTGTGAAGGACTTAGATATATATGTTTTCTGTGTGAAGGACTTAGATATATATGTTTTCTGTGTGAAGGACTTAGATATATATGTTTTCTGTGTGAAGGACTTAGATATATATGTTTTCTGTGTGAAGGACTTAGATATATATGTTTTCTGTGTGAAGGACTTAGATATGTATGTTTTCTGTGTGAAGGACTTAGATATATATGTTTTCTGTGTGAAGGACTTAGATATATATGTTTTCTGTGTGAAGGACTTAGATATATATGTTTTCTGTGTGAAGGACTTAGATATATATGTTTTCTGTGTGAAGGACTTAGATATATATGTTTTCTGTGTGAAGGACTTAGATATATATGTTTTCTGTGTGAAGGACTTAGATATATATGTTTTCTGTGTGAAGGACTTAGATATATATGTTTTCTGTGTGAAGGACTTAGATATATCTGTTTTCTGTGTGAAGGACTTAGATATATATGTTTTCTGTGTGAAGGACTTAGATATATCTGTTTTCTGTGTGAAGGACTTAGATATATATGTTTTCTGTGTGAAGGACTGTTTATGTTTTCTGTGTGAAGGACTTAGATATATATGTTTTCTGTGTGAAGGACTTAGATATATATGTTTTCTGTGTGAAGGACTTAGATATATATGTTTTCTGTGTTGAAGATTTAGATATATATGTTT